>NC_087346.1:84527500-84830530 GCF_030014295.1 Loxodonta africana
TGGAGTATGTGTACAAACGATCTATTACAAGTCACCAGTATAGAGGGGAACATGGAAGTTTTACCGTATGTACTACATTATGGACTGTTAGAAAATATTCAAAAATAATTTAGGTATATTTCTTCCTTTTCCCACTTTTAACCAAAGTTCCTCTTCATTTTTAAGCTTTTACCACAGAATATAAAAGAAATCCATAGTATATTTTACCCATTTATTAACAAGTATCCTACCCAAGGATTGTTTATGTAAGTGAAATAAATCACAATTACATTATAGGCTAGCTTACAAATAACAAATAACATGATTGCCAAAGGTGCATTCTCTTCACTTTATGTGAGAAGTTATAAAAGTGTTATAAGTTTGGTTACCACTCCACAACCAGATGTGAAATTTTTCTAGGCTAATAATTGGTAGTGTATTAGAGAATTTTTCAAAACCATCTCTTTCGCCAAGTACCTTCATGCTGCTCCCACAGTTCTTAGCATGACCTTAATATAAGGACAAATAAATTGAGCAACAACCCAAGTGAGTTGGGTTTTAAAATTTGTTAGGTAATATACATCAATACAAGCACTTGACTAGTTTAAAAAAAAATTTATTGATTTAATACTATTGCCAAAAAGTTTAAGCTAAGCAAAAAAATTTATTTCAGTTTAATGCTCTTTTTAACTCCTGCACGGATGCCAGATAATTCACCACTATAACGCTGCTCTTCTCTACGAACTTCACGAACCTGGCCTCTTCTGCGAATTTTGGCTCTTCTGAACTTCTCCCGGTGTTTCACTCTGGGATTGCGATCAATCTTCTTTCTCCTAGGTGTAAGTCCTCTATTTTTAGCAATCTGATAGGTAATGGCTCTCTTTGCATTTTTATCTTCAAGAGCCTGTTCTTCAGTGCTTTCTTCTCTCTTTCTCTTCAACTTCTGCCTGCCTTCTATTTCTTTATAGTATTTCAGTGCAGCTTCTTTATCAAAATTGGAATCATCAGAAAAGTCCAAAACATCAGAGGCAGCAGAAGTCTCTGAAACAGACTTTGGCTTGGCTTTGGTGGATTTTACTTTTAGATTAAGTTCTTTCTTTCCAGTATTACCCTTAAGTGTGAGTAGATGGCGAATTTCAGAGGACAGCCTCTGATCCACAACTGAGAGCTCGTTGATCAAATTTCTGTAAGTAACAAGCCTTTCTATGACAGGATGTCCATGTGCAAGGACTCTCCTAGCTTTCAGGATCAAATAAAAACTAATATTGGAACAGTAGTTCAAGTAGAGGTTGTACTTGGTCTTCAGGTATTGGGTTCCTTTGCCGGGTGGAATGAGTCCTTGCTCCACCAACTTTAACAATGGCTCCAGCTCATCCTTCACTTCCGTCAACCTGACTTTTAAGTCTTCTATCAACTCCAAGAGCTCTGGTGATTCCTTCCGCAGCATCTTCAGCTTCTCTTTCACTGAAACTTTCGTCAAATCCTTCACGACCCTTGTCTCGACCTCATCTCCCTGGGGCACCGGTTTTGCAAAAGCCTCCACCCAGGTGACTCCAAAATCATCCTCTTGAAGGGCTTGAGTTAGGCGCCGCTGGATGAGCTGTGCCTCCTCCTCCTCCTCCCTTTCTTCCTCCTCTAACTCTTGTTGGCTCTGCCGGCCTCGGGACTTAGGAGCATAGTCCGTGTCATAGTAAAGTTTTTTCCTCAGACCCCACGACAAACTGGGATCCACAGAGGCCTCGGTCTCGCTCTGTACGGAGCTCCCACCATCAGCATCATCACTGCCATCCTCCTCGTCCTCATCATCAACATCTAAGCCGAGCACCTCCTCCTCCTCATCACCATCCTCCTCCTCGTTCCCGCTGTCTACTTCGTTCCAGCCCTTAGTCAAGGCGGCCCGGGATCGTGCCTCATGGAAATCATCTACCTGATCTTGATAGTAGCTGGAGTCGCTAGGTGAGGGTGGCAATTCGGAGTCTTCATTTTCGTTCTCCAGAGTGCGCCCTGAATTGGCTCTCACAGTTGCCCACTTGGCCGCTGCGCGCCGCCGGGATCTCCCAACCATGTCTCACACGCGGTACCAGGTACTACACAGACACCAGAGTTTCGGCCACCTTTGATCTGGCGCACGCACCACACGCTTCAGCAACACGCCCGGTGGCTCGCCTACCACGCGCAGGCCCCGGCTCTCCGGTCCGCTACAGGAATTTCCGAATCCTTCCGGCTCCCAGGATGCTCTTCGGGTGCTTCCGCTCGGTCCAGTACGCCTAGTAGGTTAAAAAGTGCCTCCTTTTTTGCTGTGCCTTTTTTTTAACGACAATCACTTCCGGCGAATTAAAACCCTCCGTCTAGAAACTATAGGAGGAGAAAGTTTAGTTCCGGAAAGTCCTTTCTGGATACGTCTGTTCTTATTCTCGCGAGCCTGGGCGTGACTAGGGAGTGGGATTACGGCCGAACCGCAAGGTGGGAACGCGGAGGCCTGTAGAGGGCGCGCTACGACTACGCCTAGGCCTTCCCGGGGAGAGGAGGAGGCGGCCAAGTGAGTTGTACTGCGTATGAGAGAGGATCTTCCGACTATCTTCAGTGTGCTGTGGTATATATAATTTACCTGCTTATTGGATTTGTTTTATTTCCTCCCCTGTCAGTCTTGAATTAATCAGGTTATTCCCCCTCTCCCCCGCACCGTCCAAGTACCACATTTCTGGGCACCACAGTTTGAGGCAGGGCGGCGCCGCTGGACCTCAGAATCCAGGCTTTGGCGTCCAGTTGTGAGCGCGTGGGTGGTCTTGGGGTGGTGGTAGCACATTTCCATCTCCCTAATTTTACTAAAAAAAAAAATTTTTTTTACTCAGTGACTCCCGGGAATTTGTATTTCCTAGGTGTCCTTGAGGGACAGCAGGGGCGGATTATCCAATAGGCAAGGTGAGCACGGTGCTTACCTTGCTTACCAGATCATCTGTAGTGAACAATTTCACCTTTTTTTCACCACATCGAAGATTCTGCTTCTAGGTATGGCTGACATCTGTCACTCTCCCAGCTGCACTGCACCTTCCTCCAGAATTAAAGCCTCTTTTCAAATTTACAATCCCTGACAAGGAGGGATGACCCAGTAAGCAAGGTTTCCTCACTAATCCCTAGTGAACAATTTCACATGGGTTTCACTGGTAAAACCTACACGGTAGGTTCAGAAATTTTAGAAAAGTGGTATATTTGAACCAAGCTATATTTTCAAGATGCAAAAGCTTATCTTAAGTGTTTTAAAGCCGTCACAAGGTATTTAGCAAATACAATTTAATGAATTAAAAAAGGTGTTGGTGAAAATTTTAGGTTCTAATGCTAAGCATGTGATTCACTTCTGAATGTAAATTTTAATAGATTTCTTCACTCAGCAAATATTAACTTCTTACTACCCTGGTGGTGTAGTGGTTAAGTGTTACGGCTGCTAACCAAAGGGTCGGCAGTTCAAATCCACCAGGCGCTTCTTGGAAACCTGTGGGGCAGTTCTACTCTGTCCTATAGGATTGCTGTGAGTCGGAATTGACTCCACGGCACTGGGTTTGGTTTTGGTTATCTGTAGCAGGAAGCCCCTGGGGATTGCAAACAGCTAAGTGCTCAAACTACTAGCCAAAAGGTTCAAATCCACCCAGAGGCACTTCAGAAGAAAGGCCTGGTAATGTGTTTCTGAAAGGTCACAGCCTTGAAAAGCCTATGGAGGGAAGTGGTACTCTGCACACATGGGGTTGCCATGAGTTGGGATTGACTTGACAGCAACTAGTATATATATACATATGGTCTGAAAATACAGATTTTCATTTCTAACACTATGTGTAAATGTAACTGTAATTTTGTACCTTTATGAACTAGAGAAGATCTGACAGTCAGCCTCAGATAATTCCTCTTCTTTTTGACTCAGCAACTAACAGCAACAAAATCTGTAGCAGAATAGTACATGCTGTGGCGGATCAAAAGCTCACATCATGGAGCTTATCATCAGGTGAAAAAGAGAAAAGGTGCATACAGAGTATGAAAATACAAGATATAAATCTGGTGCTGTGACATGAGAGGAATAAGAACTCACTTCTCTATTGTTATTCTGGGAATATTTCTTTTTATTATGGTACATTAGATGAAGGTTTACAGAACAAACTAGCTTCTCATTAAACAGTTACTACAGATACTATTTTGTGACATCGGTTACCAACCCCATAACATGTCAACATTTTCCCTTCTTGACCTTGAGTTCCCTGTTCCCAGCTTTCCTGTCCCCTCCTGCCTTCTAGTCTGTCCCTGGGCTGGCGTGCCCCTTTAGTCTCGTTTTATTTTATGGGCCTGTCTAATCTTTAGTTGAAGGGAAAACTTCAGGAGTGACTTCATTACTGAGCTAAACGAGTGTCTGTGCACCATACTCTTGGGATTTCTCCAGTGTCTGTCAGGCCAATAAGTCAGGTCTTTTTTTGTGAGTTAGAATTTTGTTCTACATTTTTCTTCAACTGTGTCCGGGACCCTCTATTGTGATCCCTGTCAGAGCAGTTGATGGTGGTAGCTGGCCACCATCTAGTTGTACTGAACTCAGTCAGGTGGAGGCTGTGGTAGTTGTAGTCCATGAGATATTCTGGGAATATTTCTTGACAAATGTTTCATCTAAGCTGGTACTGTAATTATATCTTTGCTTTAAATGTATTGTGTTTTCAATATCTAAATACTAAGTTTTATTTAGGTACAAAGCAAACACCAGTTATTCTGTTTGTGTTGATTGCATATGATTTGAAAGTTTATAGTCATACATACATACAAAATGCATATATTATTATAGATATATGAACATAATAGATATTTTTCAATGGTAATGATCGCATTGGTCTAATATTATTTTGTCAGTTTATGCTGATCATTGTATTTCGTATGTTCCTCTACCCTATTCATAATAGAGTTTCAACAGCGTGTGTGTATTCAGAGAGGGTTGTATTCTAACATTCTCAGATCTTGTTGATAAAGAACAGTTCAGAAGTTAATTCTCCAGTTCTAGCTTAGGTAAGGAAAATTTTTTGTTGAAACTTTGCATTGCTAAAATGATGGAGTAATAGCTTTATTTTATCATAAGCCTAGGCCAATTAAAAGGAAAAATACTGAGTCCCCAGAAAAAAACAACTGTTGGATAATATTTGACATTTAACTATCATTTTTGTCGAAACTCCAATTTATCATAAATTTGAAGCCTTATTACATTATTGTTATGTCTGTATCAGGAATTAGCAAGCTACACATAAAAATGGCCGATAGGTTCCTTTAAGAATGTCCTTTCTGCCTCACTCAAAGCCTAGGACTGTAGGGCTAAGGTGCCCCTGACCCAAGCCATGGTGTTTTCAGTTACCTCTTGTGCATATAAAAACTGGAAAATGAACAAGGAAGATTGAAGGAAAATTGATTCCTTTGAATGATAGTGTTGGTGAAGTATATTGAATATACCATGGACTTCCAGAAGAATGAACAAATCTGACTTGGAAAAAGTACAGCCAGAATGCTGCTTAGAAGCGAGGATGGCAAGACTTTGTCTCACATACTTTGGGTATGTTATCAGGAGGGATCAGTCCCTGGAGAAGGACATCATACTTGGTAAAGTTGAGGGTCAGTGAAAAAGAGGAAGCTCCTCAATGAAATGGATTGACACAGTGGCTGCAACAGTGGGCTCAAACAGAGCAACAATTGTGAGGATGGCACAGGACCAGGCAAGTGTTTCCTCCTGTTGTATATAGGTTTGCTAAGAGTCAGAGCTGACTCAAAGGCATCTAACAACAAGAAGCCTTTTAGGGAGTTTTCTTACTGTGGAAGTAGGGGTCTGCAAATGACACTCTAGGTGTTCTTAGGATGCTTACCTCAGGACCTGTTCTGGGTGATGAAGGTATTCTACTGCCACATTAGCTTAAACTGATCTGTATTTCTTCCTGGATTATTGCAAAAACAACAATAATAGTAGCTAACTCTGAGAGTGGTTATTATACGCCAGGCGCTGTGAAAAACTCCTGACGTATGAGGAAGGTACTATAAAGTGATCCCTAATTTAGAGATGAGGAAACTGAGGCACACAGAGCTTAAATGAGGGCATAAGGCTAGTAAGTCATAGAAATAGCTTTGAATCCAGATAGCCTGGCTCCAGAGTTCACACTGTATTATAACTAACCTCTGTATCATATTGGCTTTCATATTGTATCATATTGGCTTTCAAATATTCAAATAGTGCTTCTAGTTCATCTGTAATACATTTGATCCGGCATCATCAGATCTATTTTCCTAAAATATGCTTTCATCAACCCACACACCCTGGCTCAGAAACCTTCAGTGGCTCTTAGTTGAGTGAACTGTTAAGATAAAGTTCACAGCATACATGACTTCCCACTGTCTTGCCTCAAACAGTCTTTCCATCCATACGTTTCATTATTCATCTATTAAAACCTTTCCTTCTAACCTAAGCAGTGTACTACTCTTTATTGTCCAAACATTGCTTTGCAAATTCCTACTCTGTCTCTTTGTTCATCTTTTCAGTGTTCACATAATTAACCTGTGTTGAAAAACTGCAAATCATTATAGATATCTTTTTTGGTAAACAGGCTTGCCGGTTCTACAAATATGGTTTAAATCTATCCATTTTTTTCCATTTCTAGTACCCTTCATCAGTTTTCACCTGAACAATTGCAAGAGTCCAAAAATAGTCAATTTTTTCCTCCAGTCTTCTCCAACTCTCCCCTCAAGCTGATCTATAATATTTCAGCAAGAGTGGTGTTTTTAAAATACAAATGTGGTAATGTTGGATAAAGCCAAATGTTTTATGTGAGGCATTGGAACCTTCCTCTTGCTTGTGGGAGTATAGTTTAGTGCAACTATTCTTGAAAACATTCTGATACTAGTTAGGCAAATTAAGCATAACTTATGAACCAGGAATTTTGCTCCTGTGTATGTATCCAAAAGAAATTCTCACACAGGTTCTATAAGGGAATCTGTATGGAGGATGTTTGAAGAGTTACTTTTGGTGGTATGGGGTTGGAGAGAACCTGGATGCCCATCCCTGGAAGAGCAGATCGATAAAATGTAATGGGTAAACAGCATGGAGTTTAGGAGCACGGGGTGACCCACGGTGTCCTGTTTAACCTGTTATTTCAATGTAGTTATAAATAGGGCCTTTCACTCTTAAGATCCTGATTTAGATGATAAATTACATGATCATCTTAATTACACAGTAATTGAAAGCAGTGGATTGTATATACATATAAGGACATGAATGGATCTTAAAAACATTATGCTTAGGGAAAAAGTAAAAAATAGAATGAGGTATGTAATAGAATACCATTCACATAAAAATGCATGCACACAACACAACAAGACACATTTTGTAAGAACGTAAATGAAATAATATACATTAAATATAACAGCTGACTAGAGAGGGGAGAAACACTGGTGGCATAGTGGTTAGGAGCTACGGCTGCTAACCCAAAGGTCGGCAGTTCAGATCCACCGGGCGGTCCTTGGAAACCCCACGGGGCAGTTCTACTATGTCCTGTAGGGTTGTTATGAGTCAGAAATGACTCGATGGCAATGGGTTTTGTAGAGGGGAGGGGAATGGGATGAGGTTTGGAGATTAGAGGGAATAAGAGACCAATGATAACGTGTAGGGAAATGAGGAGAGTAATTAATTCTCTGTATCAGAGGTTCAGTTAAAGAACAAATACGCAACCAAAAGTGACTATATAAATCCCTGACTTAAAATCCTTCAAAAGATTCCCAACATCTAAAGAATCAAGTTCATATTCATTATAGTTTGTTTTATAAGGTCCATCAAGATCCTACCCTGCATGTACCTGGACCTTCATCTCTTACCACACTCTCACTCCCGCCATGTGAAGTAGCTGTGATAAAATATATAGTGACTGGTGCAGGCTGTGCTCTTTCTTGTTGCATTTTCTTTGCACATGACATTTCTTCTATACTTTCTCTTTAAGGGGGACCCTTATTCCTTAACACTAAATTTACATGTCACCTTAAAAGTCTTTCCTGGACCTTCCAGACAAGGTGAAGAACTTCTTTCTTTGCATTCCCATACACATCTCTATTATACTTAGCTACTTTCCTTCCACTAATTCTGTTGTGTGCTGTCCAGTTGATTCTGAGTCATAGCATCCCTATAGGACAGAGTAGAAATGCCCCATAGGGTTTCCTAGGCTGAAATTTTTATGGGAGCAGATCACCATGTACGTCTTTTTTCCTGTGAACTGGCTGGTGGGTTTGAACTGCTGATCTTTCAGTTAGTAGCCAAGCGCTTAACCAATGTGCCACCAGGGTTCTTTCGACTAAGTCCATAGACCTCAATAAGATTGGGTCATGTAGTCATTTTTTAAATCTCAGTATCTAGATCAGTACTTAAGGAATAAAGTATATACATCTTCTCTCTCCAAACAGGTTGTATACTTTTAGAATTTAGGGACCAAGTCATGTTAATTTATAAAATCGTTGTATTACTTAGTGTTCTGTTAACTGCAGGTAATAGACAATCAATAACAATTTGTTTATTAAAGGTTTTCCTTATTCATTGTCCAGCTTTTGCAAGTGTATGAGGTGATTGAAAATACCATGGCTTGGGTCAGGTGCATCTTAGTCCTCAAAGTGACATCTTTGCTTTTTAATGCTTTAAAGAGGTCTTTTGCAGCAGATTGGCCCAATGCAATACGTTGTTTGATTTCTTGACTCCTTCTTCCATGGGTGTTGATTGTGGATCCAAGCAGAATGAAATCCTTGACAACCTCAATATTTTCTCCATTTATCATGATTTTTGTTATAATAGGACATCAGTTTTAAGCATTTTCTTGACATTTCTCTTTAAGAGACATCAATTCTTTTTTTTTAAAAAATTTTTATTGTACTTTAAGATTACAAGTCAAGTCAGTCTCTCATACAAAAATTTATGTATACCTTGCTATATACTCCTAGTCGCTGTCTCCCTAATGAGACAGCACACACCTTCTCTCCACCCTGTGTCCATTCAGCCAGCTTCTGACTGCCTCTGCCCTCTCATCTCCCTTCTAGACAGGAGTTGCCCACGTAGTCTCATGTGTCTACTTGATCAAAGAAGCGCACTCCTTACCAGTATCATTTTCTATCCCATAGTCCAGTCCAGTCCCTGTCTGAAGAGTTGGCTTTGAGAATGGTTCCTGTCTTGGGCTAACAGAAGGTCTGGGCACCATGACCTCCAGGGTTCTTCTAGCCTCAGTCAGACCATGAAGTCTGGTCTTTTTATGAGAATTTGAGGAAGAGACATCAATTCTTCCTGGTTATGTTTAAACATTAAAAAAATGGACAAATTATTTGTTGATTTATACCACTTCAGTTATTATATTAAGAAAAAAAAAAAACTGTGTGTGGACAATCTGATTGACTACACAGAAAAACAAGAACCAAACAGTTGGTTCTGTTACTGTGTAATATAGGGTCACCCAACATACATTCACAGCACTTCCTGCCTGAATTATGTTGGTCAGGTGGACAGTGACTTTTTCCTGTGGTGTCTTTCCCAAGTTGAAGAGTGAGTCCATAGCCAAGTTCAAATTTGGACTCCAAAAGCTGTGATTTCTAAGATACACAGTATATATAATAATCTTTTTTTTTGGTGGGGGAATGGAGGTAGAAGATGCAACCAATCCAAGTAATAGGTTTCTATATTCAGCGTCAGCATCTCCCAACAGTAGCCTTTAAGAAATTACAATGTCTTTTGTGCTAGAGTGGCATCAATGTGGATTTTTTTTTTAATTTAAAAGTAATAAACTTTTAAAAGAGAAAATATTTAATTTATAGCTTTTGTGAACTTAAGCTAATAGCTGAATGCATATTTGCTTTTTATCTTGGGCATTACAAACTAGGTTGGGTAACTGAAAAAAACTTTTCTATTGCTTCATGGCCTTTTGGATAAATAAGATCAAGTAAAGAAATAGCTTTTTTCTTTTTATGTTCAGAGAAGTGGTAAGTATAAGAATTATGAGAGTAATAGTGGGAAAGCGTATTTTTGGTATTGATAGCTATCAACTTATTTAGATGACTTAATATAATCACACAAACTTCCTGAACTATTTTGGGGTGCAGAAAGAAAGATTATTTTTAGATACAAGAAAGAAAATGGAAGCAATATAGTTGCCATCTGCTTTCATTTCTGTCAGAAACCACTTACTTTGATACCATTCAACGTGCTATTTTTATAAATAAGGTCAGTATCTAAAGTCACAAGACTTCTAAAAGTGATTTGGAAGTGAAATACAGAACTTTGCTATGAGTCAGAATCGACTCGACAGCCACAGGTTTGGTTTTGGTTTTATTGAAATATGGGGTGAATATATTAACTTTTCCAAGCTTTTAATTACAAATGACTTGGTTTGGTAGCCTTAACTGCAAAAATGGAATGAAATTGTGACACTGCTTTCCCTTATATACTCTGATCCAATTGAAAGCTGTAATTATTTTCTAAGCATTATTTTAATCCTTTTTATTTTTCTTTGTTATGGGGAATCTTGTAGATACAATTGTTTATGTATTAACACTTGATGTGTTTGATTAAATGATAATTATAGCTTTGATGGTGAAAGTCTTTTGGAAAACAGCTTATGTAAGATATTTTTCGTTAGTCATTCATCATAGTCCTAACCTCTTAGCCTAATATTCAGGGCCTGCCTTAATTTGGCCCAGCATATTTTTCCAACTTCTTTCCTACTGTTTCTCTTCATAAATTCTACTTTCTAGCAAACTAAAATACTCATTGTTCTTACTCTGTTTTTGAGATTTATTTCACTAGGTTTTTGCTTATGTTGCCTCACATCTCAATTCTTGCATGTTCTTTAAAGCCTAGTTAAAATCATATCTTCTGTAGGTTATCTTCTCTGATAAGCTTCTTTCCATTAACATAAATAGTAGCTTTTTAACTCTTCCTATCGTAGGATTTCTAAACATCTTCTCCAGTGTGTTAAAAAAATTTATGTACCTGTCTTATCTATCCTGTCAGATATATTACCATTCATCTTTGTAACCCTTAAAATGTCTAATGCAGTTACTTATACATATTAAATGTTGATAAATTCCTGATCAAATAGTGAGAGTAAATTGAACTTTTGATTTTGATAAGGTGTTTGAAGTTATTAAAAATAACCAAAGAATTTAATAAGATGTTTACAAATGTGACATTGATATATATATCTAGTTTTGGTTATGAAGAAATAATTTAGGCTTAATGCTAAGAACAAAGGGAAGCATTGGAGGATTTGAGGGAAGGAACAAAGGGAAGCCACTGGTGAATTGAGGGAAGGAAGGAAGGGTACAGGTAGGGAGTTAGTATGAAGCTGTCACCATTATCTAGGTGATGCATTTTCAGAACCTAAACTAGGGCCGTGGGAGGAAGGATATAAAAAGTAGACAGATTCAGGAACTATTTAGGAGATGGTATTAATAGGACTTCCAGTTGCCGTCAAGTTGACTTCAACTCATGGTGACCTCTTGTGTGGTCAGAAGCTTGGGAGACAAATAGGTACTAGAGAGAAAAATTGGGGAAGGAGTCTTCCACATTAAGTTGGAACATGAGCCCATATTTTAACTAAAAACAAAGTAAGTCTTTTTTTTTACTGAAGTAGCTAGCACACATGAGCCTACTAGTTGTAGGCAGGTAGACTAAGTACCTCCTGCCACTAGCGTTATGGTGCTTGTGGTGAAATGAGTTCCTTTATGTGGTCTTTGCCTTGGTTTTTGGAAAAACAATTTGAGAGATTTTCCCCCTAAGCCCTGAGGAGCTACTTTTGCCCTAGTTTTCTACCCCAAAAGGTCTGTTACTTTTGCCAGGTTGATTGACATTTCCTGAATAAGCTTTAAATAACTTGGTTTGATACTTTTGTCTAGTCCTGGGCTGCAGCTTGCACTGTGATTGGTATGTACCTTGCAGGGATTGGTCAATAGACTATGCAGATGAGGTGAGTTGTAGTCTACTATGCAAATGAAGTATCTGTAGCCTACTGAGAGGAGATTGGTCAGTTTGTGGCCCCTGCTAGAAGGGGCCATGCCTTGAAATTGATAAGGAGTTTCTGTATTTAAGCAGCCAGCCCCACAGAGGTTTTCTGGAGACAGAAGTTGGAAGAGAACCAGCAGGAAGAAGCAGAAGGAAGAAAGAAGAAGCAGAGAGAGTGAAAGAGAGAAGAGGCAAGGAGACTCCTAAAAGAGCTGTCACATGGGTCAAGGGCTATAACACTGAAGGCGGCGATAGGCCCAGAAGGGATCCTGTGGCAGAGTTGGTGGTGGCAGATGGCAGGGCCTAGAGGAGCCTGTCCTCAGGGGCCAAGAGGAGGCCTGCAAGGCCAAGAGGAGGCCTGCAAGGCCAAGAGGAGGCCTGCAAGGCCAAGAGGAGCGAGAGAGTTGTCCTGCATTGCAGAAGAGAGACTTTGCCTACGTGCTTCCTGATACTGATCCTGAGTTGTACTCTGTTCCTTAATAAACCACTTAACTGTAAGTGTGGTCTGTGAGTTCTGTGTGGCCATTGCAATGGATTATGAACCCAGAAGAGAAATAGAGCTGTGGGAGGCACAGCTGGTATCAGAATTGGTAAAAAGCTGGAGAGTGGAGGTATGTCTTAGGCTGATCTTGATTTGTATTATCCCCCTTGAAGTTAGACAAGTTCTTATTCTACTTCTGATGCTACTACTACTTCTGCCCTTTTACAGGGCTGCTGTTGTTAGGTGCGGTCAAGTCTATTTTCGATGAATAGTAACCCCATGTGACAAAGCACAACTGCCCCATAGGGTTTTCTGGGCTGTAATCTCTATGGGAGAGGATTACCAAATTTTTCTTCCACAGGGCTCCTGGGTGGGTTTGAAGTGCCAATCTTGGGTTAGCAGCGAAGCACTTTAACTGTTGCACTACCAGGGTTCCTTGTTATGAGGCGCTGTCTCTCTCCAAATGTCAAATGATAAAAAGGTTTGAATCAATAAATGAGCTGTATCTAATTAAATGTTTAACTTAAACCTATTTAAGTTTAAAATTATTCTAGGGAACTAAATCATGAAATCTTACTGCTAAAAACAATAGGATTGAATAAAGCATCCATGTGCACTTGACTCACATTTTCTTCATGTCCAATAGTTTTAATGTCTCTCTGGGCTTGTTATTGTGTCTGTCTCTACTTGTTAATAACATTTAACATTTAATAACATTTAATATTCTGGGAGTTACTAATTATGTATCAGGCACTGTGCTAGGTACTTTAAGTATATTATTCTTAGGACATACCTATGAGAAGGTTGCCATTATTATCTTCTTTTTTATAGATGAGGCTCAGAAATGTGAAGTAATTTGCTCAAGGTTATTTAACGGGTGATTGAACCTGTGCCTGTCTCACTCTGAAGTTGATTCTCTGAACCATTGTATTATATTGTTTCCTTATCTCTCTTTGTCATCAATGAGAAACTTATAAGGCCTATGTATTTCTGTTTCAAGGTCTGTTGAAAAAATTTGAACTCTCATATTTACAGACTAAGAATACTCAGAGACATGGTATCAGTTTCAACCAACATAATGGCAGAAAAATAGGAGAATGAGGAAGTACCCAGAATATTACAGCTTTCTAGTTTTCTTTCGGAGCCTGAGAAAGCATGACCGTATTAGATATGTTTAGAGTACAGGCAAATAAAAAATATAATTAGAGATACCATTTAGAGATTGGTATGTTGTTCCTTCGTTGATTAATCTTGAGCAGATTTATTCTTGTTTGTATGTATGTGCTTCTGTGATTTAGATAAAATTGTGTGTTCTCTATAAATTATTTTTTAACTTACTTTTGTCTATGCTCTCTTCCGTATCAGAACATTACTTCACACTGTGATTACTACTACAATTAATAGTTCTGTTATATTTAAAATAATAGCAAATGTATTAGGTGTTTCCTTTCAGATAAATGTAAATCATAAATAATATTTGATATTATATTTGAAAGCTTATCTCGTGTTGCTGAGAAACTGAAATGGATGAAGATATTCAGTAATCAAGTATAGCATAGCTATCTATACAAAATCACAACTGTACTGCAATATCGTGTAATAATACCAAATTTATCCTCCATGTAAAATATTTTAATTTTTGCATAGCATACAGTACTGTATTAGGTACTTAAGGGTAGGTGTGTTGAAACATGTAAAATATATGGTCTCCAGACTCATGTTGCCATACTGAACTTTGATTTCTTCAAATGGTCATGTTTTTTCTCAACTCCAAAAATTCAATGATGTTATATTTTCTACCTAGAATACATTCCACCCTTCTTTGCCTGACTTCTGCTCATTCTACAGTCTCAGTTTAGATATGACTTCTTTTGGTAAGCTTTCCTCAACCTTTTCTGCCCACCCCATCCCCCATGTCTGTGCTCCTGTGGCACACTGTACTTTACCATCATATAAATGCATGTTTTCATCTTCCACTAGACTGTAAACTCATCTGACTAAGTGAACCTACATAGTTCACTTGTATCTCTGCCATGTAGAGTATTGCAATTTATTGAAAGAAAGAATAAATGAATGAATGGCCATTTGAATTAAGGCCCATATAAGCAGCATTTACCTTGCAGGCCACACATGTGTAAATACTCTCTATAATGGAAATGTTATTTCAGTGAGCCTTAAAGAGAAATTCTTTTAAGTAAAATGCATGGTTGCTCCATGTATACAAGGAAATTATGAGCCAAAAAGATAGCTGTATTAGTTTCCTGTTGCTCCTGTAACAAATTATGTATCAATTAGTTTAAAACAACACAAATATATTATCTTTGTAGCTCTGTAGATTAGACAGCCCTACATGGTCTCACTAAACAAAGTGTCAGCAGAGCTGTGTTCCTTCTGGAGACTTTAGGGAAGACTCGTTCCCTTGCCTTTTTTAACTTCTAGAGAAAGCAGCATTCCTTGGCTTGTGGCCTCTTCATTCATCTTCAAAGCCAAAGGATAGGATCTTCAAATGACTGTGATTTTCACACTTAGTTTCCCATCTCACAGTTTCAATCGTAAGGAACCTTGTGATTATGTTAGACCCATCTGGATAATCCAGAATAATCTCTCCATCTGAGAGTCAGCTGATTAGCAATTTAATTCCAACTGCAATTTTAATTGTTCCCTGCCATATTACAACATATTCACAGGTTCTGGAGATTAGGAGCCGACATCTTTGGAGCTCATTATTTTGCCTACCATAATAGCTTAACATTTATATCAGTCTGAAAGAAGATGCTTTGTCTCAATATACAATAATGATAATAAGGACTAGAAATAATTGAGTGTTTAGATGTTGCAACCATGTTCTAGGTGCTTTACATTTGTTAGTTTAATCCTCATCAGCCTTACGAAGTAAGTACTATGATCATGGCCATTTTACAGAGAAGGAAACTGAGGCACAGAAAGGTTAAATAACTTGCCAAAGTCCCATTTGGACCCAGACAACCTGCCTCTAGAGCCGTTGTTATTTACTCAGTAGAAAGACAGTAGATATGTCTGTCTTATGGTTCATCTTTAGAGTGTAAAGTATTATGTCGTTTGAGGTATTGTAAATTATTAGAATAGAAGATGCATTTATAACTATAATGTTGCAAAGTTGGTTGTGAAATAAGCAATTATTGGCCATCTTTTGGGGCAAAGCAACTTCTCTGAAACTCTGAGAGGGATGCCAGAGAATTGCTCTGATTGTATTAAAAGAATGCACCAGCTGATTTTAAAAATAATTCACTAGATACTCTCCACCATGGATTTATGTTTCTTCTTGTTGTTAGGGAAAACAGACTTAGTGTGGCAGTACATATGAAAATTGAATGGAAGAGTTAGAACAAGGAAAATTTTATTTTCTTACCCATTCTTCTAACTGTGTCTTTATAGTCCTGTTTTGGTGTCTCCACATAACCTTTTCTCTAGTGCCATTTGGTACTGCTCTTCATGAACGTCTCTCTGCATCTAGCATAGTGTAGGAGATCAATTATAACATATGCAGAAAAGCAATACAAATTGTCAAGTAATATGTCACCCAGTAAAAAATGATATATGGAGATGTAACACGAATTTATTAGCAATGAAGAAGTATAAAGGAATGAATGGAATAGAATGAATTAATCAGGGACAAGTTACTAGAATTTAGAGTTAGTTTTAAAGATTTTAGGATTGTTGACAAGGAATGGCAGGAAGGAAAGAGAAAGAAATTTATGGTGAGGAAAATGACAGAATAAAAAAAGATTCTGAAACAGGAATTAGCAAGTCCTATACAGGAAGAGAAAAGCAGACATATTTGACTAGAGCAGAGACCTCCCTCTGAAAATAGATTAGAAGTTTTCTTAAAGCAGAGACGGGACAGACCATTCAAATTCATGAATTGAAAGGATCATATTGTTAGGTTTCCTAGGAACCTTGCTCTCATTTATTTTTGTGTTCCTAGAAAAATTATTATGAAATCTAAACAGTTGTTTTTCAAATGAATTTTTGGAAAGAGGATGTTTGTAAATTAGGTCCTGCCTAGAGGGTAGCATGATGAGGGGAAGAGTTCTGCATAAGAGTAAACAGCTGACATGTCATATCCCAAATAGCGTTTCTGTGAAAAGCCACTGCAGGTGCAGGTTTATTTAAAAACAGACCACAACACAGGTGCAATTCTCCTGACAAACATTTAACCACAAAAACTACCCTAAAAGTCTATGTGGAAAGCCGTTGGGGGCGGGGGGAGAGGAAGAGTTCAGTTTTTAATTTGTCTTAATTTATAATTTTTAAAAAGAATTTAGGATGAATTTTCTTCCTCATGTTCTCAGTTCTTTTTAAATTTAGTTTTTGCCTCCTGATACCTAAGTATAAATTTTGCACATACTGTGCCTGGATAGAAGTCAATATTTGAAGAAATTCCGCATGTACGGGCCAAAAAATTTAGGGTTAAATATGTCAGTTAGAAGAAGTGTCTCCATATAGATTTGAAAAATAATATTCATGGCTGTTTGATACAAGAGGAGGTGAAATGGACTGGAAGTTAGAAGGCCTATGTTCTACCGTTAGCTTTAGAATGAGTAAGATTGATTCTAAAATTTGAAATAGATTCTCAACTTCTACACTTCATCTGGGAAAAAAGTTACTCTTATAAAGAAGTGCATAGTGGTGTCATCTACTGTGGTTCTCCCCCTCGCTCTGATGTAGCCACAGAGGCCTTCCTCCTGCCCCTTGTGCTGTGCAGGCCAAGCTTTTTCCCATCTTGGGCCTTTGCACTTGCCATTTCCTTTCTGCCTGGAACAACCCTTGCCTGACTCTGAGATAGGCAGAATAATACTCCCCCAGCCCTAAATATCCATATTCTAATCCCTGAAACCTGTGAATATGTTGACTATTACATGCCAAAAAGGACTTTGCAGATGATTAAGGATATGGGCCTTATAATAGGTATATTATCCTGGATTGGAGCCCCTGAGTGGCACACATGGTTAAATACTGGGCTACTAACTGAAACACGTTGGTGGTTTGAATCCACCCAGAGGCACCTTGGAAGAAGGGCCTGGCAATTTGCTTCTGAAAGGTCACGACCATGAAACTCTATGGAGCACAGTTCTACCCTGAAACATATGGGGTCGCCATGAGTTGGAATTGACCTGATGGCAACTAGTTTTTATCCTGGATTATCTGGATGGGCCCCAAGTAATCCTTTGAGCCCTTAAAAGCAGAGAACTTTCTCTGGCTGGAAGCAGGAGAAATGAAGCAGAAGGAAGGGTCAGAGAGATTTGAAGCATGAGAAGGACATTACTGGCTTTGAAGATGAAGGGGGGTACTAGCCAGGGAATGTTTGCAGCCTCTGGAAGCTGAGTACCCCTACCTGACAACCAGCAAGGAGATGGAGACCTCAAACCAACAACCACAAAGAACTGAATTTTGCCAACAACCTGGATGATCTTGGAAGTGGATTCTTCCCCAGAGCCAGGCAGGCTAACACTTTGATTTCAGCCTTGTGAAACCTGAGCAGAGGAATTAACCTAGCCCACCTGGACTTCTGACTTACTGAACTGTGAGATAATAAATTTGTGTTGTGTCAAGCCAGTGAGTTTGTTTTACCTGGACTTCTGACTTACTGAACTGTGAGATAATAAATTTGTGTTGTGTCAAGCCAGTGAGTTTGTGGTAATTTGTTACGGCAGCATAGAAAACTAATAAAGGCTCTCTCTTATTTTTTCTGTTTTATCTTAGATGTTACCTCCTCAGAAAGGCCTTTCTAAAGTAGGTCTTTTAAAGTAGACTACCCCCCACCTTACAACAAATGGTGTCTGTCACATAATTGTTTATTTTCTTTGTAGCATTTAACACAAACTATAATTTTTTTGTTTATTTTTATCTTTTTTTTTTCTTCCTTACCCACTGGAGTATAAGCTTGGGGAACGCAGGGCCTGGTTGTTCATGTCCATCACTGTATCTTAACATCAAGGGCATAAAATAACAGACATGTATTAGATCTTCAGTAAGTATTTGCTGAAAAATAGTTTTTGATATAATAGTAAAAAGTTGGAAATAACTTTAAAGTCCCCAAATGAAATAAAAGAGGCTCTGTGACAGACTATGATATATCAAAATGATGGACTACTGCATAATTACTTCAAAGGTTAACACGTATTCTGTAACAGTTTTTGAAAATTGGTATATAAAATATATAAGTGACAATGAACACAAAACAGTTTGCATGAAAGTATAATTGTGCAAAATTCATTTTCATTTTAAAGATTAAAAGTTAATTTCAGAAATAAAGTTTAGTATTCTTAATTCTGAACTTAATTCAGAGCATTTGCTTGATCCGTTATACATCCTCTCCTCACTTATCGGCATGGCTAGGTTCCAAAGACCAAGTTGTTATGTGAAATTGGTGTTATGCAAAAATGCAGGATGACTACATTGTTGTTGTTGTTAGGTGTGGTCGAGTCGGTTCCGATTCATAGCAACCCCATGCACAACAGAACGAAACACTGCCCACACCTGAGCCATCCTTACAATCATTGTTATGCTTGAGCTCATTGTTGCAGCCACTGTGTCAGTCCACCTCGTTGAGGGTCTTCCTCTTCTCCGCTGACCCTGTACTCTGCCAAGCATGATGTCCTTCTCCAGGGACTGATCCCTGGAGACTATATTGTTGCATAACTCCAAATTACATCATTATATAACTGCCAAGTTACGTGCATACCTCATATTGTGCTTTGCTTTATTGCGCTTCACAGACACTGCACTTTTTTTTTTTTTTACAAATTGAAGGTTTGTGGCAACCCTGCATTGAACAAGCCTGTCAGCACCATTTTTCCAACAGTGTGCTCACTTCATGTCTCTGTCACATTTTGGTAATTCTCGCAATATTTCAGACTTTTTCATAATTATACCTGTTATGGTGATCTGTGATCAGTGATGTTTGATGTTACTGTTGTCAATGTTTTGGGGTGCCACACACCACACCTGTGTAAGACAGCAAGCTTAACAAATGTTATATGTGTCCTGGATGCCCCAACAACCAGCCGTTCCACCGTCTCTCTTCCTCTCCTCAGGCCTACCTATTCCCTGAAACACAATATTGAAATTAGGCCAATTAATAACCCTACAGCGGCCTCTAAGTGTTAAAGTGAAAGGAAGAGTCACATGTCTCTCACTTTAAATTAAAAGCTAGAAATGATTAAGGTTAGTGAGAAAGGCATGTTGATAGCTGAGTTAGGCCAAAAGCTAGGCCTGTTGTGCCAAACAGTTAGCCAAGTTGTGAATGCAAAGGAAAAGTTCTTAAATGAAATTAAAAGTTCTATTCCAGTGAAAACACTAATGATAAGAAAGTGAAAAAGCCTTATTGCTGATATGAAGAGTTTTAGTGGTCGGGATAGAAGATCAAACCAGCCACAACGTTCCCTTAAGCTGAAGCCCAATCCAGAGCAAAGCCCTAATTCCCTTCAATTCTGTGAAGGCTGAGAGAGGTGAGGAAGCTGCAGAAGAAAAGTTTGAAGCTAGCAGAGGTTGGTTCACGAGGTTTGTAGAAAAGAAGTCTCTATAACGTAAAAGTGCAAGGTGAAGCAGCAAATGCTGATACAGAAGCTGCAGCAAGTTATCCAGACGATCTAGTTAAGATAACTGATGGAGATGGCTTCACTAAAAAATACATTTTCAGTGTAGATGAAACAGCCTTATATTTAAGAAGATGCCATCTAGGACTTTCATAGTTAGAGAAAAGAAATCAATGCCTGGCTTCAAAGCTTCAAAGGACAGGCTGACTCTCTTGTTAGGGGCTAGTGCAGCTATTGACTTTAAGTTGAAGCGAATGTTCATTTACCATTCTGAAAATCCTACGGCCCTTAAGAATTATGCTAAATCTACTCTGCCTGTGCTCTATAAATGGAACAACAAAGTCTGGATGACAGCACATCAGTTTACAACATGGTTTACCAAATATTTTAAGCCCACTGTTGATACCTACTGCTCAGAATAAAAGATTCCTTTCAAAATATTACTGCTTATTGACAAATGCACCTGGTTACCCAAGAGCTCTGATGGAGATGTACAAGATTTGTATTGTTTTCATGCCTGCCAACACAACATCCATTCTGCTGTCCATGGATCAAGGAATAATTTCGACTTTCAAGTCTTACTGTGTAAGAAATACATTTCATAAGGCTGTAGTTGCCATAGTTCTGGACAGAGTAAATTGAAAACTTCCTGGAAAGATTCACTGTTGTAGATGCCATGAAGAACATTGATTCATGGAAGGAGGTCAAAATATCAGCATTAACAGGAGTTTGGAAGACGTTGATTCCAGCCCTCATGGATGACTTTGAGGGGTTAAAGACTTGAGTGGAAGAAGTAACTGCAAATGTGGTGGAAATAGCAAGAAAATTAGAATTAAAAGGGGTGCTCCTGAAGATGTGACTGAATTGCTGCAATTTTAACGGATGAGGAGTTGCTTCTTATGGATGAGCAAAGAAAGTCGTTTTTTGAGATAGAATCTACTCCTGGTAAAGATGCCGTGAACACTGTTAAAATGACAACAAAGGATTTAGAATATTTCATAAACTTAGCTGATAAAGCAATGGCAGGGTTTGAGAGGAGTGACTCCAGTTTTGAGAGAATTTCTATCGTGGGTAAAATGCTATCAGACAGCATTGCATGCTACTGAGAAACCTTTCATGAACGGAAGAGGCAGTCTACGTGGCAAACTTCATTGTTGTCTTATCTTAAGAAATTGCCACAGCCACCCCAATCTTCAGCAACCACCACCCGGATCTGTCAGCAGCCATTAACATTGATTCAAAACCCTCCACCAGCAAAAAGATTATTACAACTCACTGAAGGCTCACTTGATGGTTAACACTTTTTAGCAATAAAGTATTTTTTAATTAAGTTATGTACATTTTGTTAAGACATAATGCTGTTGCACAGTTAATAGACTACTGTATAGTATAAACATAGCTTTTATAGGCACTGGGAAGCAAAAAAATCATGTGACTCACTTTATTGCAATATTCACTTTATTGCAGTGGTCTGGAACCAAACTCTCAATATCTCCAAGGTATGCCTGTACATCATTACATGACTGCCAAATTACATCATTACATAACTGCCGAACCACTGAGGATCATGGCCTAGCCAAGTTGACACGTAACCTTAACCATCAAAGCCAGCTTTACATTGCCTCACACCTCAGCTTTTGTTAATGCCAGACCTACGTCTTAATGCACAAAATAATCCAATGGTAGATTTTTTACTATTGAATGAGAAATATCAGATAACGAGATAGTGGGTAAGTGAGGAGAATGTGTAATATGCAAACTATAGGGACATTATTGAATTCTTAAAAACAAAATAGATCCAGAGTTAAGATTCTGAAAGAGAAAGGATAGGCAAGCTTTGTTTAATAATTTTTTTAGTAGTGAGTCTTAATCATTTTTAATTTATTATGCATATACAAGTCATAAGGGGTAATAGCCCTGGTGGCACAGTGGTTAAGAGTTTGGCTGCTAATCAAGGTCGGCAGTTCAAATTCACAAGCTGCTCCTTAAAAACGCTACGGGGCAGTCCTGTAGGGTCACTATGAGTTGGAATTGACTTGACACCAGTGGATTTGGTTTGGTTTTTTGGTGAAGGATAATAATACAACAAACACCTATGTACTACTACTTAGTTTAAGAAATAAAATATCACAATATAGTTGTAGTTGCTTGTGTGTACCTTAACATTATGAAGCATACCTTTAGGCTCTTATTAATAATGATTCTTGATAAGCTATGTCTCTTCTTGTGGGTTTAGATGGAGAGTGCCCTACAAAGGGGGCACCAGAGAAATCCAGCAGGGATCTTGGTGGGAAGAACAGATTGCCAGTCAGATCAGGGGCTATGGCTCAATTTTGTCCTAGAAAAACTCTCTTTATCCTTTTTTAGTAACTTTATGTACAACAGAATTGTGGAACTTTGAGTGATTGTGAGATATTTGGGACTTGTAGAATGTTTAATATTAAAACGATAACAGTTGTAATATGTATCTGTATAGGTATGTATATATTTATTATATATGTATATATACACATAGTAAATTCTCCACTTTTGAATGCTTTATCTTGCTTCATTTCTCTTCAAGATTTTTTTCAGTTGACCTGTCTTGGCAAAGAGTGTTCCTCCAGTGTTAGTAAGATCTTCCCTCTTTTTATTTTTCTGGGTTGATACAAAAATTATTTTTGTGCCGTCTAGTGCCTCAAAGGTATAGAAGGCAGAGAGATGGTATAGATGAAGAAGGTATAAAGGTGGTGTTTCTGATGACCCTATAGCATATTTTAGAAGTTGTGTTTTCAGAAAGGAAATCCGTATATCATTTCCCCCCGTGTATCTTCCTTGCAAGGGTGTCAGTTAATTCTGGGTTTCTGAGGTTGTGTAAGCAACCTAGTTGTATAAGCAGACATAGAGTTTCTTTATAATGGAATTTGTGAATTTGTCAGATAAAAAATCATTTTCTAAAGCATGGATGTTATAGTCTTATTTTAAAATTACTTATTTCCCTTCAGGAGCCTCTAGAATCTATTGATGAGATCACTGAGGAAATGAAAGAAGATAATTTTTAGGGGGATTCCAGACTGAAGATTCTCTTTCATTTTACTTATCCCTTATAATAACACTAAAGATGTTGCCAAATATGTTTAGAACATCATGAACAAAAATATATTTCCCATTTTCTTGGGCTTTGGGAGCCCTAAGAAATTATAATTTACAAATTGACATTTAATTCAAGGTTGAGTATAGGCTTCATTTTTCCTGATTTTTAGAGCTGATTTACACAATCCAAACTGTTTTTCATATAGTGTTCAAGGACCAATAGAAACTCTAAGTTATTATACTAAATGTGTAACTTAATCCATTAAAAAGAAATTTCACCTGTATCTTGGATTTAAAGCAAAAAAGGCAATTAAAAAATATCATCATCTCTTTTTAAGCGGCAAAATGCCAGGCTGCTATCAAAGAGCCTTTTCTATTCGGAAGGACGCTCAGAGGGAGGAATCAGATGGTATTAAAGATGGAGGTGAAGGAGAGATTTATCTTTTATGATAAGTATGCATGCTATTTTTATGGATAAAATGGAGAATTACAGTCTGTGTGATAGTGTGGTTTAAGAGTTAATTTAAAATAGACTACTGTACCCGCAATGTACTTATTAGTGGATTAGTGTTAGCTTAGAGGCAGGACTCTAGATATATGCCACAGAAATCTATTTTTACCACTATTCCACTGGACATTTTTCTTAATGAATTTAATGAGGGTTCTGAAGACATACACATCAAGTTTGTAGATGCTGTGAAACTGAGAGAAGTAGCTAATGATTTAGGCTTCAGAATCTGGATTCATAAAGAATTTCACAGGTGGTAATATTGGCCTGAGTTTAGCAAAATAAAACTTAGGTAATAATGTTAAATCTTAGACCCAGATCCCAACTGTTTAAATATTAGATGTGGTGGAAGTTATTACTGTACAGGAACATTTAAAAAGGGGAGATTTTAGTTGTCTGTATGCTTAATAGGAGCCAATACTATAGCACAGCTTCCAGGAAGAGATGCTATAATCTTCAATGCCATGCACTGAAAAATGTTAAACTGTGTTTTGTACTGATCAGTTAACACTTGGACTATACATATGTGGATATTGCATTTAAAAATGGACATGGACAATATGGTGCAGGTCTAACAAAGAGACTAATATTGTTAGAGGACTGAAACTTGGAGACAGATTTCAACTCCTCTTAAAAATGTTCTCTATTCATTAATACTTAATTCAATCAATATAACTGTACATTGCTGTGTTAGGTTCTTGAAACAGAAGAGCAAAAAGACAATGCTGCTTTCAAGGAGCTTTTATTCTAATAAGGAGGAGACAGATACTAATAAACTAAATAAGAATTCCAAACATTGGTAAGTACTGTGAAGAAAATGAAACAGGATAATATGACAGTGACTGATGATTAATTAGGAGTATTAGCAATTAGAGAAGTTCTCTTTGAGTCAATGACATTTTACTTGAGACTTGAATGATGATAAGGGGCCAGGCATGCAAGGATATGGGAAGTGTTTCAGGCAAAGGGACCAGAAAATGGAAAGGCACTGAGCTGAAGTAGCCAACGAGTGATGAGTGAAAGGGAGAGTGATGGAAAATCAGGCAGGGTAGTGAGTTTGAGTTGGTCTAAGTGTAATGAAAAGCACATGGAGGGTTTTATGTCAGATATGATCTGATTTACCTTTTAAAAAATCATTGTGTCTGCTGAGTGGACAATGAGCTATGGGGGCAAGACTGATATAGAGAAACTTTGGAGCCGTGAACAGTTTAAGTATAAACATGAAACCATTTTCTTTTTTTTTTCGCTTATTGTTTCTCACTTACTATATTTAAATTTTTCTTTGTCCTCCCTTGACAATGTTTTGAGAAGGTTCCATAATATTCTCATAGTTTTCTACTATTAAAAACCTAGTTCAGCCTAAAAACTTATATCTCAAACTTTCTTTTAGTTTTTAACCTCTGACCTCCATTTCTGGACAAGATGGAATGACAGACCAGATTTACCCTCTTACATGAAACAACTGAAAAAACCTGACAAAATACATGAAACGGGTTTTTGAGATATTAGGCAATGAAGGACTGTGATCCCTGAGAAATGAGAAACAATGAGGAGAGCCCTACAATTGCTCCAGTTTATTGCTTTGAGCTTCCTGGCACAGGTAGGGGGAAAGTAGGTTGAGGCCAGAGAACTTCTTGGGTTGAAGAGAAAGAGCAGAGAGCCTGGGGAGACCAAAGACGCTAGAGTTCTTAGGGCCAAGTACTGGAGAGGAGACTGCTGTACAGAGAGAAAGTCCAAAGATTTGCAGAGGGTCTCTCTTGAATACTCAGGAGAGTATACTGATCAGTGCCTGTGAGTGAGGAAACTACTTGAAACCAGGGGAAGAACCACCTGAAAGGATTAGAGGAAATAGTGCATAGAGCTCACATAGGACTGGAAGTAGTGTCTGTTCCCACAAGCCACACTGGAAATCCTCGCAAATCCACATTAGGTAGTGTACTTAGTAGTGAGGAATAATTACCCTCACGTAGTGGTTAAGCGCTACGGTTGCTAACCAAAGGGTTGGCAGTTTGAATCCACCAGGCGCTCCTTGGAAACTCTATGGGGCAGTTCTACTCTGTCCTATAGGGTCTCTATGAGCCAGAATGGACTGGATGGCAGCTAACAACAGCAACACTACCAGGGATCCATAAACCATAAACCAGCCATTAAAATAACAAAAATAGTTATGGCTAATAAACCAACAAAAGAGTTAAAATTATAAAAATTTGAGTTGATTACTGGTTACTGAGTTAGTCTAAAAGAAAGCTGAAAAGAAGAGAAAGAGAAGAACAGATGGAACAAACAGAAAACAGTGGCAAGGTGGTAGATTTATACCTAACTAGGCAAAAAAAAAAAAATAGTCACATTAAATGTAAGTGAAATATAAGTGGTCATTCAATAATGATAGAGGGAAGTTCATCAAGAGGGCATAGCAATCGTAAATGTTTATGTATCTAATAACAGAGCTTCAAAATTCATGAAGCAAAAACTGATAAAATGGCAGGGAGAAATGGACAAATCCACAATTATAGCTGGAGATTTCAATATCCTTCTCAATGTTTGATAAAACAAGTAGAATATCAGGAAGGATTTAGAAGAGTTGAACAGCACTAACCAAAAAAACCAAACCAAACCCATTGCCATCAAATCGATTCTGACTCATAGCGACCCAGTAGGACAGAGTAGAACTGCCCCATAATTTCTAAGGCTATGAATCTTTATGGAAGTAGACTGCCATGTCTTTCTCCCAAGGAGCAGCTGGTGGATTCAAATTGCTCACCTTTCGGTTAGCAGCTGAACGCATTAACCACTGTGTCACCAGGACTGTTAGAAGAGCACTATCAAACAGTATAACCTAATTGACATTCATAGAACTCTCCACTTAATAGCAGAAGACATATATTTTGAAGTACATATACAACATATATCGTATTCTGTGTCATAAAACAAATCTTAAAAAATTCTGAAGGATGCAAGTCATACAAAAGTATGATTTCTGACCAAAAGGGAATTAAATTAGATATCAATATCAGATATTTGGAAAATCCCCAAATATTTGGAAACTAAATAACACACTTTTAAATGTTATTAACAGTTTTATGCCAATAAATTTGACAACTTAGATGAAATGGGCAAATTTCTTGAGAGACAAAAACTACTAAAACTTGCTCAAGAAGAAATATGTAACCCAAATAGCCCTATATCTATTAAAGAAATCAAATTTGTAGTTCAAAAATTTCTCACAAAGAGACTCCAGGCTCAGATGGCTTTACTGCTGAGACACACAATATTTAAGCAAAGAATAATACCAATTCTACATAAACTCTTCCAGAAAATTGGAGAGGAGGACTTCCAAACTCATTCTATTAGGCTAGCATTATCCTGACACCAAATCCAGACAAAGACATTAGAAGAAAATAGCATTTCACATCAGTATCTCTCAAGAACATAAATGCAGAATTTCTAAGCAAAATCGAATCCAACAGGATATTATATCCAATAGGATATTATATCATGATTAAGTGGGGTTTATGCCAGGAATGCAAGTTTAGTTTAACTTTAAAAAATAAATGTTCATCATATTAACACACTAAAAAAGAAAAACCATTGTTATCATCTCCATAGACAAAGAAAAAGCATTTGAAAAAGTCCAACATCCGTTCCTGATAAAAACTCCCAGCCAACAAGAAATAGAAGGGAACTTCCTCAACTTGATAAAGGGCATCCAAGAAAAACCTAACATCACACTTAAAAATTGAATGCTATGGATATTTTTTTTTTTTTAGATATAACATTTTATGGATATAACATTTTTTAACCTATTTATTGTGGTGTAATTGACGTATAATGAACCTTACACATTTAAAATACACAATTTGATAAGTTTTGACATATACACACATCCATGAATTTATTACCACCAAGATAATGTATCCACCACCCCTGAAAGTTTCTTCATGTCCTTTTATAACCCCTCCATCCCTCCTCTCTCCATCCCCCTTCCCAGGCAAATGCTGATCTGTTTTCTGTCTCCATAGATTTGCTTGCATTTTCTAATGGTTTTCTTGGTACTTTTTCTTGCTTGATTTTGGGGAGAGGAAAGCGCTCTTTCTTTCCCTCTTCCAAAGGCTGTTGTTAGGTGCCTTGAAGTTGGTTCCGACTCATAGTGACATTGTGCATACCTTGTGTACAACAGAATGAAACGTTGCCTGGTTCTGTGCCGTCCTCACAATTGTTACTATATTTGTGCCTATTGGTGTAGCCACTGTGTTAATCTATCTCACTGAGGATCTTCCTCTTTTTCACTGACCCTCTACTTTACCAAGCATGATGTCCTTCTCAAGGGATTGGTCCCTCCTGATAACATGTCCATCTTGCTTATAAGGAGCATTCTGGCTATACTTCTTCCAAGACAGGTTTGTTCATTTTCTGGCAGCCCATGGCATATTCAGTATTCTTTGCCAACACTATGATTCAAATATATCAATTCTTCCTTGGTTTTCCTTATTCATTGTCCAACTTTTGCATGCATATAAGGTGATTGAAAATATTATGGCTTGGGTCAGGTGCACCTTGGTCATCAAAGTGACATCTTTGCTTTTTAACACTTTAAAGAGATCTTTTGCAACAGATTTGCCTAATTCAATACGCTGTTTGATTTCTTGACTGCTGCTTCCATGGGTGTTGATTGTTGGATCAACAATCCCAAGGGTAAAAGGGGGAAAAGTATCTTATCACGAACACTACTATTTCCACAAGGCCAACAGCTCCTATGATGACACCACACCACACCTTTCCCCTCCGTAATCCTTTAAAGACTGAAGGAGGAGTATGGCAGTGGTGGGGTGTGGCTGATGGCAGTAATTTGAGTTCTGTTGCCTCTTGTTAAGCCTTGGAGAATGTTATCTGGCCTTTTTTTTTTTTTTTTGGATTTTGGAGTAACTGTTCTTGTTTGTTAGCTGTGAGCGCTAGTCATCAACACTGGGGCAAAGAAAAAATTTCATTTTATTACAGAGGCTGTTCTAGTAGTCCAAGAAAGAGGATGGGGGCTTGGAATACGGTGGTAGTAAAAATGAAAAGAATTAGATGAATTTGAGATACATTTTGGAGATAAAGCCAATAGGACATGGCAGTAGACTGGATGTGAGGGAGAAGAAAAGAAAGGAAATCCTAGCATGTTGGAGAGGGGATAGAATGATGCTCTGTCCAAATACTCAGATTTAAAAAAAAAAAAATTGACACCAATTAAATGAAAAAAAATTGCAAGAAATATGTAATGCAACATAAAAAAAAAACAGTTTTATGTTGAGGCATCTGAAATGAAAATCATCTCATGGGTTTACGTTTCTGAATAGTGTTAATGGATTGGCAAACACAAGGTCTGCCTTAATTAAGGTTGCCATCAAATTAAAAGGTGGCAACTGATACATTTAATATTTATCAATTTCTAATTCCAGTTCCATGTTGTTGTTGTCAGGTGCTGTGGAGTCACTTCTGACTCACAGCAACCGTATGTACAACAGAACAAACACTGCCCGGTCCTGCCATTCTCAAAATCGTTCTGCTTGAGCTCACTGTTGCAGCCACTGTGTCAGTCCATCTCGTTGAGGGTCTTCCTCTTTTTTGCTGACCCTCAACTTTACCAAACATGATGTCCTCCACCAGGGACTGATTCCTCCTGATAACACGTCCCAAGTATGTGAAACGAAGTTGCCATTTCCATATTGAACTTATAAAATAAAATAAAATAAATAAATAAAATAAAATATTGAAAGTAATATTCTGATTACGTTTATTGAAAGTAATCAGAACATTAGAATACATACACACACACATATATACACGCCTTCATTCATCTGTCAGCTCGGTTAATTAAGGAGTAGTAGAAAAAAAATGATGTAAGATACAATTAAGACCTTAAAGGATTTTAATTCATTCTTCCTCCTTCCCTCCCCTTCATTTATTGTTCCAGGCATGACAAGCCTCAGACATTTGATTTGAAGATAGGTATGAATCTATCTAGGTAATAAAGTTGATTTTTTTTTTTTTAGTGAACTCCTGCTTTGAAATTATTATTAGCTTCTGATTTAATTATATAGAGTAAATGCAAAATAAAGAAGGATTACATCAAAGCATAGGTTATCGGGGGTTGCTTTGGAAGAAAATACTGAAATGTAAGCAATGCATTTCTTTCCAAAGCAGCATTTAAATTTCAGACTTCAACCGCAGTTGTGATTGTTTTTAGTTTGTTAGTTGCCTGGAGCGTTATTTTAAGAAAGCAGAAGCACCATCATTTGCACATTCCTTATAGATCGCACACCTTAACCCTGACCTCTTAGCTCCAGTGTTTCAAAAGAAGTGAAGGCAAGATGAAGAATCGTTTGCTTTTCTGGGGAGTCCTGGCCATTTTTGTTAAAGCTGTTCTTGTGACAGGTATGTGGTATTTAGAAAATGAACCTAGAAAAAAGGAAAAATATAGTACAGATTCTTCAGATTCAAGCATTTATGTTTATGCTTTGCTTGACCAGCTAGTCAGCCACTGTTTTCTAGCATGTCTTAATCTTTATATGGGCAATGATCTTTATACAAACATGACTCAGTGTGATTCTTTTTTTATTCCTTTTTTCTCTTATTTGCCTACTACATCCTGGAGAATAAGGAAATAGGTATTTCTGGATAACTATAGATAGCCATATTTGTAAGTCTCCATCTTGAGTCTTGAAAATCAGTAATTCTCCCCTGGGGTCTCTTAAATTAGTACTCTGGAGAAATGAATAATTACAGTAGATAAGATATAATGCATTGAGATTTTATATCCCCAGAGAGACTGACATTAATTCTAACAATTTTCCTGGATCTGAGCCTACAGATTTATTATGTCCCTTTAACATTGTTTGATGTTATACAAGTCGTCTATAACGTGATGGCTGAATTTTGCTTTTTTTTGTGTACAAAACTTTCAAACAACTATAGAAAGTAGTATACACCCTGAATATAGAGGTACCGTATTAAATAATTTCTATTTAGAAGACACATAAGTTAGAGGAGATATAATTTGGCTGGATTAACCATTTCTAATACTGAGGTTATAGTTCTTATTCAGACATCCCCAAAACACCACCAGGATTTCCTATTTAAACATAGAACATGAAAAGAATGTAATTTAGAATAGTTATTATACATTTTTATTATACATATATATTTATATTAGCTTAGCATTAAGTCATAGCTTTCTAATAAGATTTAAAAAGTATTAGTAGTAGAACATGTATATATTCATATATAAACATATAAATCTGCTTATAGTATATAAATATATTTGTTAGGAAAAAGTATGTAACTGCATATATAATAGCCAGCATTCATCGAATACATATTATATTCTAGGCACTGTGCTAACTGTTCTACATATACTATTCCATTTAATTCTCACAGTAGCTATGTGAGGATAGGTACTTTACTATGTCCGGTGTATAGCTGAGCCAGTTAAGAGACTTCTTGACTTAACAAAGGTCACATAGCAAGGAAGTGGTAGGTAGAACTGAAGCAAGCTGAGTTTATCGCACCTATTCCTAACCACTATCCTGTTCTGCCTACCTAAGAGAATCATCTTTCAATAAATTCATTACAGTCATATCTAGCATGTATTAAGTCTATTTTCTTATTTGACCTGAATGAAATATTTATTGAGCACCTACTATGTCTGAGGTTCTCTGGGAATAAAGTAAGGCACAGTCCATAATAATAGGTTTATTAGGGAAAATACCGGCCATCTGTGAGAGAGAATGTCAGAGTCCTATAAATCCTGGTGAATTGAAAGCAGTTGTACATTTTCCAGGAGCTATATTAGGCCACCTAATTTTATATAATATCAGTAATGATAGTTTCTCTCTAGGGTCCTGGTAAGGAAATACATTATGTGTCATAATAAACAGAGACATTTTCTGTTTAAGACTTTATAGTCAAGTCACTTACTCAGCTATTAATATCAGGTTTTGGTTAGATAGTATATATTCATTTCTATTTTATTGAGAAAAATATTTAATAAGAGTCATGGATACAGGAGGAAGAAGACACATTTAAGTCATCTTACTGCTTTCAGAACATTAATAAGATTTACATCATTATCTTGAATTGACTTTATAGTATTTCTTCTCCAATACCATAAGGACTTTTGTCAGAAGATTTATTAAGAACTTATGAATAATGGCATAGTAATGCTTTATAAAGTTCTTTATAAGCACAATAACAGTGGTTTTAAAATGTCTTTGTAATGGCTGTTATCATTAAGACGGAAATATTGCAATTAGTTTCTCTCTGCTTTGGGAATCATCTCAGGAATAATTGGACTTCCAGTTAAGAACAATTTTTCCTATCCTGACTATTTAACCTTTATAACTTGAATGTATGTGCTAAATCTTTATTTTATTAGTTGAGGCTTGATGAGAGAAATTTTTAAAGGTCATTTAGCTAAAGCTATAAGAACAGATAAAGATATTTAACATCAGTATAATTGTTTAATTAATACTATTATTGTAAAGGTATTATTAACTTCAAATATCTAAGTATTAACTGATCTAAGTCAGATAATAAGAAATTTTGTTTGTTTATTCTTTGATAATCAAATTTGTCAATAAAAAGACACTCAAAGTTAAGGTTTTAAATGGTCATCTATATATTCTTTCACTTATTAATTTTTTCTGTATACAGGCATATTATATTAAATAGAGCTTGTTCCTCACAATGTTTTATAAGTTTTCTTTTGCAAATTTATAATACTTTACATCTATATATACTACATCTTTTAAAATAATTCTCATAAGCATTATTAATAAATATAGCACTTATTTTTTATTTGATTGAATGATTATACCATGATAACCTGATTGGTACTATGAAAAAGAAGAATATAATTCAGTTTAGGAAAATTGTGTTGGAGACTATTTAAGTCATATAAAAAATAAGGTTATCTTTTGAAACTGGGTTTATAAAGGCTAAAGCTATTTTTGTTTACTTTTTAATGAATTTGCTTTGGTATGGGAGAAATCAATGTAGATTTCTGTTTTCTCTCTCACTTTGGTATTTGGAAGTGATTTTTACAGGGCTACATTAATCAGAAGCTATACCTCAATTAGAAACATCAGGTGAAAACCAGAATTCACCCAGCCTAGGTTTCCATAGACTACATAAAAGGGGTGGGGGCGGGGGCCGGGGGTGCGAAGAAAATTCTTGGTAGAGTTCATTTGGATTTCTTTCACTATGAGATCCCACTTTATTTTTTTATTGTGGTGAGATATGTTAACAAGATAATTCCCATTTTAACCATTTTTACATGTACAATTCAAGTGACATTATTTACGTTCCTCATCACCCTTTAACAGAAACTCAGTACCCCTTAAGAAATACCTCCCCATTTCCTCCTCCCGCCTGCCTGCCCCTTGTAATCACTAATGAACTTTTGGTCTCTATGCATTTGAAATTCCACTTTTAGCTATTTTAGATTAGGAAAGAGAACATGAGAAGAAAGCTGAGACTGAACAACTGTATAACCTTCTTTTTCTGAAGGCAAGAAAGAAATTAATACAGATTTATATAAATAAAGTTTTGTTTCCCTTTCTTCTTAATATGTTTTACCTTTCAAGCCCAAGACAAAGATGAAAGGACCCTTCTTGTTGACAACAAGTGTAAGTGTGTCCGGATTACTTCCAGGATCATCCCTTCTAAAGAAGATCCTAGCCAGGATATTGTGGAAAGAAACATCCGAATTATGTATGTGGCATTCCATAGTTCCCTTTTTTCATGCTGTAAGCAGGGATACTTTATAATATTAAGCATTGAATGTAATATCTATATTTTTCCTACCTTTCTGGGGGTGTTGTACTTTATATGAGGTTGAGTCATGTTAATGGAGGTGAGACAACTCTACAGAAGTTGGGGGTGGGGGTGGGGCAGGCATTGGGTGGTGGTGCCAGGAACAAAGTTTCCTAGACCAGGGACTTTCAGGCAGTCTCAAATCAGCCAGCCAGATCAGTAATAACTGAAGGTTCTGATCTAGCCGTTGACATGTCCTATTTATATGGAGTGATTTTAATTTGAATCAGAACTTTCAGTTGCCCTTGATCAGTTCAAACTGAAATTTCTGATAACCCTAAAAGCGTTATTTTGTACCATATATGGTATACACTGTACTGAATTCTACACTGTACTTAAATGTCTGCATAAAGATAAGGTAGGCTGTTCAAATTGACTAATTTGATTCAGTCTTCACTTTTAGATTGAACTTCAGATATTCATTTCATTTCACACATAGACCAGAGTTATATGCTATGTGATTCGTATTCAGTGTTAATAATATTTGAGAAATGAAATTCCTGTTGTATCCAGTCTGTAATGTCTTCCTTATGAACCACTCCTACCATGAATAGTTTTCCTACAGTCAAATACTTCCAATAGCAAAAGAATCTAGCATTCAATCCCCTTCAGTCAGTAGGATAAATATGTGGTTAAGAATCTTGTTTCAAGTCCTCACCGGTTCGCTTAATATCTGTGTGATCTTGTATGCAAGTTACTTATCCATTCTAAACTTCAACTTTCTCATCTCTGGATGGGGGAAAAATAATGTCTACCTCAGAGAGTTATTGTAAATATAAATTGATAATATCTATTCCTTTGAGAGCTTGGCATAGTTCTTGACACAGAGCCAACAAAATATTGACATTTATTTATTCACTTAACCTGTGTGCCTGTGTAGCCTATCATTATCACTGTCCTGCTTAAAACTGCTTTGATGGTATTCCCAACATTGTTCTTAGGATAAATTACAAATGCCTCAACTAACCTACAAAGCTCAGCATAAGGCTCGAGCTCATCTACTGCCACTGTTCTTTCACTTTAAGTTTGAAAATCCAGCAATATTTCAGTACCTTTATTTCCTCAAACTCACAGTACTCTCTTCCTCTTCTGTTTTTATACATACTAGTCCTGCTTGAAGTACTCTTCCTTTCACCCATCTTAGCCTGCTTCACTCCTGCTCAACCTACACGTCCTAGTTTAGACATAACTTCCTCTAGCAGGTTTTCTTTGACTAAGCCTTTCTCCACAACAACTTCCTATTGTTGGCTGCCACTGAGTTAGCCCCTGACTCATGAAGGCCCCATGCACAACCACTTTTGTACCATCCCCATGATTGGTTGGGGATCACACTGTTGTGATGCATCGGGTTTTCACTGGCTGATTTTCAGAAGTAGACCTCCAGGCCTTTCTTCCTAGTCAGTCTCAGCCTTAGTCTGGTAGCTCTGCAGAAACCTGATGCTTCCTTGGTCTCATTTCTAAAAATTCTATTAGTATTGAAGTTTACATCTGCTGCTATGTCATTATGGCAGCTCTGCTGACTCCATTACTCAACATGACTCCTAGGGTAAAATAGTGTATACTAAATAAAATATAATGTGAATATATGCATGCATATACTTTATAGGATTGTGAGGCTTAAATACAAAAATGTATTAAAGCATCTAGAGCAGTGTCTGGCCCACAATAAGCCAAAAAGACCAAACCTGTTGCTATGGAGTTGATTCTGACTCATCATGACCCTATAGAACAGGGTAGAACTGCTTCACAGGGTTTCCAAGGCTGTAATCCTTACAGAAGCAGAATTCCACATCTTTGTCCCATGGAGCGGCAGGTGGGTTCAAACCACTGACCTTTCCGTTAGCAGCCAAGCACTTAACCACTGTATCACCAGGGCTTCTTTTTGGCTCACAGTGTTGTTGTTGTTAGGTGCCATTGAGTTGGTTCTGATTCATAGTGACCCTAGGTACAACAGAATGAAACACCGTCTGGTCCTATGCCATCCTCACAATCATTGTTATGCTTAAGTCCATTGTTGCAGCCACTGTGTCAGTCCATCTCATTGAGGGTCCTCCTCTTTTTTGCTGTCCCTCTACTTTACCAAACATGATTTCCTTCTCCAGGAACTGATCCCTCCTGACAACACGTCCAAAGTATGTGAGACGTAGTCTCGCCATCCTGGCTTCTAAGGAGCATTCTGGTTGTACTTCTTCCGAGACAGATTTGTCCATTCTTTGGGCAGTCCATGGTATAGTCAATATTCTTCTCCAACATCATAATTCAAAGGTGTCAGTTCTTTGGTCTTCCTTTTTCATCGTCCAGCTTTCACATGCATAGGAGGTGATTGAAAGCACCGTGGCTTGGGTCAGGTGCACCTTAGTCTTCAAAGTGACATCTTTGCTTTTCAACACTTTAAAGAGGTCTTTTGCAGCACATTTGCCCAATGCAATGCCTCATAGTAGGCACACATAAATGTTTTCACTTATCTTTCTCACCATTTAAAGCCTTCATGGTATTATTAGATCCTTTACAGTTTATAAGGAATAGATACATTCCTTCAACAAATATTTATTTTGTACTAATGAATGCCAAATACTGAGGGTTAGAGTTGAGTGTGCAGTAATTTATATAAAACACAGCCCATGTCCTCAAAGAGTCTACACTCTAGTAGGGAACTTTAAACAAGTAAAAAGGCAATTACAATACAGTATTTTAAGTGCTATGATGGATAAAAACCAAACCCCTTGCCGTCTAGTTGATTGTGACACATAGTGACTCATACAGAGTAAAACTGCCCGATAGGATTTCCAGAGAGCAGCTGGTAGATTTGAACTGCTGACCTTTTGATTAGCAGCCAAGCTCTTAACCATTGTGCCACCAGGGGTCCATGACAGGAATAGGCACAGGATACTGGAGAAGCGTGGAAACCCTGGTGGTGCAGTGGTTAAGAGTTCGACTGCTAACGAAAAAGTTGGGAGTTCAAATCCACGATGTACTCTTTGGAAACCCTATGGGGTAGTTCTGCTCTGTCCTTTAGGCTCGCTATCAGTTGGAATCAACTCAAGGGCAACGGGTATTGTAGGAGCACTGTGAAAGGGTACCCAATCCAATCCTGGATGGAGTGGCAGTGGGAGGCAGGAAAGGTGTTTGGAGTAAATGATGGACATGAAGGATAATGGCTATTGCTGGGTGAATGGTAGTTAACTGTATAAATATGTGTGTGATGAGTGACAGGGTTGATAGGTGGGGCAAGTTGTTCCAAGGAAAGGAAACAGGCTTATTGTGAGAATTACATGAAATCATCATGTAACATGCTGTACATAGTACCACACCCACAGTAAGTACTTAGTAAATGTTAGAACTGTTATTATTTTTAAGAATTGGAGGTGAAAAAAGCATTGCAAGTGTGTGGAGTGGCAAAAAGTTGTTTACAGATGGCATGTAGTGTGAAGAGGATGGTGTGGTGAGAGATGAGGCTGGAGAGTTGGGGGCATATGATGAAGTGCATTCTATCCCATGTTAAGGACACCCTGTTATCTGGGGAGACAGTAGTTTCTAAGCAGAGGAGGAAATTAGATTTGTATTTTAGAAAGGCTATTTTGACTACAATGTGACTAATGTGTTGGAAGGGTCAGAGAGGGAAGATTCAGGGATGATATCCAGGTTTTGGCTGGATGCCTTTGTGGGTGATATTGCTACATATGGAGTTAGGAAACACATCTTTTGTTTGATTCTTTCTTTCTTTTGGTAGGGAGGGGTGCATAGGGGGAGAACAGCATCATAAATGAAAGCATTTAAAAGATAATGAAATCACCTGAATTGGTTGATAAGCGTTATCTAATTTTTCGTGGGATATCACCAAATCAAGAGATTCTAGTTATAGCTTTGCTGCTTATTAGTTGTATGAACTTGGATAGGTAACCTAGTCTCTTTGATTTCTAATCTCAGTGTCCCTAAAATAATATGTCTGTCCATTCATTCAACAAATATTGAACATATTACATATGTCACACACCCAGCGAGGCGCTGAGAAAACATTAATGAAAAGATTTTTTTTTTTTGCCTCAAGGAATGTATACTCTGGAGAAACAGTCATTCTATAGGCAAGAAATTATGACATGACATTTATTGTAATAAAGATACATAAGCTTCAATGAGACTACAGAGGAAGGAGTTTATTGGTGAGGTTGAGGTAATCACAGAGGACGCATAACTTGACCTGATTCTTAAAGGAAAAGTAGGGATTGGCCAAGTAAGCAGGTGGTTGACGGAGGAGGTGCCTGAGTTTTATTTTGAAAGGGAAATGTTTAAAATGCAGCAAATTACCGTGAAAATCTGAGTTATAGCATTACTATAGAGTGTTCATAGTGTGCTAACGTAATGGTAAGTACTGTTCTAATGAAATATTAAGTTCAGTTCTGGCAATACAGCTATTACCAAACCTATTAATATCTGCTAGTTTAATTATTTTGCTTTATTTTCTTTCTTTTTTTTTAGTGTTCCTCTGAACAACAGGGAGAATATCTCTGATCCCACCTCGCCACTGAGAACCAAATTTGTGTACCATTTGTCTGACCTGTAAGAAATTTTCCTTCATAGTAGTATAGACATGGAAGTTAATAACTTTTGATGAACCTCATTAGTAAGAATGTTTCTGAAAATATGTTGATGTATCAACATTACAGATATAATTGGAACTTTCGAATAATTCATTCCTGTTTTAATTATTAAAAAAATTATCAGGTATTATAAATTCATAAATTTTTATCACAGGTTTATTCTAAAGAAGAAATTGTTGTCATTAGTATAGAAAGGGCCAATTTATCTTAATCGTTCAGTAAGTGGATTTCAGATATATGCACATGCAGGTGTTTCTTTGGCAACTATACAAGCAAGCCAGCATCCAACAGTTTTTTTTTTTTTTTAATTCTGCCTGCCTTGTCACTATAAATTTTACTATGTATACAGTTGTGAATAAAACTAACACAATAGAAGTTGCTGTGTATGTATAGACAAATCAGTATCATATTACTAGTTATATTGCTTACTTTTTAGCTAAGTGTTACGTATTAAAGTTTGAAAAATCTTATAAATGATTCTGTATCGTAGAGCTGCTGAGGTCTGAAAGGAGTCACCTTTTGTCAGTTGTCAGGTCAGAGCTGGAAGAGCTAATTGATTTTAGGTAGAAATGTGTAGTCACTCAGATTTTGAGACAGCATTTGACAGGGAGTGTCTAATGCAGATACTTGTTTTTCAGCTGTAAAAAATGTGATCCCGTAGAAGTGGAGCTGGACAATCAGGTGGTTACTGCCACCCAGAGCAATATCTGTGATGAAGACAGTGAGACCTGCTATACTTACGACAGAAACAAGTGCTACACTAATACGGTCCCACTGATCTATGGTGGTAAGACCAAAATGGTGACAACGGCCCTGACACCGGATTCCTGCTATCGTGATTAATTTACGCCATTGCTGACTGCACAGCTCCTTATGTTGAAAGGCTCTCCATTTCAATCCAGAAAGCTAATACGTTTACTACCAAGGAAATAAAATCAGGTTTTTGGATAATGTGAAACTACCTTTTCCCCAAAGTAATTGACATAGTAACATTATTCTTATATTTGTTGGTTAATTCTTTCTTCATAGTATATTCACACTTATCAAGCTTGCCTGAAGGGGTACACTTCCTTAAAAATGGAATTTCTATCATTTAAAAAAACAGACAAGGGGAGAAAATAAAACTCAAAGAGTGAAAATAAGGCGACATAATTAAATTTTGCCTTTTTTTTTTTTTTGGCTTTGACTTGGAGAGCCACCGCTTTTACACATTCTTTTCTCTTTTAAAATAGTATTACTGTGTAGAGAAAATTTATGTATAAAACATAGATTAGCCTATGTCTTCATTAGAAAGATAATAATTGGAGAACATATTTGGAACTACTTATAAAAATAATTTAAAATAGGGGCTCTAATATTTATGAAACTGATCAGAAATTGACATCTTTAAATGCATAATTGAAAAATATATTTTGCTATGACACAGACTGGGCAGCAGATGATACAGATTTTTCTTTTTTTTTGATAAAAATTTCATTTTGATAATCAGGCTAGTATAAGAAAAACCATCCATGTTGTGACTGAATCTAATGAAATCTGTATTCCAAAATATGTATTCTCTAGCACAGTTTGACCAATTAAATAGATTCATAAGCATATACCTGTGTGGAATAGTTCATTCGAAAAGAGTTTGTGTTAACTTTCTTGTATGTAAGTTAAAATATAATTTATTATTGGTGAACAGTTTGAAGTATGTACAAGTATATATATGAGGTGCATTTGTCATTTTAGACCTAAAATTAAATAAAAAGGCAAGGCCCCTCCTGATAAACACAGTATCAATCATGGCAGGTAAAACTTTTTCTTGGCAGGACTCAAGTGCAGTTGATAACACATATCTGTGGGCAGTAAATGCTGACTCTGGATTTAAAGTAGAGAGTAAAAGTTGGTTTCTTGAGGCATTGTTCTATGTTTTCTTTTTTTAATGGTAATAATCATTTTGAATAACTTCCACTGTGTTTATATGGATTAATTCAGTGTTTCTTGAGGAATAATCATAGGATATTCTGGGACTTTAGTAGGAATCATAACTTTGACATACCAAGGATACATCCATTCTTAAATGGTCTTCAGTCTAGCGTGTGGTTTTGGCCAAGTCTTTGACTTCTACTTAATCTGTAGACATTCATTGAATTTTTACCATGCACAAAGAACTATGCTGGATTCTTTAGTGATTAAGTTGTCTCATAAAAAAGTCACTATCACACCTCACACCCTATAACTCTGCTTAGTTGTCATCTTCTCCGTGAGTTCTATCCTGACCACTTAAAAAAAACTGCAAACCTCATTTGCTTGTCTTGTTCCCCCCTCCCAAGTACCTATCACCGTCTAGCAGACTATATATTTTACTTATTTATTATGTTTATGATCGGTCTTCCCCACAAGAATGTAAGCTCCACAAGGGCAGATGTCTTTCAGTCTACTAATGTATCCCCAGGACTGAGAACAGTGCCTGGCATATAACCAAACCAATTGCTCTTGAGTTGATTCTGACTCGTGGTAACCCCACTGTGCTCCACAGGATTTTCAGTGGCTGAAAATAGAAGTAGATTGCCAGGCCTTTCTTCTGAGGCACCTGTGGGTAGACTCAAACCACTAACCTTTTGATTGGGACCTGAGTATATTAACTGTTTGTACCACCCAGGGACTCTACCTGGCACAAAAAAAAGAAAAAAAAAAATAGAGGCATTAAATATTTGACCAAATGAACATGAGGAGACAGATATATGTATAAATAATTATAATTATTTGGTAGAATGTGTTAAAGGCCAAGAAAGTTACAAAGTGTTACAAGAATTTATGAGAGGCTGCTTCTGAACAGAACCCTCTCTCTCCCCATCTTTGCCCTAGTTTCTCTGTGAACCCAATAGAGAGAAATGCAGGTCTTTTTCCAAAAGTTCAGTTAAATTCTGAGCTCATCATGGTAATAATAGTAAAAAAAAAAAAAAACCCAAACCCATTGTCATTGAGTAAATTCCAACTCATGGTGACCCCGTGTGTTACTGAGTAGAACTGCTCCATAGGGTTTTCTTGGCTGTAATCTTTACAGAAGCAGATCACCAAGCCTTTCTTCTGCAGAGTTGTTGGGTGGGTTTGAACCACCAACCCTGAGCTTATTGGTCAAGTGCAAACCATATGCACCACCCAGGGACCTTATAACTTAGTTGCCATTGAGTTCATTCTGACTCATGGCGACCCCATACGTTTCAGAGTAGAATTGTGCTCCACAGGGTTTTCAAGGCTTTGACCTTTCAGAAGTAGATTGCCAAAACTTCCTTCTTTCAAGGCACCCCCTAGGTGGGTTCAGACTGCCAACATTTTGGGTTAGTAGCCCAGCACTTAACTGTTTGTGCATACAAGGACTTCTTTTATCAATAATAATAATTGAAACTATTGTACAGCCAGCACTTACTGAGCACTTATTATGTGCTAGGCACCAACATAAGGGTTTTTGTAAGTGTGCATTTAATATAAATCCAGAGTAGTCGATTGCTGTTAAATGAGGACCTTCCAGTTAGTTTCATTCATACATTTGCTTATATTATTGGAGAGTTTATCAGATACAGTAAGAATTTAGGGATACAATAGGATTCTGTGGCAGCCATGAAAGGGGGCCTTTCAGATGCCTACAGGGAGTGTAATTGACCTATGGCTCTGATAATCAACACTGAGGTCTCAATTCCCATGGGCCATTCCCAGCCAGCAGTGACTGAGTATGGGAGAGTTATGAAGACAGACCTGTTCCTAGAGACACAGGACTCCTCTGATGGATGACTGGCTTGAGGACTGCCTGTTGGCTTTGCTGAAAATTTCTTAGCACTGCACTACATCAGACATCACTACCCAGCCTTCCTTCCCTCTCTCCTTGGAGGGTTCAGACCTGCAACGCGGTCTGCTGGTTCTCCCAGCCTCCTTCAGTTCCCACCCCGTTTTCCCTTAATAAATCTTAATAAATCTCTTGCACCTTTACTCTCAGCTTATGCTTTTGGAGAACCTGAATCCACACAGTAGCCAATTATATTCTATCTGATTTAATGATGATGATGATAAATTGAATACCTTTCACGTGCCAGGTGACTTACCTCTGCCATTGCATTTAATCTTTAACTCTTTGGGCATTACTGTCATATTATAAATGAGAAAACCAACTCAGTGGGTAATTAGCAATTTGACTGATGCACTCCTGTAGCAAATGGCAGTGAAAACCCTTAACCATTCTGCTGTAGTCTTAACATATATGTAAAAATGGTATGGGGGCAGTGTCTTACCTTCTCTAACTTCTCAGGGGGAAAGGAGAATCAAGATCAACAGCCCAAGGCTTATTCTTATAAGGTGGTGGTCAGATGGCCTTCCCCTTTTGCCATCTTTACCAACTCTGACACCAATCATCCCTCCCAAAACACTCTGTACTTCTTTACTGGGTTTGATAATTCATTACAATGGCCATACAGAACTCGTAAACCGTATTTAGGATTATGGTGTTTATTAGGAAAATAACAGGTTACAATTCAGGCTCACAGTTCTTCCACCAGGCCAGCCTCTTCCCAGTCGTGCTCACAGGCACCCTTCTCCTTGGTCCTAGATCTCTGCCCAAAGGCCCTCAGCTTTCTCTCTTTGTGTTCTGGGAAGCCCACCACACCCTCTCCTGCTGCTGGATCTCTGCTGCCACTTCTCGAGCTCTCTCTTGCTCTCTTTCTGTCTCCTGTTTCCAGAAGCTTTTCAGTGCAGGGACCCTGGATCCAAAGGATGCTCTGGCTCTTCTTCTGTGGCGGTGGTGGGGGCCTTTTTTTTTTTTTTTTTTTTTTGCCTCTGGCGTGGCTCGTTTCAAGCCCAGTGGGATGGCAAACTGACCAATCTTGTAGTGTTTTTGTCTGGTTTTGGTATCAGGGTTATGTTTGCTTCATAGAATGAATTAGGGAGTATTCCTTCTTTCTCTATCTTTTGTAAGATTTTAAATTGTATTGGTGTCAATTCTTCTCTAAATGGTAGAATTTCCCAGGGAAGCCATCTGGGCCAGGACTTTTTTTTGTGGGGAGGTTTTTGATCACTGATTTGATGTCTTCATTTTTTGTGGGTCTGTTGAAACTTTCTATTTTCTTTTGAGTCAGTTTAGGTAGATTGTGTGCTTCCGAGAATTTGTTCATCTAGGTTATCCAGTTTGTTGCCATATAACTGTTAATAATATTCTGTCATATTCTCTTTATTTCTATTGGGTCAGTTGTAATGTCCCCACTTTCATTTTTATTTTGATTATTTGTATCTTTTTTCTTTTATCCTTTGTCAATCTGGTTAAAGGTTTGTCAATTTTATTTTTTGATCTTTTCAAAGAACTAACTTTTGGTTTTATTGATTCTATTGTTTTTCTGTTTTCAATTTTATTTATTTCTGCTTTGATCTTTGTTATTTCCTTCTTCTGTAAGGTTTAGGCTTAGTTTACTCTTCTCTTTCTAGTTCCTGGAGTTGTCAAGTAAGGCTGTTGATTTGAGATCTTTCATCTTTTTTCATGTAGGCACTTATTAGTATATAAGTTTCCCTCTGAGTACTACCTTCACTGCATCCTATTTTGATATGTTACGCTTTTTATTTGACTCTAGGAAATTTATGATTTCTTTCTTTGACTTATTGATAATAGTGTTATTTAATTTTCCATATGTTTGTGTATTTTCTAGTTTTTTTTTTTCTGTTATTGATATCTAGCTTCACTCCATTGTGGTCAGAGAAAATACTTTGTATGATTTCAATATTTTTAAACTTATCAAGACTTGCTTTGTGACCTAACATGTGGTTTATATCCTAGAGAATGATTCATATGCACTGGAGTAAAATATATATTGTGCTAAGACTATTGTCATTTTTAATGGCTTTACACAATTTGATATTCAAAAGGAACCATAATTACACTTCTGCAATCACAAATGAACAGATACATGCACACTTATAAACAGATACGCACACACTCCCTGACCTGGGAGCAGTGGGATGTGACAATTACCCTTTAGTGGACTTTCCAGGTCTTGGCTTTGAGGTAGCAGTGTGTATAGTGGTAAACCCAAGAGATATCTATGAGATAGATCATTTTATGCCCATTTTTCAAATGAGGAAACAATCTTAGAGAGATTAAACTAATTTGCCCAGTGTCATTTAGCTACTAAGTATAAAGTCTGAATTCAAAACTAGCCCACCAGGGCTCCACAGGCTTATATTAGATCAGTAATTCTCAGACTTTAGTGTGCATCAGAATCACCTGGAGGACTCCTTAAAACGGATTGCTGAGCTCTGCCCTAGATGTGCTAATTAAGTAGTTCTGGCGTGTGGCTGGAGAAATTGCCTGTCTCACAAATTCCCAGGTGCAGTTTGGGTTGTGGGAGGAGCCCTGGTGATGCAGTGGTTAAGAGCTGGGCTGCTAACCGAGAGGTTGGCAGTTAGAATCCACCAGGCTCTCCTTGGAAATTCTATGGAGCAGTTCTACCGTGTCCTGTAGGGTCGCTTTGAGTTGGAATCGAGAGGGTGGGCAGTGAGTTTGGTTGTTGGGGGGATTGCTCGAGAACCATTTGCTTTAGACTCGTAAACCTCTATCCCCATCTAGTGGTTCAAGTAGGAAATACAATGAATATGAATTTTACATGTTTCATTTAATCCTCATAACTGCCCTAATGAAATGAAAACTGACTTCATTTTGAAAAGGATGCAACTGAGATGATAAGAGGCAAAGTAATCTGCTCAAGATTATAATTAATATATGGAGAACTGGTAACGGGATCCCAGACCGTCAAACTCCAAAGCTAATGCTCCCATTGTATATGTTATCTTGTCTAAAACACATCTTTAGACCATCTTCCCTAGTAGTTACACTTTTAAGGAAATGATCAGAAACATGGAGAAACGGTTAGGCAAAAAGATGTTTATCACAACATTATGATATTGAAAATTCCTAAGAAACTTTAAGGTCATCATCAACAAGATGATGAAATAGCTACAGCTCAGAATATTTCAGAAACAACAAAATGATGTTAAATGCCTATTTTTATTCTTATAATTTTAGCTAAATTACCTTTAAAAATTCCTCCCATCAAGCCTCAACTAATAAACAAAGAGTTAGCAAGTGCATTCAAGTTATTAAGTATTTTAATTTTATGGAAATTGCCTATATAATATGAGGAAGAAAATGTAAGCTATTGTGTAAAAGAATGAATTTAAGAACATCCCCCCCAACACACATAAAAGACTCATTAACATTGGATGTGTTATTTGTGACTCATTTTACTTTTCGATATTTGCCAAATATTCTATAGTGAGTATGTATTTTATAATTAGAAGAATATTAGTATTTTTTAAAGAAAGAGCAACTAAGCCTTTCAACCTTCTGACAAACTTTCTTACACTCTTCTTTTTGGAAATTCTAAATTTCTATCCATTTACAAAACATATTTAAAGAGAAAGTAACAATTTTTGAGCATCTACTCTGTGCTCAGCATGATGTGAGTTGGTATGAGGGATATGTAAGAAGAATAAAGACCGTTCCATTTTTTAGGAGTTTTCCTAAAACTCCCATAGGCAGAACTAGTGCAGGAAAAAATTGCATATGATATAAGATAAAATGTAAATGATGTGTGCTGTAAGCCTTCAGGGGAGCTGGGGATATGAGGGATGTGTAATGTTAGAGGAGATGTTAAGTAAATAGGGCTTCACTGATGGAGAGTAGAACCTTCTAGAACCATATGAGCTGGACAAAGAGACAGGAAGAAGCATAACATAAATATAGGAACAGGGACTGGATCAGCCTGCTCCTCTTTCTTTTTTTGTTCTCTATCCAGCCTTTTACTTACATGCTTCATTTATAACCATCCCCTCAAATTGGTGATATTGCCTTTTTCAGTGGTCAAGCCTGTCTTGTTTCTTCCCTGGTGAGTGTACAGCTGTCCCTTATTTGCAGGAAATAACCTTGTACTTAGCCACTCCTAGTTTGGCTCACCAACTGACTGCATCATCATCATCACCTGGGAGCTTATACATACTACAGAATCACAGGCCTTGCTCCAGACCCACTGAATCAAAATCATTGCTTTTACAAGATTCATATGCACAGTAACGTTTGAGAAACGCTGGTATAGTGTGCAACACTGTCATACAGCCTGAATCACAGGTAAAGGAGGCAGCCACAGTGTAGTATAACAACTGAAGGGCTGACGAGGCTCTCCCCAAACAAAATTTTTTACTTCCCCAGCAATACCATGATAGGACTCAATCTTTGAAGGGATGGTGGATGATCTGGGAGGGCTATGTATTAGCCAACACTTGAGCAAGAATCTTTTGCCAGGCTAACCACCACTTTTTTTTTTTTTTTTTTTAACCACAGCAAATACCTGTTTAGTAGCATGCAAAAAGGAATGAGATGTGGTAGCTTGGATAAACCCAGAGTTTATGTTCAAACTCTGGTGAAGCACAGAAATGGAGGGTGCTGGTCCCCAGAAAAATGAAATGGGGCACTACAAGAGCAGAGGACCCTTGACTAGGAAGTTGAGGAGCAATGAGGGCAGCTTCATCTTCATAATTATGTCTGTGTCACATTACAGCTCAGCCTCCTCCTCGCTTCTTCGTTTGAAGAATTCTCCTTTGCCAGCATAGAATTTTGCTTGTTAGCAGGCGAGTCTTGTTTCTAAATCTTATTGGCTATCAATTCAAAGTGAACATAAAAGCTCAGTGGCTGATGCTATTGGGTTAGGGGTGAGGCGGGGAGGCAAGAAACACCAGGTGGACAAAATCAAATCCAATATCTGTTGTGAGATGGTGGCCATCCATTTTCCATCAGGTGTGATTTTTTTCAGAGTTTTAATTAGGCGCTTGGCCTGAGTCACAGTGAAACCTTTAAGGATTTGTGAAGGAAGGACAGAGTTGTTGGTTTTAAATCCAACATTTTTGGTTCCCTTCTTGGTTTTCTGAAATGAAGTTTGGTTTCCTGAGAGCAAGGTGAATCTTTTTTAGGTTCCTTAAAGTACTGACTGAAGGGAACAGGGTCAAGTGCGGAAAGAGAAAACAAGTGGGCAGAGATATGTCTAAAAAAGTAAGAAGAATGACTCCAAGCTCATGTCTTGTGAGTTTCCTTTTTCTTTCTTTTTAACAATACATAAAGATAAGACATTAATGTGAGTGACTGAAGTATAGCCTGTTATCAATGGCTTCAGGCACTCCAAACATCCAGAAGAAGAATCCCCATGATAATTTAGGCCACTAGGCTGAGTTTCAGAGGTGGCTGTCCCCCACATTTCATCATCCTACTTTGCTTCCCACTGAAAGTAGGAAAATATAAGATCTCCCCTTGCCAATGGGACTGGAACTATCCCCTTGAGAAGTCTATCCTAGGCCATGAGACAGAAAAGCTTATAAGGAAAGTGTGTGCTAGCTTTGCTGCATTATCTCGTTTGTCATCCTTAGGTATTATTCTTTATACACTTTATCAACTGAAGACATCATAGGATACATCCAGCCATTTTAGAATCAGCAGGTGATGACCACTAGACATAGAAACTTGTGAGAAGTGGGGCAGTGGTGGTGGGATGGGGATGACAGAGACAAGGGGGGGGATCACTTTTAGAGCCTCCTGTCTCTACCTGTGTGTACCTTAACCATTAGAGTAGACTTTCAAAGTGTTATCAATAACTTAGCAAGGGCACACAGAATAATTAAACATCCTTACTGTAAGGAACTCAGATCTGGTATTCAGGCTTCCAGACAGATACTGGTGCTGATGAGATGAATAGTTCTTTTGTTATTCCATTCTCAAATTCAGTAGATGTTTTTGTCACACTGTACTCACAGATTCAGATGTGTCAACATATATGCCACTATGTGACCTATATATTTTGATGCAAAGTGAATGAATATCTCTGCAATGAAAGTACTCATATCTAGATTAAAAAAAAAATCATTTGGAAAAGAAGTAGTGAAACATAACAATGTAGTTTTATTTTGATGAGGATAATTCTTAAGCTACAGTTTTATACAGAATAAGTTAATGGTTTTTTCCATGTGCAATTAAAATATAAAACTGCCAGGGGTGGGGTGTTTCGGCAACTAGTGCATGGCTTAAACACTTGCGTCTCAGATCCCTTCTTACCTTGAGATTCTATGATAAAAATGATGCTGAGTACATAAAGCTACAGAGTGTGGTGGCTCACTCCATATCCCAGACAGTTCACCTGCAGGAGAAGCAGACTACAGAATTTTCATGGGAGTTTTGGCAGCCATTTTTAAATCAGTCAATAAATATTTTTTGGATACCTTCTATTTGCAAGACACTGTGCCTAGCACTTTAGAGGATTCAAAGAATAGGGGTGTTTTCCTGAAGAAGTTTTCAAAATTGTGTTTTCCCATATTTCCAAGATCTTCTTACGAAGTTGTCCTCAGCAGATTTTCTTCTAAGAAACTCCTTAGCGTTAGGAGGTAATTTTCTAGATAATTCTGAGAATTTTTCCACTTCAGGCAAGGAATATCGAGATAATAGGTTAATAATAAATGCCATTAAAACAAACAAAAAACCAACGCGATATATATCCTAAACAAGGCAATATAGAAATATCTACTTTACAAAATAATTTACACTATTTAATCCATATACCAAGAAAATGTGTCTGTCGAATAATTCTACCAGGACATGAAGAGTAAGTCTTTGTGTTAGTAGTAGTGATTCTATGCCAGTAGAACCACTTACACTGTATTAGCAAAGAAAACTAACCATTCAGTGTTTGTCTTATTTGTTTAGGACAGTGTTTCCCAAAATAGACTTTCCAGATCCTGCAGATTATGAGTTTGTGACAGGGTGTGGCAAGTCCTAGTCTCTTTTTATGAATTCTCAATCCCAGAGTGGCAATTTCTTCAGTCCTTCACTCCCCACTTTCCTAAGCCTTGTCCCCAGGCTGCTAATTCTGGGTAAGTAGACTGTCTTCCCTCCATATTCCTCCTTGAATGTATTCCTCTTGCTGAGCTGTGTCTACCTGGTAAAGGCCATAAGAAAATTAAAAACAAAAGGAGGTATCAGTGTCTAATATTTCTGAAATATATTCTACAGCGATGGTTAGGCTGGGTCAAGAAAAAATTAGGGTAGAATTTAGAGAGTGGATACAAAAGAGGGGAGAGAGACAAGGCATGTTAATGTATATAAATTTTGTAGCAGGAAAAAAGGAGAAGGAGCCCCAGTGGTGCAACAGTTAAATGCTCAACTGCTAACTGAAAGATTGGTGGTTTGAACCCACCTGGCAGCTCCATGGGAGAAAGACCTGGTGATCTGCTCCTGTAAAGATTACGGCCTAGAAAACCCTATGGGGCAGTTCTACTCTGTCATATGGGGTCACTATGAGTTGAAATCGACTTGACAGTACTTAACAACAACAACAACAAGGGAAAAGGATAAATTAAAGAGAAGAGAGGAGTCAGAGAAGAGAAGGAATGATTGACAAGTGATATATTAGGAGACAGAATAGAAAGGTGGGAAGAGAGATATTAGAGAAAGTAGATATAGTGAAAAAACTAGTGATGGTCAAAACTTAGTATGTAAGGAGTGATAGAGAGGAAGAAAGATGGGGAATAAAAATGGAAAGCTAGACAAAGAAGAGTAGAGAGAGAGGAAAAAAAAGAAGCAAGGAAGTTAAGAAAAGAAATAATAAAGGAAAAGAGAGAGGAAGTGGAAGAAAATATGTCAAAAGAGAATGTTAACTGTGTGTTGGGTGGGGGACCTCTGACAAAGACCAACAAAAGAAAAAAAAATGTGCAACAGTTAACGACTATACTGATGTATAGACTTCCATACATAAAACGGAAAGTTCATTTGCCTTTCAGTCTTGCAAAACTAGACAATTTTGCAAGAATGGGATTTTGAGAGAAAAAGGAAGAATCAGCAAGTAAAGGGAAACTAACCTAGAAAAGTGGCTTCCAAGTTTTAAGGCAGTGGTGGTCACGAGTTTCCTGCTTTTAAATTCTGTACTGATTTATGACAATGGCAAATCCAATGACCCCCAGAGGTCCAACCTCATTAGCACCACCTGGGCCACTACTGTTAATTCCCTGGGACAAAGAAAAACTTAGAGGATCACCAAGAAGAGGGTCAAGTACTTAATGGAGTTTTAGGGGAAAAAGTTTCGGAACCACTGGTATAGAATATCAGTTATTTTCCTTCCCTAAAAAATGCTTGGTTGAGATGATCCCTAAGCCTGAAGTAATAAGCAGTCTTGTACCTGGTCCTGTGGATTGGATTCAAATGGCGTGTGTTCACCTGCATTAAGTGTATTTACATCCACACTATTAAACTGTGCCTCAGTAGCTACCTCAGCCAATTCAGTAGGAATAATTGGATCCCCATCAAATGGGCCTTGTCTTCCATTGCTAGATGGAGTCCCAGTGCCAGAGAAGTGATGCTTTGCTAATTTGCCAAAGCATGGTAACTGTAGGATGCTAGGTGCCCTCTGTGGCTGCCTGTCACCCTCGTTTCCTAGGACTTCGCTTTGGATTGCTTCTGGTGTAGGATCTTCGTCAGGGGTACCTATAACAAGTTGCTCAGGAATAAGGTCAACAGTTCTTTCATTGGGTTGGTTGTCTTCAAACATTTGTTCCTTAACATTATTCTCATCTCCGCCAAGATCACTTTTGAGACATGGTGCATTCAACTGAAGGGAGCTGGTTTCAGGAAGAGGCATCATTCCCCTTTGGCCCAGTTGATTCTTTATAGAACATGGTGCGTTCCTCCTTAGAGTGGACACATCATCTCTAAAAGGACTTGGGTTTTGGCTTTCCCCAGGCAGCGTCTTCTCTGAGCTGTTCCTTGGGTCAGGTAGGATGCTTGTAGGGGAGATGATATGTCTTGCATGCTTAGTATGACTACCTTCTGTATATAGAGGGCTGGTGTCTTGGTTCTCCCCTGGTGCAAGACCAAAGGATGGAGTGTAGTCTTGTAGAGCAAGTGGATTGTCCTTGGGCCCTGTGGGACCACCAGCACAGCAAGGACCTCTTTGACTTAGGTGAAATAAATTTGCTTCTTCTTGATCAGCTGGGTAACTTTGAGGAATTAAGTCTGGGAAAGCCAAATGATCCCCCTCTGGTGAATTTAACCTAGTAATTTGCATGCCATAGTTCAAATTCTCACTGTCATGCCAGGTTGGATTTTTCTGAAGCCCAGCTGGGGAGTTACTGGAATAGGGCTGGCTCTCTTTATAGTCTGGTAGGCTAGCTGGAGCTTTGTGTAAATTTGTTGTCTGGTCCCAGAAATTTCTGTTAAAATATGGCCCTCTTTCATTCGGTCCTTGAGCTTGAATCCTGTGGTCCCAGGAGTTCCAAGAAGGAAATAGAGTGCTTTCTTCTCGTTCATCAGCATTATCAACAAAATAGCCCCTGCTCTCCACAGGTGGTGGTATAGTAGGAGCCGTATTATATGGTGGAAAATTCTCATCTGGGCCCCAGTGGTAAAATTCACCATATGGAAAATCCTCCTTGGGTTTCGAAGGATTATCTAAGGAATAGGGAAGGTATTCTTTTGGCTGATTTGAGGCATATTGTTGACCTTCGTAGTGCCTAACTGTTGGGCTTACTTTAAAGCTGGACTCCTCCTTAGCCCATCTCCCTGGTCCTGGGAAATGTTCATCTCCAGTTGGGTCAATTGGGTCCTCTTCATCATAAGGGACTGTCTCTTTCTGGTTTGGAGTATTCACGGGGTACAATGGATTTTCTGGTTGCCTCATGGTATTGAGAGAATCACCTCTCTCATCCCATGTATTGCTTCTAAGGTATGGTGAGTTTTCCCTGGGATCATAGGGGTTATATTCAGAGTAGAAAACACTTCCTCTAGAGCCATGGGAAGGATGAGGCAAAGGTTCTTCCTGTCTTCCAGGGTCTTCCTCAAGAGTTGGAGAGAGTTCCTGGTTGTTCCAATGGTTTCTTCCAGCAGGAAAATGTTCTCTTGCAGGGGAAGGAATTTCCTCAGGGTATACGGGATGATACGTACCGTGCTTTAATTCTGGCCGATTAGTTTGTGATTCATATGGAATTCTCCTTGGTTCTAAAACAATCCCTTTGGGCAAATACTTGTTGTGGGTTTGTCCATCAGAGTTTTGAACTGTCCTTGGATCTCCTCTTGGGTAATAGGAGTTTTCTCGTTGATTGATAGAATTAAAGCTTGGAACTTGAATGTTGCCCTCAGAATGAGGCAACTTGTAATTTGATTTATTCAGTCCATAATCTTGAGAGTTTTTCCAGGGGCCAGGTGGATCCCTTGTAGGAACAACTACTCTTTCTTTTTGACCTAGTGTCTTCTCTCTTGGATTTTGGATTTTTTCAGAGCGCCCAGCAGTACTATGTTTGGTTCCCAATGGGGCAACATTGGCTCCCACAGGGTATTTATTTGGCCACTGAGGCTTTCTTCTGAAATTTGCTGGGTTTCCTGCATGATTAAGATAATTACCTCTTGAAATGGAAGGGTAAGCTTTGCGATAAGCTGGATTTCCTGGACGAGCTGCTTGTTTGCCTTCCAAAGTAAAGGAGTTCCACCGAGCACCCCTTTGAACTTGTTGATTTCGGTAAAAAGGCCCATTCTGTCTGTGACCCATGGCAGTACCAGTAGGACGCCATTGTCGTCCTGTAGGAAAACCTCGGACGCTAGGATGTGGATAATTTTCATGAATATTTGGGTGACTTTGTCTCCATGGAATTTGACTTCTTGCTACTCCCTGGTTTGAAACATTAACCGTAGGGGGAGAAATCCCATTTTGAGCTGTAGGGTTGTTTCCTGGGTTTGGACCTTGACTGTTTCCTGTTGGGGTGGTGTCATTTCCTCCCTTACTCCCTCCAGGACCAGGCACATTTGCTTGGGTTGAATTAGTCTCAGGAGCAGTTGAATTAACTGTGGGTTCTGTAGCTGGACTCTCTGCTTTAGGGGGATCTTTTTCTTTGGGTTTTTCAAAATCTTGTTCAAACATCTCTTCTGAATAATAAGGTGGGCGACCCCCAAATCCATGATATCCAAAATATCCAAAGTAAGGATTCTGTAGGAAAGAAGACAGAAATCAATAATTACTCTTTTTTCCCACCATGGTATCGTTTGGAATTTTTTAGTGTGATAGGGAAATCCTATCAACACATATTTCTTTTACACTATTGGCTATGCTTTCTCTCTTGAAATCTGATGCTTCCTTGGTTTCCATGACCCTACTCCCCTCTGGTTCTCTAACTTTCTGACCACTTTTTCTCAGCCTTCTCGTCCTATGCCTGGCTCCTAAATCCAAGATTTTAATTTTTTTAAAGGGGTTGTATTCTCCATCCTCCTCATTCTTCTGTTATCATTTACACACCTGCTTTAGCCGTCTATTGCAGGCTCATACCTTCAATTTCAACACATGCCAGTGACTCAGAAAGGCATATATCTGGTTCAGGACATCCTCTCCTAAAGGTTGAGGCAACAAGACTGCTCTGCTAAAGCTCTTATAAGTACCTGCAACTGAATGTATCCAGAACTGGGCTTATGTCCCCCCAAACCTTTGTCTCCAATATTCAATATCTAATCAACATTTACCACTATCTATCCAGTGTCTCAAGTTTCTGATCTCTCCTTTATTTTCCCTAGACAACCAATGAACAAGTCCTATAAATCCCAAACTTTCAGCTTTGTCCCCTCCCTCTTCCTTTATCCTTAGTACCCTTGAACCAAAATGGATGTCAGAAGAGACTCTGAAACTTGCTCTTGAATGTTGAGTAGCTAAAGTGAAAGGAAGAAATGATGAAGTAAAAGAGCTGAACAGAAGATTTCAAAGGGCAACTTAAGAAGGCAGTAAATTATTATAACGACATGTGCAAAGACCTGGAGATAGAAAACCAAAAGGGAAGAACATGCTCTGCATTTCTCAAGCTGAAAGAACTGAAGAAAAAATTCAAGCCTCAAGTTGCAATATTGAAGGATTCTCTGGGGAAAATATTAAACGATGCAGGAAGCATCAAAAGAAGATGGAAGCAATACACAGAGTCACTATACCAAAAAGAATTAGTCGATGTTCGACCATTTCAGGAGGTAGCATATGATCAAGAACTGATGGTACTGAAGGAAGAAGTCCAACCTGCACTGAAGGCATTGGCAAAAAACAAGGCTCCAGGAATTGACAGAATACCAGTTGAAATGTTTCAACAAACAGATACAGCACTGGAAGTACTCACTCATCTATGCTAAGAAATTTGGAAGACAGATACCTGGCCAACCGATTGGAAGAGATCCATATTTATGCCCACTCCCAAAAAAGGTGGTCCAACCAAATGTGGAAATTGTCAAATAATGTCATTAATATCAATGCATGTAAAATTTTGCTGAAGATCATTCAAAAGCGACTGCAGCAGCATATCGACAAGTAACTGCCAGAAATTCAAGCCGGATTCAGAAGAGGATGTGGAACCAGGGATATCATTGCTGATGTCATATGGATCCTGGCTGAAAGCAGAGAATACCAGAAAGATGTTTACTTGTGTTTTATTGACTGTGCAGAGGCATTCGACTCAGTGGATCATAATAAATTATGAAGAACATTGCAAAGAATGGGAGCTCCAGAATACTTAATTATGCTCATGAGGAACCTGTACATAGATTAAGAGGCAGTCATTTGAATAGAACAAGAGGATACTGCGTGGTTTAAAGTCAGGAAGGGTGTGCGTCGGGGTTGTATCCTTTCACCATACTTATTGAATCTGTATGCTTAGCAAATAATCCGAGAAGGTGGACTATATGAAGAAGAGCAGGGCATCAGGATTGGTGAAAGACTCATTAACAACCTGCGTTGTGCAGATGACACAGCTTTGCTTGCTGAAAGTGAAGAGGACTTGAAGCACTTACCGATGACGATCAAAGAGCACAGCCTTCAGTATGGATTACAACTCAACATAAAGAAAACAAAAATCCTCACAACTGAACAAATAAGTAACATCATGATAAACAGAGAAGAGATTGAAGCTGTCAAAGATTTCATTTTACTTGGATCCATGATCAACATCCATGGAAGCAGTAGTTAAGAAATCAAAAGACACATTGCATTAGGCAAATCTGCTGCAAAAGACCTCTTTAAAGTGTTGAAAAGCGAAGATGTCATCTTGAAGATTAAGGTGTGCCTGACCTAAGCCATGGTGTTTTCAGTTGGCCTTATATGCATGTGAAAGCTGGACAATGAATAAGGAAGACCACAAAAGAATTGATGCCTTTGAATTGTGGTGTTGTTGAAGAATATTGAATATACCATGGACTACCAAAAGAAGGAACAAATCTGTCTTGGAAGAAGTGCGGCCAGAATGCTCCTTAGAGGCAAGGATGGCGAGACTGCATCTTACATACTTTAGACATGTTGTCTGGAGGGATCAGTCCCTGGAGAAGGACATCATGCTTGGCAGAGTACAGGGTCAGCGGAAAAGAGGACTGACACAGTGGCTGCAACAATGGCTCAAACATAGGAAGGATAGTGAGGATGGTGCAGGACTGGACAGTGTTTCATTCTGTTGTACGTAGGGTTGCTATGAATTGGAACCAAGTCGACGGCACCTAACAACAACAACCCCTGAACTGTTGCAATAGCTTCCTTACTGGTTGCTGTCTATGTAGTCTTACTTTCCTCTGATCCTGCCTCCACACTGGCTATTAGATTAGTGGAGGTTGAGGATGGGTGGGTGGGAATTTTGTCACTTTCCTCTTTAATTATGTCTTTAAGTAGTTCTTACCTGATAGGATAAACTCTAAACCCTCTAGCATAACTTATAAATTAGTACAGCATGATGCTAAGGAGTGGGGATCTAGACAGACCTGGGTTAAAATCCTTGTTCCACTAGTATTAGTAGTATGACACTGGGCTAACCTAAGTTTATTCATTTGTAAAATGGAGATAATAAAAATAATGTCAACTTCATAATTATTCTCAGGGTCAAATGCGATAACATATAGAGGGCTTAGCTCACTGCTGCATACTTAGTAAGTGCCGAATAAGTGTTACACATTATAAAATCATCATCACCATCATCATCATATGGCCCATGGCTAATATACCCAACTTCATTTCCTCCCCCTTGCACTTTATGCAGTTGCAAATCACAATTACTTCTAGTTCTCTGAGTATTTATTCTGTGTTACAATTTCTTTGCTCATGGTTTCTTCACACTGAGCCTTCCCCCATCTACACATTTATCCTTCCTGGCAAACCTGACTCATCCTTCAGGACTCAGCTTCGATGATACACTCTCTGTGAGGCTTTCCTTTCTTCCATGGGCCAAACTAGGCTCTACTCCCAGGTGTCTACAACAGTACAGACATCTGTTACAACAGCTATGCTTTTTGATTTCAGTTGTCTACTTTCCTAGGAGTTCCCACTTGATTCTGCAGTTTTTGTGTGAAAACATCATGCTTCTCATTTTTGCCCAGCACCTAGCACAGTGGGAAGCGTTTAATAAATTTTTGTTTAATAAATGATTTAATTCTCCTGAGCTTTGCCATTCAGTAGGTTTTTAAGACATTTGTGAGGCATTTAAGTCATCTAGCCTTTTTTTTTTTTTTTAAATACAGAGAAAAAGTATTTTTAGTCCCATTTGTGGATGGAGATGAGATAGGCAGGTGAAAAGATATCTCCATGACCATGCAGGAAATCGGGTAGTGTCCTCAGGAGGGGGAATACAGACTTCTTAATGCCTACGCTAACTGCTTGAGTCATCCTGCTTCACTTGCTCATGTTATGTTTGTAAAAATTTGAGCTGCCAGTTTCCAGCCTGAATGCAACTATCTTAATCATTTTTATTTAGGATTATTTCACCATGCAGTTTTAAAAAGCCACTTATGCCATTACTGACATAGAAATCTTTAATGTCATTATTTTAAGAACAATAACCTCCAGCATTATTGGATTTCTGTATTTCATTGAGAACATATCACATATTTAGGGAAAAAGGGAGAGTAACACCATGGTGGGGTATTGTGCCACAATCACAAAAGTGACTTTTTTGGTGACGTAGAACCCATACCCGTTGCTATTGAGTCAATTCCAACTCATAGTGACCCCATAAGACTGAATAGAACTGCCCCACAGAGTTTCCAAAAAGCACATGGTGGATTTGAACTGCCGACCTTTTGGTTAGCAGCCAGAGCACTTAACCACTATGCCACCAGGTGATGAGATAGAGCTAGGATAATTCAACAGTAGATCACTTTGTGACATATACATTTGGCTTTTCTAGTGTGATGTAGTAAAAAAGCCATTGGATAGGGAGTCAGAAGACAAGTTTTACCTACCAAGTTAGATAAGCCACTAAATTAGTAGGTGAAACTTGTTTGGGCTTCACTTTATGTGTACAATGAAGGAGTTAGATGATCGCTAAATTCCCTCCCAGGGATAATACCCCAAGATGCTCTTACTTCTTTCTCTGTTTAGTAATTGCTTCATCACTGTCTAGCAGTGTCAGCATCAACCTGGAGCAAAGCTTATTAGCGTTCTTTGAGGGAGAGATTTCCATAAATGTAGAGCATAATAATATATCACATTTTATTTTAGGTTCCTGGCTTGATTTGTTTTGCCTTTTTTTTTTTTTTTAAATCTTGGGTTCTTGAGCTACAAATTTATATGCTGGGTTTTAACTTTCTTAATAGATGGGGATCAAAAAAGCAGAGATTAAAGGGTTGTAATTCCTAATGGGGAAATGTAGCTTTATACTTACTCCTCCTTCTTCATTGCTGATTGGTGGGCGTCCATAACCTGGTGGTACCCTCTGAAAGATGAAAAAACCCAATAAATACAAGAGCAAACCACCTTCTATGCTGCCATTTATTTGTAAGACTCGAGGTGTCTTAAAATAGCCAAAACCAGGGCTTGGGTGTTAGCAATGTTAGCTTTTAGCTTCTGAGTCATTAGCTCCTACAGTCTAGCTATTAATAGCTGTAACATAATTCATCAGTAAGTACTGGTAAGTACAAAGGCCTCAGCTGGATCTTAGATTATCCTATTCAAAAGACCATGTATGGCAGCATCTTCTAACAATTGTCCCACGCTACCATTTCCAGCACACACGCACACACACACACACACACACACACAGTGCCAACTCGCACATGCAGACAGAGATTTGGGTGTCATGGGAACCCAAACATCCATATTAAGGCATCTAATAATGGAAATTAAATACTGATGTTATTTTTAGATGTGTACTTCACACTCAGAGTGATAAACTGACAATTCTTCTTTGGTTATTACTATAATATTTTTGTTTGACCAAGGTTAGTTTTCCCAATCAAGGTCAGAGACTGAGTTTCTGCTAAGGAATTGCTAAAGCAGCTCCAGCTCCCACAGACTCTCAAGGTGTTCTAGCTACTTTGCATGAGAATCATGTTCATATGCTTTGAAAATCTTTTCCTGGCACTGCCTTAGTTTCCTTAATTCAGTCAGTATGGCCAGTAAAACAAAGTCCTTTTTTTAAGGAAAAAAGAAGTAAAGAAATAAAGAAACTGTTATACCTTGAAATGAATTGTTAATGAGAAGCCTTCTTGCTAACAAGAAGCCTTCTTGGTTGTAAACCAGAGAAAGTAATGCCATAGCTGAATGAACAGTCTGAATATTTGTTGTTGTTATTGGCTTTTAATATTTATTTAATTCAAATAGTTTATTTTGCTATTCATATTTTTTAATGCCTATGATGCAACCTCAACATTATGTTTTATTTTAATGATTTTAAACTGAGGATTCTTACAAATACTGTTTTGCAAGATTCTTTATAACAATCTATTTGTGGCTAAAAATAATAAGATATGATGAAAAGATCTTAGTCTAACCATAGCTTACCTTATGATTTTCAAACTCCGTTTTGTCTCAATTCCCCATTAAACATAATCTTTGTGTTTTCTAAGCTCTCAGAGAAGTGGGAAATAGTAAAGAGGTATTAAGCACAAGTTTTTAAAGTTAATGAATTAAGTATTAGCAGTGATTTGATGACTTAGGCTGTGTTCATGTCACCGATCTGAGTGAAAAATTTGTTTAAAAAATACCTTTACTTTTTCTGCATGATTATTGATATGAAGAGTTTGTTTCTTGCTCTCTTCTGATTGCTATATGGAATTCCATTAGAGCATATGTACTCATATTAGTTTGAGATATATAACATGATAATATTGTTTTTCACATCTGGTTTAAAGAAAATAATTCTCACCTGTCCAACTTGCCATGGTGGTCGTTGATAGGGAAATAGCCCATTCTGGAATGGTGGAAATGCCTAGAGAGAAAGAAAGAATCAAAGAGATATGAAGTACAAAGAGTTAGTGAAAAATGAATCAACTGAACATAATTATTTGAAACCTGGTAGCCTACATATCCCTTTCCATTAAACTGATTTTTTTTTTTTTTACCTAGAGCAGAGACAATAATAATAATAGCATTATTGAACGTTTATTTGCTAGCACTGTGCTCATCATTTTACACTGGTAAACTCATTTAATCCTCACGCAATCCTAGAAACTATATACTATTATTATTCACATTTTACTCAAAACTGTGACTTTCAGAGAAGTTAAGTCACTTGCCCAAAATCTCATAGCTGGTAAATGATTGAAGCTAGGATTCAAATCCAGGAGTGTCTTTTATTTAATTTTCTATTTCCTACATCTGGAATAGTGTTTGGTAATAATTGTTAACTGACTGAAAGCCAGTATCTTAGAAGCTCCACACTGGATGAAATCTTGAGAAACTATTCGTGCTTCCCCTTGTTTTAAGTCAGGACTACACTTACGTCATCCTCAAGTATCTTCCAGCGTTAACTTTTCAGAACAATATTTAGATCGTCAAACTATAGATCTGAAAGGGACTTAGAAACTGTTTAATTTACTACTCACAGGGAAACTTTAGTCTGGAAAGATGAAGTGACTCGCTTAAAGTCATACAACCAATAAGGGCTGGGGGTAGATCTTGCATCGTTGTTCCCCAACTCTCAGATTACAGTAGTGCTCATGTTACTGTATCACGTTGCCTGTGTATTTTAAAAGGAGCACAGTTCTAATCTGACATACATGGAGTTGTCATGAGTCAGAATCAACTTGACAACAGTTGGTCCTCATCTTTAAGGTAATAGTATTTGTGTAATTTTTAGCCAAACGGTGGCTAGAATTGACTCACCAGGCAGTTTTGTTTAGGTGGTTGCAGCATTACATTGAAAGAATTTGTCATACCTAAAGGTGGTATTGTGTACGTAAAAAAACAAAACTAAACTGGTTGCCATTGTGTTGATTGCAACTCGTGGCAAACCCATGTGCTATGAGTAGAACTGCTCTATAGGATTTTCTTAGCTATAATTTTTATGGAAGCATTTCTTCAGGCTTTTGTTCCATGGAGCCACTGGGTGGGTTTGAACCTTTAGGCTAACAGCCAGTTGCAAACCACTTGTGCCACCCAGGTTCTTGCCATCCGGTTGATTCCTTATAGTGACCCTATAGGACATATGAGAACTGCCCCATAGGGTTTGCAAGGCTGTAATCTTTATGGAGGAGCCCTGGTGGTGCAGTGGGGCAGCCCAGGAAACCCTATGGGGCAGTTCTACTGAACCCTCAGGGTTGCTGTGAGTCAGAATCTTCATGGAAGCTGGAAGCTGGAGTGTCTGCTGGGTTTGAACTGCTCACCTTTTGGTTAGCAGCCAAGTGCTTAACCACAGGGCAACCAGGGCTCTTTGGTTCTTGTATAGCATATTGAGGAGCTTTGGGCAAAGTGTGTATGTAGGGGTGACGACCCTCCAAAGCCTTCTGAGGTACTATTTATTACTCTGACTTGAGTGTTTCTGGGCAAGCCTCACCCGAGCTGGCTGGGTTTCTTCTGTGGGCTGAGGTGGGTCCTGTGTAGGCTGCTTTAAAGGCTGCTTTGGTGATGGCATTTTTGGCTGAGGCTGGTTCGGTTTCGGAGTCTCCTGGATTTGATTAGTCTTGCTCTGGCGTTTGAGTCCTGAGGGACCTGAGGGTTTCTTTGGGCGCCATGTATTTGGTGGTGGCTGAGGCCACATGGGCACCTGGTACTGAGGGAAGGGCTGAGGGTGTTGCAGGCCATTTCCATACAAGGGGCCCAGTTGTGACATCTGAAAGGGAAGCAAATAACAGTAAACTCACACCAGGGGCTGAGATTCAGGCTCTCCCCACAATAATGTCAGCCTGTAGGACTCAGCCAAGGGACTTGAGAATCCTATGAAATTTGACTCAACAATGGAAGCTAAAAAATGTTTAGCTAGAATTTAACTTGTTATCTTACAGAAATGAATTTTAGACCTCTACTTTTCTCCACTAGAACACCAACTAACCAAACTAACCACAAAGCAGAGTAGGCAAGAAATAGCAGTTTAAGAATTTGACTGACGGTTTTCTAAATCTGCAGCCCTGCCTTTTTTGCTCTACTTTGTTTGTTCTCATTATTTGTAAGTAATCTTGTATAATGTCTTTCCAGAACCAATTTCTGTTGTCTATAAAGAACACTTGAATTAGTGAATGATTTCAATTTATGTGAAAGAACAATAGTAAAGAATAAGGAGAAAATGTGGACTGTGGGGACAGTGAGATGAGCCCCTCACCCCTTGACACTCTTTTAAGGATGATATTGTAATTAAAGCATGTGGCTAGATAAACCTTTATAATGTAGCTATCTGGATATAAACAAGGGATCGCCAGAAATAATATAAAAAGAACTTACATGCGGGGAGTTCATAAAGTGGAATTGACCATACCGCATCATCTGTGATCAAAAGAACCATTAATGTGACATAAAGTAAAGCATTTTATATGCAATCGACCCACAAATCATAAAAAATGTATTGAGTTTCTGATTTCAAAGTGCAACATTCAAAGTTATTTTTTAATTAGTTATGCATGAATTTAAAATAAATATGCAAAAAAAAAAAAAAACAACTCCCAAGGCACTTTAATTTTTAAGCCAGAATTATATTTTGAGAAGAAACAAAATAAAACAATAGAGAAAAAAGTTCTGGTCTGCTTTGAAGTTTTTGAATATTCCAATTCTGGAATTCAGGATTTGAGAATGCAGTAATTACATGAAAAGATAATTCTTTTTTCTGGTGTGTATTGGATTTGGCTCATGATCCTGGGTGGGAGTCATATGAAGTATATTTATATGCACCAGCATCTACCTTCTAACAATCCTCAGTACAAATGGCTGCCTTCGCTAGCTAGCAAACTCAGGAAAGGAGCTAACCTCAACTAGATTTTAACACAAATCCACATTTACCTTAAAAAGAATCACTGAAGCACACAGGTAGGATGACATGGAGGAGGGGAATTGCTACTTTGCCTTGATTTGAGAGTATAAACCTTTCAATTCTCCCTCCCTCTACCTTTTTCATAAGAAATTTTCTAAATCAGAATGTTTTCTGAGAGTCTTCTTTATGAACTTTCAGGTGAGGGCTCTGGAATGCTTCCGCCTTAATCCTCCTTGTACTCAGAAGATGCGCTTTAAGAAGAGACCGAACATACATACCTCTTCACTTTTACTGCTAAATCCAGGCATTCGGGGCATTTGCATCTGGAAGTGAGAGAGCATCAGTGACAAATGCAGAATATCAACTGAAATGAGCTAACTTATTATCCCCAAGTTATGCAATGATAGACCACAAAGAAAAGGCCTAGTTTTTTTTTTTGTATTTTTTTTTAATACTCACTGGCATAGCAATGGAATTACCAAGCAGACCTAGAAAGACCAGGAGAATCTTCATTTTTCCATTTGATGCCTGGAATACAAAGTTGAATTTTATTTTCCGACTGGCAGGTAATTATATTTAGGGCACTGTACACTTTTTTCGGCACTAGCCTATTGTCTGTCAAGGAGAGTATAGAAATAGAGAGCTATGGGGGCCTCTACTGGGAGTTACTTAGTTATTACCTGGTACTCTTCCAACCTGCCAAAAGGGCTGTATTAAAGAGGAAAGGTTAGAGAGAGACAGAGAGAAAGACAGACAAGGACTGAGAAAGAGAGATGTCACTAATGCTTGTGAAGACAGTACTGGAATGAGGAAATTAGAGCAAATTTAGGATACCCAAAAAATATAAATACAATATGGACAGTTTTGAGTTTCTAGTTGCTAGGTTGGTTTAGAAAGGCATAGTGATGTTCAACTACATTTACCATAGAGAATAATCTTAGTTTTAATGAGGGCATACTTCAAAATCAGAACTTTGCACTAATTTCTAAGATTTGTAGACAACATTCCATTATACAGAGGCTAATTAGATAAACTGAAATATTCTGTAATCCCGTAACGCAGGACCAGACAATATTTTGTCCTGTTGTACGTAAGGTCGCCATCAGTCAGAGCCAACTTGACGGCAACTGACAACAAAATCTTTCCTTCTAGATCCTCCGTTGTTGTTGCTGTCATTATCATTACATACCATTATTATTTCACCTTTAAAAAAATCACTTTTGCTCCAGGGCTAGTCAGGAAAATAGGAAGAAATAGGCAGAAATGTAAATTTATCTCTTTGTTAGATAACTTTGATTAAATACATACAGGAAAAAGTTGAAATTATAGACTTACATGGGAAGTTTTTATGAATTTCGTTACCTCACTCTAGTTAATTTTACAAGTCTTGTATAATTAAGACTTTTATTTACATCTTTGAACAAGGTTTACTCTGAAGCAATTATTTGGGTAATTTCTTAAGAAAAATCTGTTCCTATTTGCATATACAATAGAAGAAAATGAAGGTTATAATCTGAATGATTCATTTTCATGGTATGTCGGATACAACCCAATTCTTAGCACAGTAACCAGCATATAAACCCAAAACCAAACCTGTTGCCCTCCAGTCGATTCTGACTCAGAGTAACCCAGTAGGACAGAGTGGAAACATAGGTTTCCAAAGCTGTAATCTTTATGGAAGCAGACTGCCACATCTTTCTCCTGCAGAGCAGCTGGTGGGTTTGAACCTCTAATCTTTTGGTTAGCAGTTGTGTGCTTAACCACTGAGCTAGCAGGGCTCAACCAGTATATAAAAACAACAATAATATCCATTGCCGTCGAGTCAATTCTGACTCATAGGGACCCTATAGATCAGAGTAGAGCTGCCCCACAAGATTTCTAAAGCTGTAATCTTTATGGAACCAGACTGCCGCATCTTTTTCCCGACAAGCGGCTGAGATTCAAACCACCAATCTTTTGGTTAGCAGCCGAGCACTTAACCACTGCACCCCCAGGGTTCCAAACTAGCATATAGATACCCGGTTTTTGTTCATTCCTTTTGTTCCTTCCTCCTTTTTTCTGGGTATGAAATACATCTAGTAGTGATTTGAGCCAAGGCTCATACTTGCTTGCTTCCCATGGAAGCATATAATTAAATGACACTCCCGCATTTTTATAATCTACTTTTTCCTAAATTTGTTTTCTGAATAACATAAGTAGATGCAATCAATTATCTTTTGTACATCAAAGAAATTGAGAGTGTAATTAGACAAAGGAAGCAGTAGTATGTAATGTCTTTCTTGCTAATTAAAGATTTTCAGAATTGTAATGTCATAAGAAACCCAAAACCCATTGCCATTGAGTCAATTCCAACTCACAAGAACCCTATCGGACAGAGTAGAACTGCCCCATAGGGTTTCCAAGGCTGTAATCTAGCAGCCGAGCTCTTAACCGTTGCAATGCCAGGGCTCCTTTTAACATCCTAGAGAATTAAAAATAACAACAATTGAAACTAGTGGGTTTAGTATAGGCTTATAACAACGCAAGAAAGCCAATAAAGAGAATATTGGTGAAGGCTTTCCTTCCTGCTTTCCAAAATTATGGATCAAGTTTTTTGGCATTCAATTTTTCTCTTGCTTACTGAGCCATTGCATCTCTATAGTAGCAATGCCGTAGGGATTCTTGATAATGTTTCTATGATCGTACACACGTAGGAGTATATGGTTTTTATTTTGCAAATATAAAATGCCAATCATTTTCTCTTTTGTAAATTTAATATATATTATGTTGGATGACTTCTAAAAGTCAAACAATTAGATGGCAATCTATGACTAATAATTTTTTTTCAATTGAAAATAACACTCATAATGATTGTTTATGGGTTATAATAATTATCTACATTCTAACTTCCATTCCATCTGTGAACTCAGGGGCTTTGTGGTTCTTTTTGCATATTTAAATAGTGTTTTTTCCTCTCAAATATGCTTCTGATGACATTTAGCTTAATATGAGGCCCTTAAGTATTGAGAAAAAAAATGAATGAAAATACTCACCAAGTTATCTAGCTTAGAAAAAGAGGCTCCAGGCCTGCACTGCAGCAGCAGCATTTTTTCACCAAAATAGTCATAAGCCTTTAACAAATATATAGATTTAGCAGAATGAGAAACTCAAATATAGAAATCAAACAAATAAATAAAATGAATAACAAAATTTAGCTCTAAGGAAGCACATGTCATGTAAATCATTTTATCTGTACTTGTGAGTCGCCTAAATCAACCTTAACCTTCTGTTGCTTTAAGAGTTGAGGGAAAGCTAAACCAAGGAGAAAATGATCCAGCAGGCACAGTATTTTGAGATCCTTCTAGTACAATGTTGAGAAAACATGACTGCTCTGTGGGGAAATGCACAGAACATAGTATGCAATGATTTCTCAGTAGGTTATAAGAAAACGTGTAAGAAAAACAAATACAGCACATAAGCAAAGGAGTATAAAGTTCTATCAGAAGATTAGTCTGAAAATAATTATTACACAACCATTATCAAGGAATGTAATAAGGAAATCCAGAATCTATGAAATTAAATTCATTGTTTGTTAATTTATAATTTATGTGGATAATCTCTAATACTCACCCAATGCCAGTTAGTAGCTGCAATATACATAAAATAACTTGAACTTTGTTAGCCTGTCTTTGAAATATATTCCTAATGGTCTACGGTAGAAATGACTATGAATTTCAGAAGTCAGGGAGATCTCGAGGAAAAAGACACATTTATTTCTTAATAATGAAACAAAAATTCTTCATGCGGCTGTCACGTTCAGAACTAAAAAGTCTTAAAATAAAAGGATTCCTCCTTGTCAGAAAGCTTGGGATAGCAAGGTCCCATTTAAGTACTGTTGTAGACCTGTACAACCAATCAGGTTTGAGGAAAATGGTTTTGCCATCACAAGAGTTTAAGGTAAAAAAAAAAAAAAAAATCCAATGTAAAATTTGTAATGTGTTATTATAGGAGCTGTCAAATCAAGTCTCTTATTACGTATAATAACAGTTCAGGAAAATGAGCTTACAGCAGTAAGATTTAGAAGATGCTTTGCCTGGTAAATCTGGGGCTTTTGAAATGAAGGAATTTTGTTTATACAAAGATATTTAGGGAACAAAGGTGAATATTAAGTATATGCTATTGTCGTAAGTCTTTGACCATCAGCAAGAGGCAGGTAATATATACATTTTTCATTTAATATTATATAATTAAAATTAACCAGAATGTCATATCATGGGCAATTCAGTGATTTGCCTTCATTTGGGTTACATAAGACTACCCAAACATAGCATTTTTTTATTTAAGTCAAACGTAGTTGAGACACTGGAGACTGAGAGTTTTGCAAGAACTGGGTAAAACGGCAAACTCTCATGCTAGCTCGACCTTATGAAAATATGAGCTGACAACTCACTAAAGGGGTCGTGATAAGGATTTTTTCCCTGAAATCTGACTTTCCATAATAAAGGTGTTCACTTCTAAATGAGTGGGAAAATTATACTTTCATTGACAAGAGCAAGCTTTGCTATCTTTCTGAACTTGGATTCTCTTGTTTTCTTACAGCTTCACAAGAGAAAACGCTTGTAGTAGTACTGTTTGCTTATTTTAATGTTGGCATTTTAAAATGAAGAGTGTTAGAATTTGATGAGAAATGTTGGTTCCTACTTGGTTTGACTTTGTACATCAGATCAGCCAGGGTTACACAGCGTGCAGCTCTTCCCAGGTGATGAAAGCTGCCGTGCCCTTCCTCCTGGGCCAAGTAACCCTGTTTCTTATTCTTTCCCTCCATTTAGTATCAAGAAGAATAAAATTGCACCAGAATTTAATATGAATTTAAATTAAGCTAGAAATACCTCTTAAGTGTATATATCTAAGATGTTCAGAGTTACGAACGCTCAAAACGCCTGGCTATCTTTGTCTGATTTTGTAGAAAATGAGTAACAATTATAATAACACTGTGTGTAGTTACACTGTGTGTATGTGGAGATGAATTTCCAAGTAGTAACGCACCTAGGAAACAATGTATGCTGGAGGCGAAATGGGAGTTATGATGCTGCCCTGTGCCTGTGACAATTCAGGTAGAAGCTGGATGTTTGATTTTGGCCTTGGCCACGCAGGTTATTGAGAGTTGCCACTAACCCTCGTTTTTGATCTCTTTCTCTGTTTACCAGTGTTCCCTCTGCCACAAGAGTGGTTAGTGGTCATGGAATAATCTAAACTAAAGCCATTGAATTAGTGAACTCTTAGAGGTGGTGGATTATGATTGGGAAAAAAACCAAACAAACTCAAGTCTTTTTTTCTTAAACCACTAAAAAAGTGCTTAACTCCATAAAATCTTTTGAAACCAGTCCTTTGTGGCTTTTCCCCCTTTACTCCAATCATTTCTACTTATTTCATCAATTCTTTTTCCCTCCAAGCAATTACAACATGTTTATGATTTGGCCTTTTTTAAATATGTTTTTAACTTTACCTCTTTTTTTTTTTTTCTCTTCCTTTATATTCCCCTTCTAGTTCCTAAAACATACCATCTAAACTTGGGATTTGCCAAACCGTTAAATTATACATTAGAATCTGTGTGTTTCTTTGTAAGTGCATTCTTTTTTTCCTTTCCCGAAAGAGAATCCATATCCTCCAGGATCTGTGACCTTTCCTCTTCTCCCTGCCTCCAATAGGTATGATTCATTCAGTGCCCTAGATTTTACACGCTATGGAGCAGTTCACTCTGTAGCACATGGGGGTGTCTTGAGTGGGAATAGACTCTTCAGGTGACATTTTTTTTTTTTTTTAAGGGTCTTCTAAGGAGTAAATTAATTAATGTGTGGAAATTGCCTGGTGCCTCATAGGCACTGAATCAATAGCTGACTGATCAATATATGAAGGTCCTTTTATGGTTCTACATTACACCTTATAGGGATTTACTAAGGATTTAAGAGTAAAAATGCAGTCATGGTGCCCAGAGCAAAAAGATCCTCTTCTCTGCAAAGGTGTCCATTTGAAGTCCTAGGAATTATTACTAGCACAGCACTCCAGGGCTGCAGGGCCATTGAATGAAGCACTTGAAATACAGTAATGTCTAAAGGCTCTGTTATTGGTGGTCAAATAGTGTCTAAGAATCCACAACCTTGACTTCTCTCTGAAACCACTGGCATAACATATTCTCAGGCCCTAAATGTAAGAAACTTTCACAGCATAATCTGTGCAGTTTAGTCCCCCTCAAATTAAAAGGTTGATAATGTTTCATTCCACAAACATTTCTTAAATGGCTTCTTCATATGAAACCCTGGTTTAGGTGCCCATCCAAGATATAAGGATAGGAATTTTTCTGAGTCAAAACTCAGTAGTGGCTTCAAATTCTGGATTCCACAATTTACTTGTTTGAAGATCTTGGTGAAATGGCTTAATCTTTTTAAGCCTCAGCTTCCTGGTTTGTAAAATGTTGATACTAATAGTATTTCCTTTGTGGATTTGTTGAAACTTTAATGAGATAATTCACTTAAAGCTATCTTAGCACATAGCTCAAAATTAAATAAACATTATCTGTTATTATTAGAGCTTCCTCAATAGCTACTTTATTATGGGCCACTGACGTATTTTCTAAAGATTTCTGAGGAATGTTTCACCTAATTGTTATTGTTTGTGAAAAAACAGCAGAAAACAAATGAAGAAAAAAAAATGCCCAGAGATGTAATCAAAGTTCTAAATAAATAAAAAAAAAAATAGAATATAGAAAAAACAAACTGGGTCATGTCGCTTAACTGCTTCTGTTTGGTTTAAATCCAGGTTTTGATTTACTGATACCAAAGTTACTTTGTGAAGTCAGTGAGTAGTTAGCTATCAGTGGACGGTTATTTATTTGTACCACCCTCAGAGGCAGGTTTACTTCCTGGAGCTTTGAGCTATAGGAACTCTCTTACGCATATTCGAGATCAGTTTATGTATGGAGCCTTTGTCTGCAGTGGTTAAACACTCGATTGCTAACCAAAAGGTCAGTGGTTTGAACCCACCAATTGCTCCGTGGAAGAAAGACGTGGCGGTAGGCTTCCATAAAGATTTACAGATTTCGAAACCCTATGGGGAAGTCCTACTCTGTCCTATAGGGTCACTATGAGTCGTTGGGATTCAACAGCAACGGCAAAGATGTCCAGAATGGCTGGAGAAAAGAACTCAGGGGTAGAGAGTGGTAAAAGATGCAGATGAAGAGATGGTCAGAGCTAGTCACACAGAATCTCAGGCCAGGTAAAGGACCTTTCCATAAGACATTTTTGAAGGCTGCGCTTCATCAGTTAATATTTATTGTGTAAAACTATACAGAGGAAATTTCTTCTAGAATTTCACTTCAGAAAAAAACTTGCTATCCTTGATGTGTATTATTTTCCTAGAGTCATGTTGGGGCATTGGAGGTTTAGCGGTAGATTTCGCCCCTTCCATGTGGGAGACCTGTGTTCAGTTCCTTATCAAGGCATCTCATGAGCAGCCACCACCTGTCTGTCAGTGGAAGTTTGTGTGTTGCTATGATGCTGAACAGGTTTCAGAAAGGCCTGGCAATCTACTTCTGAAAATTAGCCAGTGAAAACCCTCTGCATCTCAAAGTCTAATCCGCAATTATGGGGACGATGCTGAATTAAACAGCATTTTGTCCATTGTGCATGGGGTCGCCACATGCTGGGGGCCAATTCGACGTCAGTTAACAACGAGTCATGTTGCTAGTTGGGAGGACCCAGACCAGGGATTTTTCCATCCTTGATCTTGTTTCTAGGAAATTTCAATTATTTTCCTACAATCATTGTTATGGTTTATTTTCTCCTTTGCCATAACAAGAAGTATATATCATTCTGTGTTTCCTTATCCCTCTGGTCATTAGGAAACTCAGAGCTAAATTTGATGCTTACTTGTAGCAGGTGTTTTTACCCTTACAACACTGAATTCAGGTTATATGAAGCCTAAGATAATACAACGACAGGGGCCCCTTTTAAGAAAAGTAGTACAAATTAGGTAAGAAAGTAATATTTGTTTAGATAAGAAATTGCAACAAATTTCAGAATTGAAAAAGCTGATAAACGGCATAATCATTGTGAAATCCAGAAAAATAATAATATTTTTAGTAACTGCCTGATACACCTGTACAGTAGCTTCTGATTCTGTACATTTTAAGCCTTGCTTCCCTTCCATTACCCACATATTTATAGTGCCAGGTGCCAAAGACACATTCATATTGAAATATGAATTCTGATCCTACACCTTTGGGTGACAATGTCAGAGGAATAGGCACTGGGAGTTAGGCGTGAGAGGTAGGAATATTCCTGAAACCACCCTTACATGGGAATGGCAAGCAATATTTTGACTTATACACAGAGGTGACAGTGAATTAAATAAATACATTCCACTAAACCTAAATAAATGTATCCCCACCTCAACTTCCCAAAAGTGCCCATGACTATCCAGTGCCATTTGATTATAGGAGAATTATGATAGAGGGAACACAGGAGTGGAACGAGACAACTGTCTTAACCAATTGTGGGTAAATTATGCCAAGACTTATGGCCATGGAAACACATTGCCTGTACTCCTCCTACGGTGTGGAATATAGAGTTCTGAAGTTAAAGCTTCATTAGTATCTTTGCCTCTGATCTTACACTGAGTCTATCTGTGAACTTTCTGCTTGTAGTCAACCTTCTAATTTTATTAACCTTATTACAGTTTCTTGCTATAAATTGCCTAAAATTCTTTTTGAAAAGAGATAGTTTAAGCAATTCAATTAATAAAACAAAAGAGTGTTTTTTTTTTTACTGTTTACATTACTATACTCATACAATATAAGAACCTTGAAATGTATAACAGTAATAGCTTCATTTACTATGTGCCAGGTACTGTCCCTTACCTGATTTATCTCATTTAATATTCACAAAAACCCTGTGAGGTAGGTACCATGATTTCTTCACCATCATTGAAGAAATGGAATCTTAAAGAAGTTAAATAACTTGGCCGAAGCCAAATGGTAGAATGAGGATTAGAACCTAGGTTAGGCTGTAGGTTAACCATTACATTACAATAGTTTAAATGTTTACAGTATGTATGTTTGTACCATGGGTATCAGGACACCAGAACCAGCATTTTATAAAGTCCTTATCTGTTAAAATAAAGTGGAATGTGGACGTAAATGAGATGGCTTTGTGACACTTCAGTTCCAAATACTTAAATGAATTACGATTTTTTAAAACCCAATTGCATGGAAATGAAAAAAAAAAAAAAAGTTCTGTTCCTCTTGAAAACACCAATGCCCCAACATCTAGGTCTTGGGAGTGTAGTGAGTGCATCCTGGGCAGTATGAATCAACTTTTAAATGAACAGTTAGTGCAGACTAGATAATTGAGTGAATCAAAGCTTGTTAAGTCTATCACATCGTTTCTTACCAGACATCACCTAATCACTTTTTCCAGAAATGCTAACTTTTACACTGGCACGCCTACATTGAAATGATGCATACATTTTAAATCTCTATTCCTAAATAGGTCCGTATATGAGGATACAGACTTCTGCTTATGGATTTTGTATTGTGTGGATTCCCGTTCCCATCAGTCACCACTCAAATTCATTGATCCATTCACTGGGAATGGGTCTCATAAGCCCACCCTGAGGATGTTTACCCTGTCATTAGTATGCCCTTGTACTCCAAGGTGCTGCTAACTATTTGTTTGGCACGTGTTCTAGGAATGGAGTTGCATACTTGAGATATGTTGTCTTTTCCTCACAACTCTGAACAGTAAGTATTTAGCAGATGTGGAAACTGAGGCTCAGGCTGATAAAGTAACAAACTTGGGTTCATGATACACAGACACAGCCTGGGTTGACACCGAGGTCTGCCTGATTCCACATTCCATTTGCCATAATACCTTTATCGCAGGGCTAGGCAAAACCAGCAGAAGGAGTCCTGTGTGACCAGGGAACCAGAATTAATAGTTAGAGTCTGCATTTTGGCCCATTTTGGTTCTTTGGCCTTCCTGTGGTGAGAACATCCCTCGCCCATCAGCAATTCAATAGCTGCCGTATCTACAAGAAATTTAGGAATCCAACACAATTTAATGTTTAGCCAAGAGATTATTATTATTTTTTAAACAAATGTATATTTTTCTTTCAGTGAAGTTTTTTAAAAAGAGGTTTCTGACATAGACTTTATTTTAAAGTTGTTTGGAGAGAGAAAAGAATTTAAAAGAGATAGCACACAATAAAACCAAAAACCAAACCCGTTGCTGTCCAGTTTTTTGGGAACTAGTTTCTAAATAAGTGGAAGGTTTCATTACGAAGAAAGAAAAAAAGCTTCTCCAAGTCATAGACTCTCATAGTCAGAAGAGACCTTAATCATCTAAAGGGATATGCCTCTGTCCTCCTTGTCCCACAGACTTAAAACCTTGGAGCTGTGCTCGCCTCTTCTCTTCTCTCACATCTGGGCAAATTTTGTCAGCTATACCTTCAAGATACATCCAGAATTGGACTACTTTGTCACACCTCCACCTACCTGGATCAAAACCATCTTCACAATCTTATCTTCTTTTTGGTCCTCCTGCTTCTTGCTTTTCTTCAGTTTATTCTCAAATCAGAAGCCAGAGTGATATTTTACAAACATGCCAGATCGCATTCCTCCTCCAGTGGCTCCTCACCTCAGCTCGAGTTAAAGCCAGTTCCTACAGTGACACAAGACCCTATGCGATCAGATCCTCTCTGATATCAGGCAGGTCTTGAACAAATATTACACAAATAATTTATTCCAACTGTAATGACAGGTGATATTATACATCAGTAGCTCTAAAAAACACAGCAATGCCTAGTATTTATTGAGCACTTAATGTGTACCAAGTCCCTGCTCTAAGTTCCTTATGCATTGGATTTTATTCCTCGCTTACCCTGAGTGTTGAGTTCTATTGTTAGTACTTTCTGTTTTCAGATAAAGAAGACTGAGCACAAGATTAACTGAGTCACAAACAAGGAAGTGCAGAATGGAGATTTAGACTACTATGCTATATTGCTAGATGGTATTAGAGCAAGAAGGAATATATCGAAGTTTTAATGAAATCCAGGCTTGGGGCTGGGATCTATTTTACATATTCTTTTCTCACCTGTATAACACCATGACCAAGATGGAGCTTCTGACCATTAGTCTCCTTATCTATAAAGAAGCAGTTTGAATTAAATCAGAGTTCCCCCCAGATACTGACTGGCAACATTTCCATCAGGGTGGAATCAGGCCAGCTTCTTGTCATGGGTCCTTTCTGGGTAACCTCAAGCAAGTTATTTAGCCTATTTAGTATTCAGTTTTTATTTGTTTATTTTTTAATGTATATGCTTAACTAGATGTTTTCTAGGGACCTTTCTGTTTTGAAATCATCACATTCAAATGTCACCTCCTTAGAGAGCGCTCCTTGAATACTCCAGCTTCCCTCTCTCCCTCACTCTGCTTTATGTCTTCACAGGGCTTATCATTACCTGGCATGTTTTGTTTCCTCCTGTTTTTCCAATGCCTAGAACAGCGCTTAGTGCATAGTGTTCGTTTGATGAATCTTTTGTTGAACAATGTGTTTTCCAGGAGACCTGGATAGGTAACAACCCTTGAACCAGCATGGATCTTTCACAAAAATATGTGCTTCACACTACCATTTCTGAAATTGCAAAAAAGGAGGCAAAGACTATGTCTTTTAGAATCTATTGTTAAAGGAACGGCTGCTTTTCATAAATTTGGCTTGAAAGTAGTTGACTTGGCATAATTGGACATTGGGTGGATATGAAAGAAAGCCTGAGCAATGGGTTTATTTCTTCCTTCCATTTTTTTTTTTTTTTAAAACAAGCTACCAGTCACAGTAGCTTGCCACCCATGGAAATATTGCAGCCTCTCTTTCCTGGGAATTTGCCTTCTTTGCTTTATGGAGGTAGCAAAGCCCTGGACATCCAAGTTGAAACAGTGCCCAGTGTGTGCTAGATAAATAACCCCAGGGTTGACTTTTTTAAATATTAGTTTTTCTAAAACACATCTTTAAATAATACCTATGCTCTTCTACTTTCTGAATAAATTAGAATGCAAATCCCCATCCCCTCTGGAAAACCCACAGTCATTTCCTTTACTGTGTTCACTACAGCTTGTCTTTAAGTCATTACCAAACTGGTTGTTAGGTGGACCTCTGGGGAAAAAGCTGCTGAGCCCTGGAGAAAGATGAAAGTGCAGGGAGAGAGCTGGAGGCATCAGCAAAAGGTATTATCACAAACAGCTTCATAATGATATTTCTCAAAGCCGGGAATTTTTGTTTCTAATGTCTGGCTTCTGTGGAGTGTGGTTGCCGCTGCTTCTACTTTTCCCCCAGTATCTAATTTTTATGCAAGAAAGGAATCATCTAAACTTTTGGTTTGCTCTCCCTTTTTGCAAAATGAGCTCAGTCTGTCTGCTGACATCATCTGCCTGGTAGCCACATGTTGTCTGTAGAAGTCAACCTTTTAGTGCTGAGCACTTTTGAGTGGAAGAGGAACACACTTCAAAGATCAAAGCTTTTATGTATTTGAGACTTATTTTCCCAAAGTGAGTGTTTTCTAGTTCTAACAAAATTCAGACATTGAGACTGGATCAGTTTAAATATTTGCTTCGACTTGTACAATGCCATACACTGGCGTGTAATTAAGTGATTGGATCAGGCTTTCTTAACCTTAGGTCCACTGATGGGCTTCAGGTGGTATAAGTAATCACTGCAACTATAGGCAGAATATTGTGCCTTCTTCCCATTTACTTCTTTGTGGAAGAGGATTCACAGCTTTGATTAGGCTCTCAAAGGAATGCTTGACTGCTGTGGATGATCCCTGTGGGAGAGTGCTGAATGCGAAGTCTGAAAACCTGAATTCTTTAGCTCCCAAGAGCTACTCAACCAGTTGCCGTTCAGCCGGTTCTGACTCATGGTGACCACACGTGTGTCACAGTAGAACTGTGCTCCATAGGATTTTCAATGTCTGATTTTTCAGAAATAGATCTCCAGGACTTTCTTCTGAGATGCCTCTGGGTGGACTTGAACCTCCAACCTTTTGGTTAGCAGCTGAGCAGGTTAACTACACCACTGAGGGACTCTGCAATAACAACTAGAACTTGAGAAAGACATTACTCTTCTGACCATTAGTCTCCTTATATATAAAGGAGAAACGTGAATTAAGTCAGAGTTCCCCCCAACTTTGTGTACATAGCCATTTTTGTACTATCTTTGTGATTATTGCCATATCTTACTACAATTCATATTATTTAATTAATATTTTTCCTTCAATCTGTGCACTTAAAAATACAATTTGTTTTAAAAAGAAACTGTATATCACCTCTGTAAACAGAAAAACAGCATTATTTTCTGTAATTAAAACTGAAGTTATTCATACACTACTTAAAAATTATTATTCTTACTCCATTGGTAGGTGTGCCACTCTTGAGACACACTAGGATGATGGATATTTTCTGTTTGCCCCTGCAGATCCACCCTCCACCCTTCTCTAAGCCTAAGGGCCTAGAAGATACTTCCTCTACAGAGGCATTAAGAAATGAAGGACTCTGGTTTTATCTTCTGTACACCAGATATGATGGTGGGCCATGCTGCTTTGGAATTGGCCTCCCTGGTCTCAATGTGAATAATACAATTCTGGAAGAGTAGAGGCCAGTGGTGGTGCTCATCTTTCAGATACAAAGAGGTTGCAATCACCAAAATAAGCCACAGGATGGAATGGTAATCAGAGTGCTTTGACCAATAGGGATCTGTGCTGATGGATGGTTGATGAAGGCTCTCTAGAAATTAAGTAGATGGTCATTGTGTTAAGGTACTGCTTGACATAAAGGGACTAAAAAATTATAGGTTCACTGAGTCTAACTCGAGTCACCACAGTGGCATTCACAGCCTCTTATCTAAATACTAATTCTGGAGCACCTCGACTGAGGGGAGATCAAGTCCCTATAAGGAAGAATCCTGTGTTGTGTCCATATGGGTATACCATGAAAGTAGCAAGCCAGAGGGTGGAAGATTAGTACTGCAAACGTTCATGGGGCTGCTGACATTTCTTAGGAGCCAGTAGTCTGGGGCATACTGGGATACCCAATTCGTGAAATTTGCAGTCACTTCATATGCATGAGAAAGCTGGACAATGAAAAAGGAAGACTGAGGAAAAATTGACACATTTGAATTATGGTATTGGTGAAGAATACTGAATACACCATGGACTGCCAGAAGAATGAACAAACCTGTCTTGGAGGAAGTACAGCCAGAATGCTCCTTAGAAGCAAAGATGACGAGGCTTCACCTTGCTTATGTTGGGCATGTCATCAGGAGGGACCAATCCTTGGGGAAGGACATCCTGCTTGGTAAAGTAGAAGATCACAAAAAAGAGGAAGACCCTCAACGAGATGGACTGACACAGTGGATGCTAGAATGGGCTCAAGAATAACAACAATTGTGAGGATGGCACAGGACTGGGCAGTGTTTTGTTCTGTTGTACATAGGGTCGACAGCACATAACAACAACAACAACAATATTTTTATGTGTGGATTCAATGCTGCTTTATGCATATTTTTAATTTACTGCCACTGACTTCTTCTCTGTGATGACTTTCAAAAGATTGAGACTGGCATCCCTATTCTCCTGTCACTGACAGCAGCTGATCTCTCAGCAGGTGAATCACAATGGTTGTTATATTTGAGCCTATTGTTCCAGCCACCGTGTCAGCCCACCTTGTTGAAGCTTTTCCTTTTTGTCACTTATCCTTTATTTTACCAAGCATGTTGTCCTTCTCCAGAGACTGGTCCCTCCTGATAACATGTCCAAAATATGTGAAACGAAGTCTCACCATCCTTGCTTCTAAGGAACATTCTGGTCTTGCTTACATTGGGCATATCATCAGGAGAGACCAATCTGTGGAGAAGGACATCACGCTTAGTAAAGTGGAAGGTCAGCAAGAAAGAGGAAGACCCTCAACGAGGTGGATTGACACAGTGGCTTCAACAGTAGGCTCAAACATACTAACTATTGTGAGGATGGTGCAGGACTAGGCAACGTTCTGTTCTATTATACCTAAGTTCACTATGAGTTGGATTTGACTCCATGTCACCTATCAACAGCCTAACATAGTGAAAGGAAAAGTTACTGCAGTTTGCACCACCTGACAAGAAGAGAGAAGCGCAATGCTTCCTGGACTTCTTGTGTTTTGAAGACTACATATACCACATACTGGATAACTTGAAAAACTGCCAATTTTGAGTGATGCTTAGTGTAAGAGGTCCATGCTACAGTGTAAGCTTTTCTGTCACTTGGGCATTGTGACCCAGCAAACTCAGAAGTACTGGAAGTAAATACAGTATATGGCAGGCAGAGATGCTACATGGAGCCTTTGGCAAGCCCTGGTAGGAGAATCACAGCACAGACAGTAGGATTTTCTTTGTGAAAAGTAGCTCTTAGCTTGCTGGTGGGCCCTAATAGCGAGAGCATGACTGATTATGGGATGCCAAGCAATTATGCTATTCGAGTTGCCCTTCTTGAAATAAGTGTTATATGATCCATGGGATACAAAATTGAACACACACAGCAGCATTCCACTGTAAATGGGAATAGCATATATGACACCAGGCTTGTATAAGTCTGGAGAGCTCAAATAAATTACACAAGTAAGTGGTTCAGACTTCATGTACTTCCTTTTGTATAATTTTGAAGTTTCTCCCTCAATCTACACATTTGGCCTCATGGATTTTGCATATGACTAGAATAACCATATGTCCATATTTACCATAAGTAGTAATGGTTTATACCTGTTGTCCCACATAATCATTAAAGATACGCTTTCACTGTCAGAAGTGTCCCAGTTTGGAGGACAATTATATAGCTACCCTGTTGTCAGGTGCCGTAAAGTTGATTTCAACTCATAACAAACCCATGACAGAGTAAAACTGCTCCATAGGGTTTTTTGACTGTAAACTTTATGGAAGCAAATCACCAGATCTTTTTCCCCCAGAACCTCTGGGTCGGTTGGAACTGCTAACCTTCCAGTAGTAGCTGAACGCTTAACTGACATGTTCAATAAATGAAAAGGAAAAAGTAGGCATCTGGTCCATGAATTTCTGCATGGTATTGTGGTATCAGCTGGAAGTAGACAGTAAATGCACTACAGTCTCACTCAGTGGGCAGAATTTTAAGTGGTATATTGGTTGTCTACTTTGTGTGGAAGGTGACATGACCTGAGATATACAATTTCTCAGGAAAGTTCCTCCTGAGTACAATTAGTGTCAGATTAGTCAGCTGGCCAGGGGCTCGGAAAGAATAAAACTGGAAGATTGGTGATGAAGATGAGTAGAAGACAGGCTGTTTGGATATACCTCTCAGAGTGGGATATAGTATGAAGCTATTTCTATGTCATGTAAGTGCCTACTCGAGGAGAACCACAGTGGAGAAAATTCTCAGTAATCAAGGTGACCTCCTTTTTCCCCAGTTACTTTGGCTACGGTGATAGGGATAGAGGCTCTTCACGGGCTCAACAACATGAGCTTCAAATTGGCTACGGTGATAGGGATAGAGGCTCTTCACGGGCTCAACAACATGATAGTCCCTGCACCAAACCTGATCTAGCTGCTCCACTATTAAGTGCTCAAGCTGCTAATAGCAGAAGCCAACACTGAGCCCCTGATTGGACAGCGTTCACCAGGGGAATCAGTCTCACAAATACATGCTCTGAATTACAAAGAAGGACCAGAAGGGCAGTGTGTGGAGTGTAAATGAAAAAGCTTAAACTCATTAGGTAACGGGAACAATTCCATTCTCCAGCTGTTACTATTGCTGTTTTGCTAAGTTCTCTTGGTGAAAAAATCAGTTGGTAAAGAAGAAAACTGCTATGACTCAGTAATATCATCTATGAACTTTATTTCATTTAGTTCTCACAACCTTATGAGGTAGGTCTTAGCCCCATTATGGGAAGAAAACACAGACTCAGAGAATTAAGTCTCACATTCAAAGTCATAGATGGCAACATGTGATGTCAAAGTCTGAATCCAGGTCTGTCAGTATGACTTTTACCATACTGCTTTTTAGGAGACTGCCATGCTAAAGTAGGTCTCAGTGGGTATCTGCTGGCTACTTCGGAGGGTATTCTTTCACCCTTTCCCTTTTGCCAGAGCCACCAGGGGTGGTAATTGAATTTTTATCTCTGGTGTTTCTCCTTAAGTGCTAGTCTATGGAGTAGGGTGAACAGAAGCCTGCCTGAAGAGTGGGAGAGAATAGGTGGCAGATGCATATTCTACTATGATGGGAATGACAACTCGAAGAGGAAAGGTGTTGCATTCATCGTCAAAAAGAACTTTTCAAGATCTGTCCTGAAGTACAATGCTGTCAGTGATAGGATAATATCCATACGCCTACAAGGAAGACCAGTTAATACGACTATGATTCAAATTTAGGCACCAACCACTAGGGCCAAAGATGAAGAAATAGAAGATTTTTATCAGCTGCTACAGTCTGAAATTGATCGAACGTGCAATCAAGATGCATTGATAATTACTGGCGATTGGAATGTGAAAGTTGGAAACAAAGAAGAAGGATCAGTAGTTAGAAAATATGACCTTGGTGATAGAAACAATGCCAGAGATAGAATGATAGAATTTTGCAAGACCAACGACTTCTTCATTGCAAATACCTTCTTTCGCCAACATATACACATGGACCTTGCCAGATGGAACACACAGAAATCAAATTGACTATGTCTGTGGAAAGAGATGATGGAAAAGCTCAATATCATCGGTCAGAACAAGGCCAGGGGCCAACTGTGGAACAGACCATCAACTGCTCCTATGCAAGTTCAAGCTGAAACTGCAGAATATCAGAGCAAGTCCATGAGAGCCAAAATATGACCTTGAGTATATCCCACCTGAATTTAGAGACCATCTCAAGGATAGATTTGATGCATTGAACACTAGTGACTGAAGGCCAGACGAGTTGTGGAATGACATCAAGGACATCATCCATGAGCAAAGTAAGAGGTCACTGAAAAGACAGAAAAGAAAGAAAAGCCTAAGATGGATGTCAGAGGAGACTCTGAAACTTACTCTTGAGCGTCGAGCAGCTAAAGCAAAAGGAAGAATTGATGAAGTAAAAGAACTCAACAGAAGGTTTCAAAGGGCCTCTTGAGAAGACAAAGTAAAGTATTATAATGACATATGCAAAGAGCTGGAGATGGAAAACCAAAAGGGAAGAACACGCTTGGTGTTTCTCAAGCTGAAAGAACTGAAGAAAAAATTCAAGCCTTGAGTTGCAGTAGTGAAGGATTTCATGGGGAAAATATTAAATGATGCAGGAAGCATCAAAAGAAGATGGAAGGAATACACAGAGTCATTATACCAAAAAGAATTAGTTGATATTCAACCATTTCAAGAGGTGGCATATGATCAGGAACCAATGGTACTGAAGGAAGAAGTCCAAGCTGCTCTGAAGTCATTGGCGAAAAACAAGGCTCCAGGAATTGATGGACTATCAATTGAGATGTTTCAACAAACACATGCAGTGCTGGAGGAGCTCACTCGTCTATGCAAAGAAATATGGAAGACAGCTTCCTGGCCAACTGACTGGAAGAGATCAATAGTTATGCCTATTCCCAAGAAAGGTGATCCAACCGAATGTGGAAATTATAGAACAATATCATTAATATCACATGCAAGCAAAATTTTGCTGAAGATCATTAAAAAACGGCTACAGCAGTATATCGGCAGAGAACTGCCAGAAATTCAGGCCGGTTTCAGAAGAGAACGTGGAACCAGGGATATCATTGCTGATGTCAGATGGATCCTGGCTGAAAGCAGAGAATACCAGAAGGATGTTTACTTGTGTTTTATTGAGTGTGCAAAGGCATTCGACTGTGTGGATAATAACAAAGTATGGATAACACTGCGAACAATGGGAATTCCAGAACACTTAATTGTGCTCATGAATAACCTTTACATAGTTGAAGAGGCAGTTGTTCGGACAGAACAAGGGGATACTGATTGGTTTAAAGTCAGGAAAGGTGTGAGTCAGGGTTGTATTCTTTCACCATGCCTATTTAATCTGTATGCTGAAAAAAATAATCCGAAAAGCTGGACTATATGAAGAAAAACGGGGCATCAGGATTGGAAGAAGACTCATTAACAACCTGCATTATGCAGATGACACAAGCTTGCTTGCTGAAAGTGAAGAGGACTTGAAGCACTTACTGATGAAGATCAAAGAGCACAGCCTTCAGTATGGATTAAAACTCAACATAAAGAAAACAAAAATCCTCACAACTGGACCAATGAGCAACATCATGATAAACGGAGAAAAGATTGAAGTTATCAAGGATTTCATTTTACTGGGATCCACAATCAGCATTCATGGAAGCAGCAGTCAAGAAATCAAAAGATGCATTGCACTGGGCAAATCTGCTGCAAAGGACCTCTTCAAAATGTTGAAGAGCAAAGATGTCACCCTGAAGACTAAGGTGTGCCTGACCCAAGCCATGGTATTTTCAATCAGATCATATGCATGTGAAAGCTGGACAATGAATAAGGAAGACGGAAGAAGAAATGACGCCTTTGAATTGTGGTGTTGGCGAAGAATATTGAATATACCATGAACTGCCAAAAGAATGAACAAATCTGTCTAGGAAGAAGTGTGACCAGAATGCTCCTTAGAGGCAAGGATGGTGAGACCGAGTCTTACATACTTTGGACATGTTGTCAGGAGGGATCAGTCCCTGGAGAAGGACATCATGCTTGGCAGAGTACAGGGTCATTGGAAAAGAGGAAGACCCTCAACGAGGTGGATTGACACAGTGGCTGCAACAATGAGCTCAAGCATAACAACGATTGTAAGGATGGCTCAAGACTGGGCAGTATTTTGTTCTGTTGTGAATAGGGTCGCTATGAGTCGGAACTGACTCGACAGTACCTAACAACAACAACAAGAACATGTTCCTGCTAAGTCTCCTGATGTATCCCGGATCTGATGGAATCTCAGGCATCTTTTTTTTGGGCTGTTTCACTGAACTTTTCCATCAGGGTATGGAGGGGAGTCCAAGTTCAATCGTCAGTCAATGCACTATAATTCCACTCAGTCGGCATAACCTTACTTTTTTTTTTTTAATTGTACTTTAGATGAAGGTTTACAGAACAAACTAGTTTCTCATCAAACAGTACAGACATTGTTCTATGATATTGGTTAACAAGCCCACGACATGTCAACTCTCTCCCTTCTCAACCCTGGGTTCCCTTTTACCAGCTTTCCTGTTCCCTCCTGCCTTCCAGTCCCTGCCCCAGGACTGGTGTGCCCCTTTAGTCTTGTTTTGTTTCATGGGCCTGTTCAATCTTTCCCCGAAGGGTGAACCTCAGGAGTGCCCTCATTATTGAGCTGAAAGGGTGTCCAGGGGCCATACTCTCAGGGTTTCTCCAGCCTCTGTTAGGCCAGCAAGTCTGGTTTTTCTTTTTTGGTTAGAATTTTGTTCTACATTTTTTTCCAGTTCTGTCCAGGACCCTCTATTGTGATTCCTGGTAAGAGCAGTCAGTGGTGGTAGCTGGGTACCATCTACTTTTACTGGACTCGGTCTGGTGGAGGCCATGGTAGATGTGGTCCATTAATCTTTGTACTAGACTTTCCCTTGTATCTTTAGTTTTCGTCATTCTTCCTTGCTCCCGAAGGGGTGAGACCGGACTGGAGGAGTATTCTTGATGGCCACTCACAGGCTTTTAAGACCCCAGACACTACTCACCGAAGTAGAATGTAGAACATATTCTTCTTTTTTTTTTCTGTTAACATTTTATTGTGAACATATTTCCACATCAATACATTTTTTCTCTGAAAACATCATTTTTAATGACTGTATATTATTCCATCCTATTGTTGCTGTTGTTGTTGTTAGGTGCTCTCAGGTCGGATCCAACTCATAGCGACCCTATGTACAACAAAACTGGTTCTACGCCATCCTCACAATCATTGTTATGCTTAAACCCATTGTTGCAGCCACCGTGTCAATCCATCTCACTGAAGGTGGCTTCACCTAGTATGGTAGCAGTTGAAATGCTGCAAATGAAAACCATGAAAAGGAGAAGAGGTGGAGAAAAGATTAACTAATGATTTGAGTTTGTATTGTGAATTGAATATTTGTACCTCAAAATTTTATGTTGAAACCCTAACCCCTGTTGTTGTTGTTGTTGTTATGCTTGAGCTCATTGTTGCAGCCATTGTATCAATCCACCTCGCTGAGGGTCTTCCTCTTTTCCACTGACCCTGTACTCTGCCAAGCATGATGTCCTTCTCCAGGGACTGATCCCTCCTGACAATATGCCCAAAGTATGTGAGATGTAGTTTCACCATCCCCATTCTTGCTACTAAGGAGCATTCTGATTGCACTTCTTCCAAGCCAGGTTTGTTCGTTCTTTTTGCAGTCCATGGTATATTCACTATTCTTCTCCAATGCCACAATTCAAAGGTATCAATTCTGCTTCGGTCTTCCTTATTCATCGTCCAGGTTTCACGTGCATAGAAGGTGACTGAAAACACCATGGGTTGGGTTAGGTGCACCATAGTCTTCGAGGTGACATCTTTGCTTTTCAACACCTTAAAGAGGTCTTTTGCAGCAGGTATGCCCAATGCAATATGTCTTTTGATTTCTTGACTTCTGCTTCCATGAGTGTTGATTGTGGATCCAAGTAAAATGAAATCATTGACAACTTCAATCTTTTCCCCATATATCATGATGTTGCTCATTGGTCCAGTTGTGAAGATTTTTGTTTCCTTCTTTTTTTTTTTTTTATGTTGAGGTATAATCCATAGGGAAGACTATGGTCTTTGATCTTCATCAGGAAGTGCTTCAAGTCCTCTTCACTTTCAGCAAGCAAGGTTGTGTCATCTGCATAACGCAGATTGTTAAGGAGTCTTCCTCCAATCCTGATGCCCGATTCTTCTTCGTACAGTCCAGCTTCTCAGATTATTTGCTCAGCATACAGGTTGAATAAGTATGGTGAACGGATCCAACCCTGAAGCACACCTTTCCTGACTTTAAACCATGCAGTATTCCCTTGTTCTGTTCGAATGACTGCTTCTTGATCTATGTACAGGTTAGTCCGGAGCACAATTAAGTGTTCTAGAATTCCCATTCTCTGCAATGTTATCTATAATTTGTTATGACCCACATAGTCAAATGCCTTTTTTATAGTCAATAAAACAGAGGTAAACATGTTTCTGGTATTCTTTGCTTTCAGCCAGGATTCATCTGACATCAGCAATGATATCCCTTGTTCTACATCCTCTTCTGAATCTGGCTTGAATTTCTGACAGTTCCCTGTTGATATACTGCTGCAGCTGCTTTTGAATGATCTTCAGCAAAATTTTGCTTGCATGTGATATTAATGATATTGTTCAGTAATTTCTGCATTCAGTGGGATCGCCTTTCTTGGGAATAGGCATAAATATACACCTCTTCCAGTCGGTTCACCAGGTAGCTGTCTTCCAAACTTATTGGCATAGATGAGTGAGTACCTTCAGTGCTGCATCTGTTTGTTGAAATATCTCAATCGGTATTCTGTCAATTCCTGGAGATTTGTTTTTCTCCAATGCCTTCAGTGCAGCTTGGACTTCTTCCTTCAGTACCATTGGTTCCTGCTCATATGGTACCTCCTGAAATGGTTAAATGTCGACCAGTTCTTTTTGGTATAGTGACTCTGTATTTCTTACATCCTTTTTTTTGTTTTTTAATTTTTATTGTGTTCTAAGTGAAAGTTTACGGATCAAGTCAGTCTTTCATACAAAAATTTATAAACACCTTGCTATATACTCCTAATTGCTCTCCCCCTAATGAGACAGCGCATGCCTTCCCTCCACTCTATTTTCATGTCCTTTCGGCCAGTTTCTGACCCCCTCTGCTCTCTCAGCTCCCCTCCAGACAGGAGATGCCAGCATAGCCTCATGTGTCTACTTGATCCAAGAAGCTCGCTCTTCACCAGTATCACCTTCTCTCCCACAGTTCAGTCCAATCCCTGTCTGAAGATTTGGCTTTGGGAATGGTTCCTGTCTTGGGCTAACAGAAGGTCTGGGGACCATGACCTCTGGGGTCTTTCTAGTCTCAGTTAGACCATTAAGTCTGGTCTTTTTATGAGAATTTGGGATCTGCATCCCACTGCTCTCCTGCTTCCTCAGGGGCTCTCTGTTGTGATCCCTGTCAGGGCAGTCATCCATTATAGCCAGGCACCATCTAGTTCTTCTGGTCTCAGGCTGATGTAGTCTCTGGTTTATGTGGCCCTTTCTGTCTCTTGGGCTCATAATTACCTTGTGTCTTTCATGCTCTTCATTCTCCTTTGCTCCAGGTGGGTTGAGACCCATTGATCCATCTTAGAGGGCCGCTTGCTAGTGTTTAAGACCGCGCACATCACTCTCCAAAGTGAGATGCAGAACGTTTTCTTAACAGATTTTATTATGCCAACTGACTTAGATGTCCCCTGAAACCATGATCCCCAAACCCCCTCCCCTGCTACGCTGGCCTTCGAAGCATTCGGTTTATTCAGGAAACTTCTTCGTTTTTAATTTAGTCCAGTTGTGCTGACCTCACCTGTATTGTGTTTTCTTTCCCTTCACCTAAAATAATTCTTATCTACTATCTAATTAGTGAAAACCCTTCTTCCTCCCTCCCTCCCACCCCTGTCCAGTATCCATCAAAGAATATTTTCTTCTTTGTTTAAACTATTTCTCCTGTTATTATAATAGTGGTCTTATACAATATTTGTCCTTTTGCAACTGACCAATTTCACTCAGCATCATGCCTTCCAGATTCCTCCATGTTATGAAATGTTTTGCGGATTCATCATTGTTCTTTATCAATGCATAGTATTCCATTGTGTGAATACACAATAATTTAATAGAACATATTCTTTGTAAACTTTGTTCTGCCAGTTGAGCTAGATGTTCCCTGAGGTCACGGTCCTCACAGCCCTCAGCCTAGCAATTCAGTTCCTCAGGGAGTTTGGCTGTGTCTACGGAGCTACCATGACCTTGCAGTGGGCAGAACTTTAAATGGTACATCTGGTTTGTGGAAGTAGAGATGGCCTAAAATACAGATCTATACTAACTTATGGTCAGTACCAGATTGATCAGGGAATTGGAAAGAATATGGGAGACCTGGACTGGGCAACATAGGAGGAAGTAGAGAGAATGGAGTAGGAGGCTCCTTTTCAAGGGTGACCAGATCTAGGCTTGGAACCTCCTTAATTTAGGCATATAGCCCTGGCTGATACATACCTAGTCTTTGTGACAAACAATGATCATTTTCTGGGTCCCCTTCTCCCACCTTATATTTCATGACTCTTTTTGTGTTTCTTCTTCCTCTTGGAGGCCTCATCCTGCAGATGCCTTCAACATTGTTCTGCGAGAGCTTGTCTGATTCCTTCTAGCTCCTGCATTGCCCCCTCGGCTGCGCTAGGAGCCTCTCTGTGTGGTTTCAGGGGCACCCTGTTCTTGGCCTTTTCCTGGTATTTTTCACGTGTGTTGTGGCCTTGGGGTTGTTTATTTTGCAGTGTTTTTGTGAGATAACGTATGTAAAGTACTTGAGCCTGGCCTAGAGTGACTGTTACTGTTATTATTGTGATTGTATACTTGTCAATCATCACCATTGTAAGCTCTGTGAGGAAAGGGTATATATCCCCGACGTCTAGAACAGTGCCTAGGACATTGGTAGATACTCAATAAACTTTCAGTGAAGGACTGAATGAATTGAATAAAATGAGTGAAAGAGTAGCAAAGATGGGGGTAAGTATGCTTTTCCTAACCATTTAAGTATAAAAACAATAAGCATAACTCCTGATACTTTCAGTGAGAAAAATTCTTTATTTAAAATAGGTTAGATGATTTTTACTAGATTAAATAAAATACTCTACAAACAAGACTTTTAAATCCAATATACCAAACCCAGTAATGCCAGTCAAGGGTTCTCCACCAATCCCCATTAAATAAAGTTTGAATGAAATAGCTTATAATTCTGAGAACATGTGTCTTTGCTTAGAGAAAACCTTCCAAAGCAGTGTCACATTTCCTGGATATAATAGTGGTACGCTAGTAGGAGCAATTCTATAACACCTAAGACAGCTAAACAACAGTGGTTATCAAATTCGGAGACCCTTAGACTTGCTCTGACATTACCGATAGTATCTCTAAATCACAGTGACAACCCATACATTTATTTCGATAAGAGAATAAAAGCAAGAAGGGGCCTACATTGCTGCTAGCCACTTTTATTTATTAATATATGCTTGGTGCTGGTAATACCTTTGCTGCAGAAGGTTAATAAGTGTTTTAGCAAAAAGATACACTATCGGGGCAAAGCTGAGAAGCTTGTGCATACAGGACGCAACTATCTCAAGGCTTTCAGGGCTCTTGGAAATGCCACGCATCATGCATAATCTGGGGCTGCTGGGCCTTGTTTCCTGGCATTGACGTTTGCATTGTGTCTGGGGTTGCTGTGGTATCGGTGGTGGCTTCTTCCTGGAGACCCAGGGGCGTGGTCATGTCAGCGGTATAGGTCCCATAAGCATCAGTTAATCCAGGGGTCACCAGTGGGTCATTGGCTGCTGGCGTGACCTTGGGGAGTCCCCTGCTCTGCCCTGCAGGGCCCCGTGCCAAGCTGGCAATGTTGCCGTTAGGGAAAGCAAGAAGCCCTCCGTGGGCACCAGTAGCTACATCTGTAAGGAGAGCTGGGTTTTCTGGATTGGCTGGGTTGGTCTCTGGCATGGCGGAGCCTTGTGCACCTCCTTCTCCCTTCTCAGGGCCTTTGGTTGCAGTGACTGGGGAGTCAAATTCCAGAGTAAAGTCACCACCCATGGCTTGATTAGTGGGCATTCGCCCAAAGCTGGACCTTAGGCCTCCAAATCCTGGGAACACAGCTCCATAGGCCATGGGGCCTCCTCTGCCCCCCTAGAAAAAAAGCCATTCATCAGAGACACCATTATCACATATTATAACTATACCATGCAATTGTACTTGGTCAGATTCACTGAGAAACCATAAAACCTGGTAAAGAACAGGGAGTTGGCTATCAGCTTTGTGGCAGCGCATTGCCCCTTAAATTGGCTTTGAAATCTAAATGGAGAGAATTCTGCATTTTTATGGGTGTGGGAGGTCACTTCTCTGAAAGGGAAATGGAGACCCTTCACCATGTCTGGTTGGAATGGAGGGAAGGGGAACAACAGGGCAGCAGGGCAGAGCCAAGCCCTAGCAAAAGTTAATGTGTATTTAATTTTAAGAAAATAATTAGCAGTTGAAATGGGTAATGCCACCGTAAAAACAAACAAACTGAAATCCATGACTAAATTTGTTTAGGGATGCTTTGAAGGACCTTGTCAATAGCATTTCTCAGTACCCCTCAAATGAACTCCCATGTAAGTTTTTTTTTTAGAACTAAGTATTAGAAAAAGCTTGATTAAAGCTTGATTTCTCTGAAGGAAAAGAAATACTTTCTTCCTGTGGACAGTTCGAATTCCAGAACTGAGCAGGTTTCCTTTGTTGTTGCTGCCAGAAATTTTGGAATGAAAATCATGGGTGAGCTATTTGTAGTAGCAATTGTGCCAGACTTTGTGACTTCGTATCCATATTCCTATTTCCTTATAATTTTGACTCCTTGTAAATTAGATGTTCAACTTTTTAAATTATATTTACTGTGAATTTTTTCATAAGTTACCCCACAATCTTTGAGAATGAGGCATAATATAAATAAATTAAAAGTTGGTAATAATTATGTACTCGAATTTTGAATTTTCATCCAGTTGTGTTAGCGTTATGTAGATCGAATTCTCTTTCCTCCTACCCTCTCCTAGTTCTTCACACTTCATATCTCAGTTTTGGCATCATTTCTTCCAGAGTTCTGTGAACCTCCAGGCTGGACTCACTGCCCCTCCTCTTAGCTTTATTGTTACCCTTAGCATATGATTTTGACACTATTTGCCCTTCTACTATCTTTTCCATGGATTAGACTAAGCATCTTGAAAACAGGGAGCTTATCTTATTTATCTTGTCTGCATAGTATCTTGGAAACCCTGGTGGCATAGTGGTTAAGTGCTACGGCTGCTAACCAAAGGGTCGGCAGTTTGAATCCACCAGGCGCTCCTTGGAAACTCTATGGGGCAGTTCTACACTGCCCTTTAGGGTCGCTATGAGTCGGAATCGACTTGACGGCACTGGGGTTTGCATAGTTTCTTTTTATGGGTCTAGCATACAAAAGGCACTTAAAAATGTTGAGCTTTTTTTTTTTTTTGTGATAGTATTTTTTTTTTAATGTTTGTCCATCTAGTAATGATTAATTTGATAGGATTTTTAGTTGATAGCAATTTGTTACTTCTTTATGGTTTTTTCTTTGTTTTGTTTTGTGCCCTAACAAGTGCATAGCGGGTAGAAATTGCTGACAGAAAAAGTAAAGCTGTGTGAGTCTATTGATCTCAAGTTTGAAATTTCTACTATGCATAGATAATGATAACAGAATGAGAGAATACTATCTTTGACTTATCATCTTGAATATTACAGTACTCAAAATTTAAATTTGGTTAAATTGGTTAATTTCTAAATTTTAGAGTCTGAATTTACTTGCAGTGCTGTTGAATTTGTTGTCCTGAGGGGTAAATGGCCTGATAAGGAATGGGAACTCTGTGCACGCATATCTTTTTGGGTTTGATGCATTTACAGTTCGGTAATGATGGCTGATCAGGAGAGGTTTCTCCTGTGATCGCAGACAAGAGATGAGGCAAAGCCAGTCCTAGCTATACCTTATACAGTTTTATTTCTAGGCAGCATAACATAAAGAAGAACAAAGTGTTATCAACTAATGGGCATTACTCTTCTTAATCTAATAGGTTGAAACCTGCTTATGAGAAGCTTTATTTTTGAATAATAAAAAAAATCAGGACTTTCTTCTTGTATCTATTATCCAAAGCATGAGTCCTGAGGTTCCGTGGGATTCTTCTCAATTTTAACTTTATGTTCAAGAGTGGTCATCACTGAGAAATGACTCTACAGAAAACGTGATGAAATCTTTGGATGTGCTTTGGAATAAAGCTTTTGGTTTTGGAGTGGAAAAGTCTGAGTCTCATGCTCTGTGTTGGCGATATTCATGGCCACTGTCTATTGCAGCCAGCAGTCTGTGACTGTTCTTCCCTGGCTACTACTCTAAGAAGAAGAGTTTGAAGACATTACTCACCGCTATTTCTTCTGAGCTCATGATGCCAAGTCTGGCAGGGGCGTTCTGTTAAAAGGGAAACATTGTATCATATTTTGAACCGGCTGCCTTCTATTACCTTCTTAGCTACACAAAACAAAGTTAAAACTCATTTAGTTTTCCCTTAAACCTTAATACTAATGCATGTTACAGAGGCAGAGTAGGAAGAGAGGTGATTGAATAAAAGCAGCCAATTTGTACAATTCAGATAAAAAAATCCTTTAATACCATTGTGTGTGTGTGTGTGTGTGTGTGTGTATGTGTGTATATCTGGTCAGAATTATTCAAATAGGAACTACCCCTTGTCTTTTAAGTTGCTAATTTAGGCAGTTAGAGCATATCTATTTGTGATTTATTGTGTGAGGCCTGGATTTTATAATTTTAGCTCTTAAGGAAACATTTAATTAAAAATGACATTTTAAATAGAATATACACTTACCAATTGATTTGCTCCATAAGACATGTAAAACATTCCTGGATAAAGCTAAATATAAAGACAATAGTCATCACAAAATGCATTTTCCAGGGGAAAAACTTTTAAGTAAATTGCAAACACAGAAATGGTGTGATAAAACTTACTGGAGATTGTTTATTTTGTGGCACTGATCCTTGAGATATCAAACGGGCAATTTGGAACATCTTTAAGTAGTAGAAAATTGATTAAGTAATTCATATTTGCCATAGCACATGCAAATCCCCATTACACTAACTTCTAAGAGTTATCAAAAACACATTTTCAGATGGGTTTATATGAAAAAAAAGAATTTAAGGTTTAAAACGCAAAGAAACCCATGATACCTCAAAAATAGAACAATTTTAAATTTTCATTTTTTCTTAAAGTATAGAAATCTTTTTCCAAGAAAGTATTGAGATCTGTACTTACTGGTGGACTTTGTGGACCAGCAAAATCCATTCTTGGCAACTATATCACAGATAAATATTAAAATTACCAAACAATCAAAATAGACAAAGGTGAATCAAGCATACTCTCAACTTGGTTTATGATTATAATAAAGTTATAATAAAATCTAGAGTGAATTTCCCTATTTTGCTTTCCTTTAGTCTTTTGGGGGTATGACCCTAGAGTTATAATTTAACTGTATAATTGTCTTTATTTGCTGACATGACTCAGGGAGATGGGGTATACCTGCCATTGTAGAATAGAAAGACTTGAAATTGGAAATTGGAACATTCTAGACTTTGAATCTAGGCTCTGTTCCTAAGCTTTTGTTTCATCCTGAGCATGTTTTGTAACCTTGATAAGTCTTAGCTCTATCCTTTATAAAAAGGTGGATAATATCTACCTTTACAGGGTTGTAGTCAGGATGATACAAGGGAATTGAATGTTATTGCCTACAATATACAGTAGTATTTTCCTTTTCTGTCCATTGTTCTTTTCTTTACATTTTTACAAGGTACTTTCTGCAGGGTTGTCTTCTCTATAGTCAGGCAGAGAGAAAATAATACAAAATACTAGTTGCTGTGCTGAGGTATCAATCGCTCTTCTCAGTTTTTCCAACACTGAAAGAGATTAATAATAGGAAGCCTGGTCTGTCCTGTTTCCTCTGAAAACTATCCTCTTTTGCAACTCAGAAACCAAGTTTTACAGGTACAGCATCTTTTAGAATCCATGTCTCATTTCCAGTGGCAAAAGAGAGAATGAATATTTATGTTCTACTCAAAAAATTAGTTCCAGATATGTCAGACCAATTAAGAATATATTTGTATTTTTGTGCATTATGCTTGAGGGCTGTGATTATTTACATGTGTCTGGCAAATTGGCTCTTCATTAAATTAGCAGGTGATTCTGATCTGCCATTAGAGGAAATCATTACCTCAGGCTTTGGTGGCTTATCTGATGGTGCCACCTGCTGCTGAATCATTGGAGACTCATTTTGCTGCAAGGGCAGCTGTCCCTGGTGAAATGCAGGCTGTAGCAGGCTCTTCTGGGCTGTGTTCTGGATGGCAGTTGGCACAGTGGGCTGGGGGAAAAGTTTCTGCCCAGGCTGTTGAGGTTGCAGGGACTGCTGTGATGGTAGAGGTGGGGGATGAACAGGCAAAGAATATTCATACTGCAGAGAAATTTAAAAAGAGGGTCAGGAAGGGGATGGTTCACTGAACTGTGGTATCTAAAATTTCTAAATCGAAAGGACTTGGGGTGATTTTTACTTGGAAGTGGCGCTAGAGGACTTGCCTTGGGGCTGCATTTACATAGAAAACTCCAATTTACTCACAGGCTACGTTATTTGGGGAGTCCCTGGCAATGCGCTTGGCTGCTAAAGGAAAGGTTGGAGATTGGAGTCCACTCAGAGGCACCATGTTATTTGGGGAGGTCTGCTTATGCCCACCTCCCTGACCTCCTTTGGGACCACCCCTTTTCTTGAAGATGGGTTGCTACCTGAGCTTCCTGACAGAGTTTGTCCTTTCCCCCTCTAGGTTCCCATAGCAGGCTGTATGTATCTCTATTTTACCACTCTGTCACTGGATAGTAATTATTTGTTATAAGTCTTTGCCCCCTAGTTATAGGCTTTGATTATCTGGTATTTGAATTATTTTCTGTTGATTACTATTACCTGTCTATGCTAATATATGATGACACTGTTGTTATTGTTAGCTGCCATAGAATTGGCCCCCGATACCTGGTGACACCATGTACAACGCAACAAAACACTGCTCAGGTCCTGCTCCGACCCCTTGAGTGGTAGTGGATCGGACTTTGGTCATTCATGGGGTTTGTATTGGCTGAGTTTCAGAATGAGGTCGTCAGGTCTTTCTTCCTAGTCTGTCTTAGTCTGGGAGCTCATAGCATCATAGCAGCATATAAGCCTCCACTGACGGACAGGTGGAGGCTGTGTACGAAGTGCATTGGCCAGGAATTGAACCTGGGATCCCAGCGTGGAAAGCGAGAATTCTACCACTGAACCACCAATATAGAGAAGGCAAATGGGCGAGTATTTTACAGTCTGAAGGTTCGAGCACATTGATGCAAATATACCTGTTGAGTTTCATGTTCCCTTGGTCGCATCCATGGGAAAGCAGAATGTGGTGGAAGGAGACCATGCACCCACAGAGAATTAAGAGATTTCCCAAAGCCAAATCTAGAATACTAAACACATGGGGGGGGGGGCGTTAAAAAGACATGCTTATATTTCATCATTGGCTTAAATGTGGTGTCCATTTTCTTAAAAACCCACAAAAAGTGTAGAGATAGGAAAAGTAAGAGTATTATCGGTCAGTTTTACATGGGCAAATGCTCTCTTTTAAGAGTTTTACATTCTATCCTGACCCAGATTGCAATATTCCCATAAGGTTGTTTGAGATTTAGCTTTTTAAGTATTCAGGGGCCATATAATAAAATTGATAATCCAAGAGAGGTTTTTTTTTTAACAACAACAAAAAAATTTAATGTAGTTTTAATTTTGCCCTGCCACCTTACCCCAGGATCTTATTTTGTTCTAGGCTACCCCAGTTACTCATTTGTTCTTTCAGTATTTAGGATATTGTCTGTTAACAAACGAATTTTATGAATTATAATTTTATGAATTATTATAATCAATCATAATGCTACTACCACCACCATGAATACTTGTAAAAAGAAAAATTTGAAAATAGTAGTTACCTGAGAAAGTGTGTTTAATCCCTGCAAACTTCCCAACTGTCTCATTGTCTATAAAGAAAAAAAGTGGGTTAGTGTTTGCCATGTGTTTTTCTTTTCCGTTGTGACTCTTAACTGATTTCTCAACATATGACATTATCAGCACAAAGTTTGGAGTGGGTCAATTTGAATAAAATAAAAGTAGACACAAATCATCACCGAAAAATGGAAATGTTAAATGTTGTACAAGGTAACAACAGTTCTGCCATTGTTGTTATTATTACTATTAAAATAGTGAGTTTACTTTTTATCATTAAATAAAAGAGAAAAACTACCAATTAAGTGGGGATCACACTGAAACACAAAAAAATAGTTTCATTCAAATGAAGTATAAATGTGATTGCAAAGACATTACTTCATTGCATCTTTTTTGCTCCCATTTAACTTACTTTGCCTTTTACAAATTCAGCCCAAAGAAAAATTTGAAAAAAAAAAGGAGAAACAAAACAAAACAACTCAGCCTCCTTCCCAAATAAAATAGTCATCAAAATAGTAAATATAAAAAAAAATTGGGAAAAATGGTAAAGTATTTTGATAGGTTGTCAAGAAAGCCACCAATTCAACAGAAAGTCAATTTCACTTTTAATGGGAAGAGATTTAGAGTGTTTTGGATTGAGCTTAAGCTACAAAGTGAGAAAAAAGCCCCAGCGAAATTACTTTCCATGTGAAATCAGCATCTAGCCCCTGTAGGTATTGACTGCCCTCCAACTGCTGTGGTGCAGGGACATTTTGCAAGGCCTTGTGAAAAATGTCTAATCATAACTATTTTTCTATTTATAACTGTCAATATTTTTATATTGATATTTGTCTAAAATTTCCACTTTGCTGGGTTTTCTAAACAGAACACATGTCAGTTATGAGAACTGCAATAAGACAAACACAGGATATGCAGCAGGTATCATAGTACAACGTTACAGCTCTTTCCGGGAGTCCCTATAAATAAACTTTATACAGGTAAATTTTCTTTCATATATGATATTGTAAGGACCCCATTGCCATTGAGTCGATTCCGACTTATAGCAACCCTACAGGACAGAGTAAAATAGCCCCATAGGGTTTCCAAGGAGTAGCTGGTAGATTCCAGCTGCCGAACCTTATGATTGGCAGCCGTAGCTCTTAACCACTGTGCCACCAGGGCTCCAGATTTTAAGGAGAAGTAATTAAATATAAACCATTTGTGATAACAGAAAAATATATTTTAATTAATGTAGTAATGATATTATGGTAGTATTATACTAACATATTTTTTATATAATATATATTAATGTCTATTAGCTATTAATTATTAGTATTACTTTGATTCACATATAGGTGACATTTTAAAGATTAAAGCACTTGAGTTTAAAATTGCAGTAGAATTATAAGATGAGGCTCTAATGTTGTAAGTTACTCTAAAGCTTCACAGGACGACAGACATAGACTTCTAAATAGGAGAACTGAGAAGCAGCCCTTCATGTTTCTCCTTTATCGGGAACATACCAATGTCAAGATTATATGCAAACATACCTCAAGGCTCAAACTAGCCATGCCTGGGGTCCCAGGTTGCTGAGGAAACACCTAAATGGAAATAAGAATCATCTTGAGCTCTCTTTGGTGAGAAACTTCCTTAAATGTGCATTGGGAATAGAAAGTCATCTCAATACTTAAGGGCCAACTGAGAGAAAGTTTTGGTTTGTTGCCCAATTGACTTGAGTTTCTGGACAGAATGAAGCACAATTTAAATTATCTGAGAAATTAGCATAATAATTAACATAGTCTTTGCATCTTAATGCTATGCTGCTTTAAAAGTAAAATTTGATTTTGTTTAAAAGTTACGTTAAAAATATATGAGAAGTAACACAATACAATCTAAAAGAAGATTAAAAATGTTTCATATTCTTAAAAATGTTACATATAAAAGCAAGGGGGACAAACTTGAGCTGAATTTCACATGCTTTTCACAAACCTCCATGCTTCTGGCTTACAGAATGTGGCATGGGATCATGGTATTCAGCAAAACCATGCACACAAATCTAACTTTCTTTCCATTCAAAGGGCTTGAAAAAATTCTCTATCATCTGCAGTGAAAAACTATTTCATGTATAAAATGTTGATCTCTGTTTACATTTTTGGACCATCAGATCAAAGGTATTTTTTTTCCCTTAAATAAAAAACAGTATAGCATCAAGCACTATTATTCTTAATGTGTTCATTTAAAACTTGTTAAAAAAAATATAGCTATATTTACAACTAGCTTTTTTAAAAATTCTCCTTCCTAAACCAAGATTTATTAATATGCACAAATACTAGTGAAAAAAAAAATGGAGAATGGAAGAGTAGAAATTAGAATAATTTCTGGACTTGGAGGCTCTCTGTTTCTTTGGATATTCTTGGTATGTAGGGTCGAGGGGTTGTAATGTCTTCCTTCCTTTACACCACAGATATTTTTGGAGTGATCACTAAATGTATTGGGATTATTTTTGTTTTATAAGTAAAAAGTTCAGGAATATTCTCCTAAGCATATGCCCTCCTCTCCACTTTTTCATATAAGTAAAATTCCACCATTTGAGTCATGGTGCCAATTTCTCCAAATTATTCAGTTTTGGAAATGGATACAGTGAAGGTAGTTATGAATGTATAGCAAAATTTCCAGGATAGTTAGCTGTGTAGGCAGGAAGAGTGATTGGGTGTGTGTGGTGGGCATATTGTTCAGGATTTGAAGGGGCATTGAGAGCACAGCCCTCTTCCCCCACATTGACCAGTGTACAGATAATGCATTTTGGACAGATTCAACTACTGGACAAACTATACTTTGTTTTCCATCTGTTCCAAGTCACAAATTAAAGAACAATACAGAAATAGGAGATGCATATCTCATGCAGAAGTAAAAGGGGCAGAACATCTGATTTGGTGGGTAAACAGTGGGCAATCAGAAACAATTGTCCTGTTTTTCAGAAGGACCTGATTGACAGTGGATGGCTGAGGCAGACCCTGATGTCAGTATCAGACAAAGGTGAGCTAAGATAAAAACCAAAAAACTCATTGCCATTGAGGTGATTCCGACTCACAGCAACCCTACAAAAAACCAAACCAAACCAAACTCGTTGCCATCGAGTTGATTCCGACTCATACCGACCCTGTAAAAAGTGAAACCAAACCTGTTGCTGTCGAGTCGATTCCAACTCATAGTGACCCTATAGGACAGAGTAGAACTCCCATAGAGTTTCCAAGGAGTGCCTAGTGGATTCAAACTGCCAACCTTTTGGTTAACAGCAGTAGCTCTTAACCACTATGCCACCAGCGTTTCCAGCAACCCTACAGCGACTTAAATTTTCTTTTATTTAAAATTCATGTTTAGTGTTGGTACAGAAGCTCTATTTTTGTTTGCAGAATTACGATTTTCACCCTTCTAAATATTTTCATCATCTTTCTCCAAAATATTTACCTTTAGAAGGCCCTAGTAGCTAACCTTTTCTATCAAGGAATTAAAATATTCTAGAGTTCATTTGAGGCAGACTATGAGCTCCTCAAGACTAAGACCACTTCTTATTTACCTTTCTCCCTAGTACCTAGCACATTGCTGGATACACGGCAGGTGCTCAGTAAATACCTGCTGAATGCATATGGCAGCTATATGAGGTCTTCATGGAAGCAGAATCACAAGATATTGTCTGGAGTAGTTCAGTGTTAACTATATTGTCTACGTATTTGTATGAGATTACTTCAGTATGTGACAGAGTAGATTAGGTATAGAGTTGTGACATACAATTAGCCCAATGCCATGACATGTTGATTTAGGAAACGTCAGCCTTCAGTCACTAACAACTGAATTTGTTGTTAGTGACTGAAGTAATTTCACCCTAACAAGGTGAATTTTTTGGTTAATTGTTGTTAGGTGCTGTTCAGCTGGATCCAACTCATAGCACCCTATGTACAACAGAATGAAATGCTGCTGGTCCTGTGCCACCCTCACAACTGTTGCTACATTTGAGCCCACTGTTGGTTAATTACTAGCTTCAAATCTATTTACCCAGCCCAGCTTTGTAATCATGGTAACTTGACTAATATTGTCCTTTTTAAAAATAAAGAAAGTAGACTTATTTTTGAGAAATTTTCTCTTTCCAGTTCAATTTCTTCATAGTAGTTGAATAAGTAGTTGATAATAACTTGCTCAAAAACACTAAATTTTTTTTCTAATAGCAAGTAATTGATAATAAAATTATGTCATCATTGTGGATATCTCCCTAAGTCTTTTAAATTTGAATGAGTGGAGTGAGGCTTAGAAAAATTTTTTGAAATATTTAAAATATCTTTTTGAATAGCAAAATTATATGTTTAGGTTTGACCTGTTGCTCTTGGACGATAAGACAGAAGTCTGGGCAACTGTGTGGAAAAAGGCTTCAGGTAATCACACTGTGACTTTCCAATCAATAGGAACTAGCCACTGGGTTAATTCAGATGAGTCCAGGTTTGGGCTCTCTCAGCCAGTGTTCCACCAGTGTTGTCTGGTGTCCAGCAATCAGGAGCCTGTCCTAGGGCACACTCTGGAATACTCTGACTTACCGGAACTGCAAAACTCACTCCTAAGAGGCACATGATCAGTATCAGGTCCTTCATTTTGAAAAGTGGGATCTAAAACAGAATTGGGTTGGAGAAGTAAATCAGATGAATTTTTATTTCAGAATAATTAAAAGATAATATTTTAAATAAACCTGAGTATCTGCTCTTCCAAAAACAATCAGGTTAGAAAAAAAAAATCTAAGTGTTGCTAAACAACTGATTTGATTTTTTTTTTACTGCTGAATTTATTAGTTTTTTTTGGAATGAAATGACAAGTGATTTCACTGACAAGCAGTTAAGAAACAGCTAAGCCCCTTGTTTATGGAGCTACAACCTAAATGAACATGGAGGAATAACTTCCATGCATATATTTTTATTTACTTATTTGCTGGTAAAAATACACACAGGAAAACATACATCAATTCAACAATTTCTACATGTACAGTTCAGTGACATTGATTACATTCTTCAAGTTGTGCAACCATTCTTGGTATTCTTTTCCAAACTATTCCACCACCATTAAGATAAACACACTGCCCCCTAAGCATCTCATCTAATCTTGCCAGTTGCTATTGTTTCATACATATACTTTAAATACTATGTTTAAATTGGTGAAATGAATTATAAGTTTTCAAATCCCTTTTACTAAGTGAGACACTGGTTTATTGAGTATTGTTCTTAGAAGTTTATACTCTGTTTTTCCTCCAGAGCAAATTTTGAAGTGCATTATGTAATACAACCAACAATCATTTCAGAACAAACCTTTATTTACAGACACACAGGGAATATCACTCTATATTTAGGTTACCCAGATAGTCATGTTGAAACCTTTTAAAAATAAATTGAATATTTTAATTTCCATTGATAGTGGAAAATCTGTCTCAAAACTGATTTTCTGCACATTTCCAAAATGAACTAGCTTCCTAGATTTATTCTGTGAATTCAAAGGCTCTTTCATCTTAAGTCAATGGTGGTCTGACTATCCACAAGATTTACTTTCTTCTAATAATTTTCTAAATTAGGTACTAATCACAAATAGTAAAAAAAAAAAAAGTCTTTAGATAAATATTTTTTGCTTAGCTGGATGGTTATTAGGCATGTCTATCCTGGGACATGCAAATGACTTACGATAAACTATTATTCAGCTTTTGGTGATACGTGATGATAAATCTTCTTTATAAAAGCTGCCTGGAGATAGGAAAAAGGAACTTACAGGAAGCACATGTAAATCGTAGAATCACGTTTTACCTGCAATGCCGACAGGCACCGTGCTTTCGGCCCGGAGATGCCAACCAAGATAAGGCTGAGAAAAGAAGACTTAAATTTTTTCTGAACTGTGCCTGGGACTTGCTGTGTATTTCTCATTCAGGGAAGATCAGAAACCTTTATTTAAAGTGCCAATCCACCAATCAAAATGAAGCGAAATGGGGGAAAAAAACCTCTGCTCTGCAATTAACCCACACCCTTTTATTATTTTTAATTGTAACTCAGCCCCTATATTTATTCAGGGAACTCGATTGCAGGGGAGACAGAAAAGGAATAATGGATATGGGTTCTGAAGACAATCATTTTGGTGAGCTAGGGGGGGAAATATATGTAAAACAGGTGGAAAATAAGTCCTTATACAGGTTTTTATCTTCAGATAAAGCTAGTCACCCAGTGTCAGCGTTCTCAGGATTTTTATGCTCATGCTTATTGTGGTAAAAGTAACTCCCTTCCTCCCCTCAACACACATAGTCTGGAAGGAAACACTTAAATAAACTTTCTGGGCTTGAAAGAGAGGATGAAAATATTAGATGGATAATGAACATGTTGTAATTTTTTTTCCTCAGCGTTTCCTAGATATTTTAATACCTGAAGATAATAGACTAAAGATAATCAAGAAATTTGAATTTGACCCCATGAGAGGTGCACTTAAGGTAAACCTTCAGTGTGTGTTCTTTGTGGGGGAGGGGCATAAGTCAGCACATTGTCCATGAAACAGTCAAATCAATGGGCATGACTGTCACTTTACTCTTTAGATAGGTCAATTTCTAGGGATTTAGTGTCAAGCCAGGTGTGTAAATCATATTTGAGTCACTTAAAAGGTTAACATCAACATGGATGTTTTTTTTCTGTGAACAGAAAAAAATGTCTTAGATGTGGATTTTCTGCTTTTGTTATATTCTGCCCCTCCTTGTCTTCCCAAAGGTGTGATTTCAGACTTTTTTTTTTTTTTTTTTAAGATCAGTTTCTTAAGAAGGGATGAGTCAGTACACTTTTTTAGAGAAATAGGGATGTTGCCAATTACAGGGAACATTGAAGAAGCTGGTATTTTGGGAGAAAGACAGCTCCAAACAGCTTCAAACAATGTTACTGAAGAAGCTGTCCCTGAAAAACTCCATTTCCCATTGATAAAGTAATTATTTTTAGCCTGAAAAGAAATAAAGAATGTGAACTTGCTTTGTAAACAGCAAAATGTTATTGAAAAGTATTATTATTTTGGGTTTGTCCCTTGTTCTGTCTCTTATTTTATGCCAGCTCTGGTACTTGATCAGGTTCCTTAAGCTCTCTGAGCCCTAGTTTCTTCCTCTGCGATATAAACATAATCATTTACTACCACAGGCTTATTTTGAAGATTAGATGAGATGATGAAGATATGGCAGCTGGTATACTGTGGGTGCTCAATAAATGTGTTGATTATCCTTTTGTGGGAGAAACTACATGAAACATAGGACCACAAGGACACCATGTGTATGAGGGTGTGTGTGTGTGTGGTGTGTGTGTGTGTAGGAGGAGGGGTGATGACAGTAAGGTCCATGTGCTCCAAGAATGGTAAAGAAGGAACCCTGTGGAAGGCATTTGGTTTGCATGGACATTGATGCTGTATCCCAGTTGACTGCTAGAGTGGGAAATAGAGGGTATCTTTGATTGTTTATGAACATGGTTAAAAAAACACCAGTTATCCTCATGTCTATTCTGACTCATGGCAGTCCCATGTGTGTCAGAGTAGAACTGTGCTCTATAAGATTTTCAGTGCTGATTTTTCAGAAGTAGATCACCAGGCTTTTCTTCTAAGGCACCTTTTGGTAGACTCAAACCTCTAACCTTTCTGCCAGCAGCCAAGAGCACTAACGGTTTAAGCCAGTCAGGGACTTTGATGAGCATGATTATGACATACTAATAGTAATGTTTTGGTGGGATTCACATATTCTCCCTTACTCTTATCCCAAATACCCAATATCCAATATATCATATATCATATATATATGTTCACTATGAATTGGAATTGACTCCATGGCAACAGATTTGGTTCTTTTTTTGGTTGCTTCTTCCTTCTTTTAATGTATTGTCCTCCACACTCTATCTTGGATTACCATCTTTCAGGTGTTTTCCCTGTTAGTTTCTTTCCCCTCCAGAATCCTGCATACCAAGGCCAAAGTTATCTTCCTATAATACTGCCTTTAGGATTTCACTGCCCCACTCAAAATTTTTTAAGGGTCCCTAAGGGTAAAAAAAAAAAAAAAAGGGTATAAGGTAAAGTTCACACTCTTTAACCAGGCAGCCAAATTAGCATTTCAAATCACCTTTCTAATTTTATCCCCATATTTTGTGAAATACTATGCATTAATATAGCAATGAATTTTGTAATCAGTTGAAGTGGGTTCCATTTTATATCAAGTAAACAGTTTTTCAATATTGGCTTATATGATGTAAGCTACTGGTAAAGTTAGTAAATATAATCCTAAAACATCCGACGAAAAGGGTTTTAATTATAGAGACATCTAGAAAATAGTATATGAATGAGTGTTTGATAGTAATTAAGGATGTTAAGGAAGTTATGGAAGCCGATGGAAACCATGTTCATGTTAATCAAGACTGTACCTGCATGAGAAACAACCACAGCACTAGTAACAGCCAAGCTTGTGTCTGGAGTGCTGTGAAAATAAAATAACTCAGGGTTACAGAAGATCTGAGCCAAACGAGGGGCCACATGCCACAGGAAAAGTGATGAAGAAAAATCTAAGGAAACAGATCCTGAGGAAGGTGATATTATAGTGGCTTAGAGCACAGCTATTTATAACCCCTCTCAGACACTCACTGATCATGGGGCATTGGGTGAGCTATTCAACCTAACTCTTAGTCTTTCATCTGTGAAATGTGGTCTACCATGGACCAGAATTAATGTAATTTAATTTCAATGTGATAATGACTATAAAGTGCTCTGCACACTATCTGGTATACAGAAAATGTTCAATGAACTTAAGTTATTATTATTGTCAAAATACAGAAGCATGTATGTTGAAAATCTGCTTTAAGTTGGACTATGGGTGTAGCTGTGCCTATTCCAGCCACCAGTGGCAACTATAACAACAGTTCAGTGTACAAATGGTTTTGATTTCTTACAGGTATATAGATTCAAAAGGACTTTGATTTTTGCTTTGTTTTGACACATTGTCCTTTTTAACCTTCTAGTCCAGCCAGACTTATTTACTCACTCCTCTCAGAACGTGCAGTGGAATTCTTCTTCTCGAGCTTTTGCTTGAACCTTTCCCTCTGCCTGGGCTCTTTTCTCGCCTCGTCACAATTTGTTTTTCAAAGCTCTGCTCCAAAAAAGTCCTGATCCGAAGTCATGGCCTTTTCTGTTACCTCTTATGCTTGAGAAAGGTGCACAATGAAAAAAGAAGACAGAAGAAGAATTGATATATTTGAACTGTAGTATTGGTAAAGAATATTGAATATGCCATGGACTGTAAAAAAAAGTGAGAATTGCTTACTTTCAACAAGTTACCCCAAGAAAGACCAATCACTAGAAAGGGAATCATGTTTGGTAGAAGGTCATCGAAAATGAGGGAACCCTCAATGAGGTGGATTGACACAATAGGCACAACAGTGGGCTCAAATATGTCAGAGATCATGACGATGGCACAGGACCAGGCAGTTTCCTTCTGTTATACTTAAGATCACCATGAGCCAGAGCCAATTTGATGACAACTAACAACAACAAATGTTCTAGGCTCTGGGCTTTTATTTCACCTAATCCCCTTGAGGCTATATTACTAATAATATTATAAAAGTATTAACACCATAATAGTATTAGAAATACTATTATTATTGTCAATGTTTCATAGAAGAAACTGAGTTGAACAGGTCACACAGCTACTAAGTGGCAGTCTGGATTCATCCCAGATCTACCTGATTTTGAGCTAAATTGTACCAAGAGATTTTAAATTTCCCAGTAGAAAGGAGCTAAATGTATAAAAGGAGTTGTTATTAATTGGATGTTTGAATTTCACTGCAACTTAAACGAGAGGTTGAAATTGTTCACGTATTCATTCAACAACTGAGCATCTAAAATGTACCAGGCACTGTTTAGTCACTGATGATCACTAAAAGTGATCAAAATGGACAAAAACCACTCACCGAGCTCACCTACCAGTTGGGCAAACAGACAACAAACAAGGTAAATAGGTAAAATATATAGCACGATAAATGTTAAGGAGAAAGCATTAAGCAGGAAAGGGGATAGGAAATATTGGGTGCTGAAATTTTAGGTAGGTATCCATGTTGTTGTTGTTGTTAGGTGCCATAGAGTTGGTTCCGACTCATAGTGACCCTATGTACCACAGAAACACTGCCCAGTCCTGCGCCACCCTCACAATCGTCATGCTTGAGTATATTACTGCAGCCACTGTGTCAATCCATCTCGTTTGGCGTCTTCCTTTTTTCCACTGACCCTGTACTATTCCAAACATGATGTCCTTCTCCAGGGACCGATCCTTCCTGACAACATGTCCAAAATACATAAGACATGGTCTCACCATTCTTGCTGCTAAGGAGCATTCTGGTTGTACTTCTTTGAAGACAGATTTGTTTGTTCTTTTGGCAGTCCATGGTATATTCAGTATTCTTCGCCAACACCACAATTCAAAGGCATCATTTCTTCTTTGGTCTTCCTTATTCATCATCCAGGTTTTGCATCCATATGAGGCGATGGAAAACACCATGGCTTGGGTCAGACACACCTCAGTCTTCAGGGTGACATCTTTGCACTTCAACACTTTGAAGAGGTCCTTTGCAGCAGATTTGCCCAATGCAATGCATCCTTTGATTTCTTGACTGCTGCTTCCGTGAGTGTTGATTGTGGATCCAAGTAAAATGAAATCCTTGACAACTTCAATCTTTTCTCTGTTTATCATGATGTTGCTTATTTGTCCAGTTGTGCGGATTTTTGTTTTCTTTATGTTGAGGTGTAATCCATACTGAAGGTTGTGGTCTTTGGTCATCAGTAAGTGCTTCAAGTCCTCTTCACTTTCAGCAGCAAGGTTATGTCATCTGCATAACAGGTTGTTAATGAGTCTTCCTTCAGTTCTGATGCCCATTCTTCTTCATATAGTCCAGCTTCTTGGATTATTTGAGTAGCATACAGATTGAATAGGTATGGTGAAAGGATACAACCCTGACACACACATTTCCTGACTTCAGACCACTCAGTATCCCCTTGTTCTGTTTGAACAACCGCCTCTTGATCTATGTACAGGTTCCTCATGAGCACAATTAAGTGTTCTAGAATTTCCATTCTTTGCAATGCTATCCATAGTTTGTTATGATCCACATAGTCGAATGCCTTTGCGCAGTCAACAAAACACAGGTAAACATCCTTCTGGTATTCTCTGCTTTCAGCCAGGATCCATCTGACATCAGCAATGATATCCCTAGTTCCACCTCCTCTTCTGAATCCAGCCTGAATTTCTGGAAGTTCCCAGTCGATATACTGCTGCAGCTGATTTTGAATGATCTTCAGCAAAATTTTGCTTGTGTGTGATATTAACGATATTGTTCGATAACTTCCACATTTGGTTGGATCACCTCTCTTGGGAATAGGCATAAATATGGATCTCTTCCAGTCGGTTGGCCAGGTAGTTAGCTGTCTTCCAAAGTTTCCTGGCATAGAAGAGTGAGCACTTCCAGCGCCGCATTTGTTTGTTGAAACATCTCAACTGATATTCCATCAGTTCCTAGAGCCTTGTTTTTTGCCAGTACCTTCAGCGTGGCTTAGATTTCTTCCTTCAGTACCATGGGTTCCTGATTGTATGCTACCTCTGGGAGTGGTTGAACAATGACCAATTCTTTTTGGTGTAACAACTTTTTGATATAACGCGTATAGTCGCTGTTTATTTTGGTGAAAAAAGGCATTTGCAATGAAGAAGTCGTTGGTCTTGCAAAATTCTATCACGTAATCTCTGGCATCATTTCTACCACCAAGGCCATATTTTCCAACTACTGATTCTTTTTCTTTGTTTCCAACTTTTGCATTCCAAAACCAAACCAAACCAAACCCATTACCATCAAGTCGATTCTGACTCACAGTGACTCTATAGGACAGAGTAGGACTGCCCCACAGAGTTTCCAAGGAGTGCCTGGTGGATTCGAACCGCCGACCTTTAGGCCATTCCAATCACCAGTAACTATCAATGCATCCTGATTGCATGTTTAATTTCAGACTGCAGAAGCTGGTAAAAATTTTCAGCTTCTTCATCTTTGGCCTTAGTGGTTGATGCGTAAATTTGAATAATAGTCATATTAACTGGTCTTCCTTGTAGGGGTATGGATATTATCCTATCACTGACAGTGTTGTACTTCAGGACAGTTCTTTTTGACGATTAATAAAACACCATTCTTTTTCAAGTTGTCATTCCTGGCATAATAGACCATTTGATTGTCTGATCCAAAATGGCCAATACCAGTCCATTTCAGTACTCTAATACCTAGGATATCAATGTTTACACATTCCATTTCATTTTTGACTATTTCCAATTTTCCTAGATTCATACTTCTTACGTTTCACCTCCTGATTATTAATGGATATTTGCAGCTGTTTCTTCTCATTTTGAGTCATGCCATGTCAGCAAATGAAGGTCCTGAAAGCTTGACTCCATCTATGTCATTAAGGTCGACTCTACTTTGAGGAGGCAGATCTTCCTCAGTCATCTTTTCAGTGCTTTCCAACCTAAGGGGCTCATCTTCCATCTTCCGACACTGTATTAGACAAAGGTCCACTGCTATTCATAAGGTTCTTACTGGCTAATTTTTTTCGGAAGTAGACTGCTGGCTCCTTCTTCCTAGTCTGTCTTTGGAAGCTCAGCTGAAACCTGTGTGCTATGGGTGACCCTCCTAGTAAGTGAATACCGATGGCATAGCTTCTAGCATCACAGCAACAGGCAAGCCCCCACAGTATGACAAACTGACAGACACATGGGTGAACAGAAGGTCTCAGTGTGAAGGAGACATCTGGGTAAAGAGCTGAAGTGAGTGAAAGGGCATATGGATATCTGGAGGAAGTGCATTCCAGGTAGAGGAAACAGCTAATTTACGGAGAGATTATTCCAGGTGTGTTTGAAGATCACTGATGGAAGCCTGTGGTTGGAGACGATTGAATAAGAGAGTCCTGGGAGATGAGATGTAGGATCTCACAGGGCATGTCAGGTTTGGCTTTTACTCTGAGTGAGATAGAAGCCACTGGAGGGTTTTGAGCAGAGGAAGGACACAATCTGACTTAACACTGAATAGGACCACTCTGCCTGGGCTTGATAGACTGAAGGGGCGCAAAGGTGGAAGTACAGAAATGAGTTAGGAGGGGTTGCAGGAATCTAGGTGAGAGATTACGGTAGTTTCAGCCAGAATGGTAACATTGGAAGTGGTGAAACATGATTGGATTCTGGTTATTTTCCAAGGTAAAACAGGTAGAATTTGCTGGTGGAGCATACATGGCTTGTGACAGAAAGAAGGAATCAAGAGTGGCATAATATTTACCAAGAGCATTTATACCTCACTAATTTGATTGCCTTTTATTTTTAAATGCAGCAATCTGGAACATATTCAAGAACTCAGAAGTAAGCAAAAATGTCTCTCCAAAGCCACCAAAACAGAGAGCAAATAGCACTAAAACTCATGTATTTTACTCATAAGAGACTTTCCTAGTTCCTGTTTATTCTTATCTGAGTTAAAGCTCAAATAAATGTCATCATTTTATCATTTTCAGATCATAAGATACTAGAACCAGTAAATCAGAAAGGACAGAGAAGTATTTTCAGATTAAGAAACACTTGTAAGAACCAAACACAAACTCATTGCTATCGAGTCGATTCTGACTCATAGTGACCCTATATGGCAGAGTAGAACTGCCCCATAAGGTTTCCAATGAGCGCCTGGTGGATATGAACTGCTGACCTTTTGGTTAGCAGCCATAAGTCTTAACCACTATGCCACCAGAGTTTCCAAGAAACACTTATAGGCACCAGAAGTAATAGGTTATAACAGGGGCAAAGATAAAGAAAACACACCAAATGAAACAAAAACATAAAAAACAGGCATCCCCAGGACATTTGGTATATATAGGATCTAACATTTTTCACTGCTTTAGAAGTCTCTGTTAAAACAGGGATGAGTGTTTGCAGTGGTCACTGTGCCATTAAAATAAGGTTAGACTATATTTTTTTATTGTTTAGTCAAAGCAGAGAGGTGAAATTATGTTTTGCCGCTAAAAGAATAAAATGTGTTGGATTTCCTCACCCTCATCAATTTCTAGGGCAAGCACTGACAATATTTTGGTAGATGCACACAGCTCTGATCCTGAATTAAGGTCTCCTTTCCTACCCTGGAGAACTGGTTTAACAAGTCAGAAGATAGTGTAGAGGTTCTTTTTACTCCTCGTCTTAAAAATTGGAACCTAGAGCAATCCCTACCAATGAATTCCATACTCCCCCCGCACCCCCGGGACTGTGCTTGACACATTCCAAAGGCCTACAGATGCCCCAAAAGCTCTGAAGCTCAAAAGCATCATGAAACCAAATTTCTTCAAGTTCTTTTTTGTATTTCAATAACTATAGACTAAAATATTACATCACTAACCCAAGAAATCTCTAATTTCAAAGTTTCTCTTTCCAAACATCTTCAGCCTGTCCATTTGCAGTTCCAACCCTCTTACCAAGGCTATACTCCAAGGTCTCTTTATTTTTATTATTTTTTTGCTGATCTCTATCTTTTTTTTTTTAAATTGTGGTAAGTATATATATATAACAAAAATTTGTCATTTCAACATTTTTTAAACTTAAAATTCAGTGACATGAACTCTGTTGATCATGTTGTGTAACCATTGCTATCCATTTCCAAATTTTCCATCACCTTTAACAGAAGCTCAATGCCCCCCTCCCCCGCCCCCCGCAAAAGACTTCCTCTTTCCCCCATCTCCCACCTCCGGTAACCACAAACAGACTTTGGTCTCTATACATTTGCCAATTCTAGATATTTTCTATAACCTGCATCATACAATATATGCCCATTTGTGACTAACTTTTTTCACTCAGCATAATGTTTCCAAGGTATATCCATGTTGTAGCGTATATCTGGACTTCATTTCTCTTTATGGCAGAGTAATATTCCATTGTATGTATGTACCACATTTGGTTTATTCATTCATCTGTTGATGGACATTTAAGTTGTTCCCACTTTTTGGCTATTGTGAATAGTGCTGCAGTGAACACTGGTATACTTGTATCTGTTTTTTTTTTCTCCAGCATATAAATATTTTACTGTGTTTTTGGTGAAAGTTTACACAGCAAATTAGGTTCCCATTTAATAATTTCTATACATATTGTTCGGAAACCCTGGTGGCATAGTGGTTAAGTGCTACGGCTGCTAACCAAAAGGTCGGCAGTTGGAATCTGCCAGGCACTCCTTGGAAACTCTATGGGGCAGCTCTACTCTGTCCTATAGGGTTGCTATGAGTCGGAATTGACTCGATGGCAACGGGTTTGTTTTTCGGTTATACATATTGTTCAGTGACATTGGTTACATTTTCCACACTGTGTCAACATTCTCATTATTTTCCTTCTGGTTGTTCTGTTTCCATTAATCTAGCTTCCCTGCACTCCCTGAACTTTCCTCTTACTTTAGGGTAGATATTGACTATTTGGTCTCATATAGGTGATTTTGTTTTAAAGGAGCACAATACTCAAGGGTAATACTGTTTATTTTATGAGCCAATCTGTTAGTTAGCTGAAAGGTGACTTCTGGGAGTAGTCTCAGTTCAAATTTTAAAGGGTATCTCAGGGTTGTAGTCTTGGGGGTTCCTCTAGTGTCTGTTGGTCCAGTAAGTCTGGCCTTTAAAAAAAATTGTATCTGTTTGTGTTCCTGCTTTGAATACTTTTGGGTACATACCTAGTAATGGAATTGCTGGGTTGTATGGTGATTCTATGCTTGACTTGAGAAATCTCCAAACTGTTTTCCATAGTGGCTGTACCATTTTACAGTCCCACCAGTGACAGATGAGGGTTCCAATTTCACCTCATTGTTGGCAAAATCTATTATTTTCTTTTTCTTTCAATCATAGTCACTTTAGTGGGGGTGAAGTGGTATGATTTTTGTTTTGTATTTTCCTAATGACCTTGAGCATCTTTTCATGTGCTCATTGGCCATTTGTATATCTTTTCTTTTTTTTTTTAATATTGTACTTTAGATGAAGGTTTACAGAACTAGTTTCTCATTAAACAGTTAGTATACATGCTGTTTTATGATATTGGTTAACAACCCCATGACATGTCAACACTCTCCCTTCTCAAACTTGGGTTCCTTTTTACCAGCTCTTCTGTCCCCTCCTGCCTTCAGGCCCTTGCCCCTGGGCTGGAATGCCCATTTAGTCTCTCCCTTTTTTTTTTTTTTATGGGCCTGTCTAACCTTTGGCTGAAGGGTGAACCTCAGGAGTGAGTTCATTCTTTAGCTAAAAGGGTGTCAGGGGGCCACACTCTCGGGGTTTCTCCAGTCTATTTCAGGCCAGTAAGTCTGGTCTTTTTTTGTGAGTTAGAGTTTTGTTTATTTTTTACATTTTTCTTCAGATCTATTGTGATCACTGTCAGAGTAGTCAGTGGTGGTAGCCAGGCACCATCTAGTTTTACTGGACTCAGTCTAGTGGAGGCTGTGGTTGTTGTGTTCCGTTAGTTCTTTGGACTAATCTTTTCCTTGTATTTTTGTTGTTGTTGTTGTTGTTTTCTTCATTAACCCTTGCTCCCAAAGGGGTGAGACCAGTGGAGTATCTTAGATGGCTGCTCACAGGGCATTAAGAGCCCAGACGCTACCCACCAAAATGGTAGAATATTTTCTTTATAAACTCTGTTATGGCAATTGGGCTAGATGTTCCCCGAGACCATGGTCCCCACAGCCCTCAGCCCAGCAATTCAATCCCTCAGGGAGTTTGGATGTGTCTATGGAGCTTCCATGACCTTGCCTTGTACAAGTTGTGCTGGCTTCCCCAGTATTTTGTAGTGTCTTACCCTTCACCAGAGTTACCACTTATGTATTGTCTATTTAGGGTTTTCTCATCTCCGCCCCTTATAACCATCAAAGGTTGTTTCTTTTTTTGTGTAAGCCTTTTCATGAAATTTTATAGTAGTGGTCTCATACAACATTTGTTCTTTTGTGTGTATATCTTCTGTAGTGAAATGTCAATTCAAGTTCTCTGCCCATTTCTTAATTCGGTTCTCTACCTTTTTGTTGTTAAGTTGCAGGAATTCTTTATGTATTCTAGATATCAAACTCTTATCAGATATATAAACACAAAACCAAACCCCTTGCCATTGAGTATCAGATATATAATTCCCTCAAATTTTTTCCCAGTCTGTAGGTTGATAAAGTCCTTTGACAAATAAATTTTTTTGATTTTGATGAAGTCCCATTTATCTACCTCGTCTTTTGTTGCTCATGCCTTTTATGTGATATCTGCACCTAAGCAGGCTGGAGAGGAGAGGGGCTTAAGCAGCTCTTTCTGCCTTGGGCAGAGGTGTGACCCTGTCTTCTAATCTCCTGTCATGCTGTCCATACTACTCTGCATTCTTATTTTGGATCTTTTCCCTTTCTCTATTTTCTTTTTTGTTGGGATGAGTGCGCCAGTTGTAAACTTCATTTATTTGGAAAATTCACTTACATGGAATAGTTCATTCTTTCATAAGCCAAATGAGTGGAGCATTACTGGTTATATATTGTATACATATATTGTTTATGAGGACTTATGTTTCACATGACTGCTTCTTTCAGATTTGATTTTATCGCTGAGAAGTCAATTTCAACTATTTCTAGACAGACATAGATTACGGTAAAGAATGAGGAATCTGTATTGTAGCTGTGAGACACTGCATTTGACAGAGTGTATGAAATGTTGGCTTAAACATCATTAAACAGGTTTCTTTGGGAATTTTCTGACCACAAGTGTCCCAGAGTTGAAGAATTTGGAGGACTTCATTGAATTTTAGAAAAGGCAAGGTAATATTTGGTTTATGTTATAAAAATATGAGAATCTAATCCAGTTGATCTGCAAATGTAAGAACTACTTCTCCTAGAAGATGGTCAGGATTTCTTTTTCTGGCAAGCTGAAGATCTTGTCTGGATGGATTTCCTTCTGTTGCTTCAGCATTTCTGGCTGGAACACAGAAGTGCAGTAAGCTACAAAACTGTAAGCAAAAATAATTAGAGGAAGTACAGATGAGGAAGCAGAAGTAAATACTCTTTAAGCCAGCAGGATGTATTTATTCCTGAGTAGTTGCACTGTACTTTCCAGGCTATCATAAAATGTAGCGTAGAGTAAGGGGGGAAGGGGAAGATGATCTATTAAGTTCTACTTTTATCCTTGGCCTGATGCTTTCCCTCTGTTATCACGTTTATTCCTCGCAAGAACCCTAGGAGGTAGGTATTATTATGACTTCTATTGTTTAGATAAGGAAATGAGGTGCAAACCTTTAACAAATAGCTCAAGGCCACACAGTTAAGCTATAGAGGCAGATCTGGGACCAAACCCCATAGCTCTCTTGCACTATGGAGTATGCCAGCAGGGAGGGCTGAAATAGTGGCTGCTCAAAAAAAAAAATTTTTTTTTTTAACAGCATGGGGGCAAAATCCTGCCCCACATCCCCTAAAACTCTGCTGAATGGGACAGCTCCCACAGTTATATTATGGGTCTATTCTTTCCCAAGTATGTTCTGAGGAACACTGCTAGCCTCTTGAGATGCTCATAGAGAAAAAGTTCTGTGGTCAACCTTATATTCTGTGTCCCCAAGCACATTACTGGCTGTGGAAAATTCCAGAATAAAGAAACTTTAAAAACTTTTCCCAAACTGAGTTTTCTTACATTGTTGTTGTTGTTAACTACTGTGGAGTCAGTCTTTCATTCATGGTAACCCCATGCACAATAGAACAAAATGCTGCCAGTCCTGTACCATTCCCGTGATTGGTTAGGGACCTGATTGTTGTGATCCATAGGGTTTTCTTTGACTGATTTTCAGAAGCAGGTCAACAGACCTTTCTTCCTAGTCCATCTTAATCTGTAAGCTTCACTAGCAACCTTTTCAATATCACAGCAACACATCAGCTTCCACTTACAGATGGGTAGTGGCTGCACTTGAGGTACATTGGCCTGAAATCGAACCTGGATCTCCCTCATGGAAGGCAAGAATTCTACCATTGAATCACCAGTGTTCCCTAATTTTCTTATAAAACTAGTTAGCCCATTAAACTGGTCTTCTGTGGAACATACCTTAGGTAATTCTATTTAAGGTGAGTTTGTCACAGCGTGAATGTGACCTTCTTGGGGGTTGTCACTTTTTACCTTCTGTGTCTCCAGTGCCTGGCACACAACAAGGTCTCAATATTTCTTAAGTAAATGATGTAATGAATAAGTGAATCAATGATATCTCTCATAGTAGCCACACCAGACGGATAAACTTGAGATGAAGGAGCATCACAGACAGCATAAGAGGGAAGAGCTTTCATCTCTTGTACCATGTCTAAAAACATTTAAGTCATCTCTCCCTATTTTTTCTGAGATATATGCGATACTTGCTTGATCCTCATATTGTGCAGGAGGATGACGGATGGAAAAAGAAAGTAACATCTATTAAATGTCTGCTAAATAATAGACGATGGCCTTTTCTCTGTTATTTCACTAATTCTTCATAGTAACCTTATAAAGTAGGTGTTATTGTCCCCTTCTTTAGAGAGGATATACTCAGAGATGTTTAGAACTTACCAGAGATACATATCTGATAGGTGCATCAGAATTTGAATCCAGGCCCATCTGACTGTGAAACCCATACATGCCCTTTACTTGACATCATACTGCTTCCGAGGTGCGAAACTAGATTTGAATGGGTTATATTACTACAGCACTATTTTGCTTGAGGCTTTGAGGTGCTTTAAATATCCTGTGGATAGTAATTCATAATAGTTGTTAAAACAAACAGAAGCCCAGAGACTTGACTCAATTACTTTCATCTTGGTTATGGGGTCCTCAACAAAACAAAACGAAACAAAACAAAACAAAACACCAATAACCCAAACAAACAAACAAACACACACACAACCAAATAAGTCAGTTTCTGCCACTCTTAGGCCTGGGGTTGCAAGTTATGGTGTTCTCTATGCATATGTGTATGTTGTGTTATCAGGTTGCATTTTTACGTATCACCTCCTTGTTCATTTTGTAGCTGAAACCCATTGTTTGTACCAATCCTTCAAAGGCAAGAAAACTTACTGATTTGTTTTAGAAGAGCTGGTCAGAACTGGCAGTCTGATTAAAGGTCTAAACCCATTTAGAGAAATCATATTATGTTTAGAGCACATTTCTGTCTCTAAACATAAGCAACATCTGAAGGTACCTATGGGGGTAATTACCCAGTGAAAATATAGGCCAGAAAAACCAAGAAATGGGTAGACCATCTTTCTTCCAAAACCCACAGAAATGAATCATTAGCAGAAAGTAAACCAGTTATGTTCAGTGTATCTTAAATTTTACGGTTTTCATGAATCAATTAGGAGGCCAATCAAACTAGATAGACATTTTAAAAAGCATAACCAAAAAATATTTGTGAGATAAATATGCATTAAGGAATTGGAGAAGTGAGACAAAATAATAAACTTACCAAGCAGTTTCATTTCTTCAGATAATTTCTGTAGGTATGTGGCTGCTAAAGGCTGGTAGTTTGAACCCACCCAGCAGTGCCACAGACGAAAGGCTTGGTGATCTGCTTCTACAAAGATTACAGCCAAAGAAATCCTATGGAGCAGTTCTACTCAGTAACACTTGGGATCACCATGGGTCTGAAATGACTCCACAGCAACAGGTAACGATGATTGTAAACGAGATTAAACAAGAAAAAATATTAATGAACTCTTGTAATGTGCTGGGCATATATTAAGTCTTTGACTTAGTATGTGATATGTCTTATCCCATTTAAGACTTTAAAGTTCTGGCAAAGAGAGATTATCCTTCTTCACGGTAACTGCGGAAAAAGCTGGGGAGCTACTCCTCCGCTCGTTTATACTACTTGCCTTGCCTGGGTAGGCATTTTGATTTTTGATGCCGTTCTAAAACTCAAGCACTTTTCACTGCAGCATGCAAGATGTTGTTGTTGTTAGGTGCCGATGAGGGTCACTCATAGTGACCCTACATACAACAGAACAAAACACTGCCCCGTCCTGTGCCATGGTCACAGTCATTGTTACACTTGAGCCCAACGATGCTGCCGCTGTGTCAATTCATCTTGTTGAGAATCTTCCTCTCTTTTGCTGACCCTCTACTTTACCAAGCATGATATCCTTCTCCAGGAACTTGTGCCTCTTGATAACATGTCCAAAGTGTGTGAGACAAAGTCTTGACATCCTTGCTTCTAAGGAGCATTCTGGCTGTACTTCTTATAAGACAGATTTGTTTGTCCTTCTGGCAGTCCACAGTATATTCAATATTCTTCACCAATACCATAATTCAAAGGTGTCAATTCTTCTGTCTTCCTTATTTATCATCCAGCTTTTGCATGCACATGAGGCAACTGAAAATACCATCGTTTGGGTCAGACACACCTTAGTCCTCAAAGTGACATCTTTGCTTTTTAAAACTTTAAAGAGGTCTTGTGCAGCAGATTTGCCCAATGCAATATGTCTTTGGGTTTCTTGACTGCTGCTTACATGGGTGTTGATTGTGGATCTCAGTAAAATGAAATTCTTCACAACTTCAATCTTTTCTTCATTTATCATGAAGTTGCTTATTGGTCCAGTTGTGAGGATTTTTGTTTTCTTTATGTTGAGGTGTAATCCATACTGAAGGCTGTAGTCTTTGATCTTCGTCAGTAAGTGCTTCTAGTCCTCTTCACTTTCAGCAAGCAAGGTTGTGTCATCTGCGTATCATGGGTTGTCAATGAGTCTTCCTCCAATCCTGATGCTGTGTTCTTCATATACTTTAGCTTCTTGGGTTATTTGCCAGTATACAGATTGAATAAGTATGGTGAAATGATATAAACATGACACACAACTTTCCTGATTTTGAACCACATAGTATCCCCTCGTTCTGTTCCAAAGACTGCCTTTTAGTCTATGTACAGGCTCCTCATGAGCAAAATTAAGTGTTCTGGAATTCATTTCTTCACAATATTATCCATAATTTGTTATGTTTCACACAGTTGAATGCCTTTGCATGACCAATAATACACAGGTAAACATCTTTCTGGTATTCTCTGCTTTTAGCCAAGATCTATCTGACATCAGCAATGATATCCATCATTCCACGTCCTCTTCTGAATCTGGCTTGAATTTCTGGCAGTTCCCTCTCCATGCACTGCTGCCGCTTCTTTTAAATTATCTTCAGCAAAATTTTACTTGCATGTGGTATTAATGATATTGTTAATGATATTGTTTGATAATTATTCATTCTGTTGGATCACCTTTCTTTGTAACAGCATGCAAGATAACTATGGCTAAATTGTCTCTCCACTCTCTCACAGAACAATATGTGGGTTACACTGTTGTAAATGGTAAGAACAAAAATATGCTTTGTAATTAATGAAAGAAAACAAGAACAGATGAATCCAGGTCTTATGGAGACTGGATGTCATTCAAGACCTTGTAATTGTTCTGGTAGCCTGCCATCAGCTCTGTGGCTTAGCAGGCATTCTGGCTTTCTTCTCTAGTGGCAGCCACCCTTATGTAGACACAGCTATTCTCTGTCTCTGCTTTAAATGACCCAGATGTTACTACTTCTTCCAAAGTCTTCAGTTTTGATTTCTTAAGAGGGAGGACCTGACTCACTCAACTTGTCGCCATTCCTTATAAGAAGCCCCTATTAGGCAGAACTTTTGAGCCAGAGCACCTCAAAGGCTTTTGACCAGGAGAAGTATCCATTCCTAGTCCAATCAATTATGGCCAGAAAGGTAGTGTGAAATGGTATGAGGCATCATTAAAGAAACTTCTAGAAGGGAATGTGGGCCTGGCAGGCATTCTTCAGCTCCCCAAAGAGTATGACTGCCAGACACCTTTCTTGGCCTGAAAATGAAATAAAATGAAAATATTTTATTATTTTTTACAGCAAAAAATAATACATGTTCTCTTCCTTGGTATAAGCTTCTTGACACAATGGCAGTATTAAAAAAAAAAAAGCTAAAATCAGACTACTATTTTATACTACTCTACAATAAGCAGCAGAGCTATCCCTCTGACCAAGCTATCTACTCAAAACCACTCTAGTATATCGTCATAAAAAGATCTATCTTGAAAACTAAATCATAATCATATAATTCTTTGTGAACATAGATATTAGGTGGTAAAAGGCAAAGTGGCCTGACACATATAGTTCTCAATAAGGATAGATTTGCCACCAGGACTGGAATACATGGAATTCCTTAGCTACAACCTCCTGTATCTTTCTCACATTAGAAGTGAACTTACAAATGGTTCAGAATTTTGAAGATTCACTGAAAAAGTTCCTTTCAGTATGTAATGGTTGGCTAGACATTACCTGAGATGCTCTCTTTTTCTAAGTGTTATGGATTGAATGGTGTACCCCCAAAATGTGTGTCAACTTGGTTAGGCCATAATTTCCAGTATTGTGTGACTGTCCACCATTTTGTCATCTGATGTGATTTTTCTATGTGTTGTAAATCCTACCTCTATGATATTAATGAGGCAGGATTAGAGACAGTGATGTTAATGAGGCAGGACTCAATCTACAAGATTAGATTGTATTTTGAGTCAATCTCTTTTGAGATATAAAAGAGAGAAGCAAGCAGAGAGACAAGGGGACCTCATTACCACCAAGAAAGAAATGCCAGGTTCAGCATATCATTTGGACCTGGAGTCCCTGCTCTGAGAAGCTCCTAGACCAGGGGAAGATTGATGACAAGGCCTTCTCGTAGAACTGACAGGGAGAGACTTTCCCTGGAGCTGGCACCCTGAATTTGGACTTCTAGCCTCCTAGACTGTGAGAGAATAATTTATCTTTGTTAAAGCTATCCACTTATGTATTTCTGTTATGGCAGCACTAGATAACTAAGACAGAAATTGGTACCGAGAGAGTGGGGTGCTGCTCTAACAGATACCTAAAATGGGGAAGCTGTTTTAAAACTGTGAATGGATAGAAGCTGGAAAAGTTTTAAGGGGCCTGATAGTAAAAGCTTTAACTGCCTTGAAGAGACTGTTGGTGGAATTATGAACATCAAAGACAACTTTGGTGAGGACTCAGAAGGAAGCGAGGAGAGCTGTTACCCTGGAGATGGTGCAGACAGTGAAAAGCAAAAACCGAAACAAAATCCATTGTCGTTGAATCGATTCCAACTCATAGTGACCCTATAGGACAAAGTAGAACTGCCCCATAGGGTTTCTATGGAGTGCCTGGTGGATTCGAACTGCCAACCTTTTGTTTAGCAGCCAAAGCTCTTAACCACTATGCCACCAGGGTTTCCAAGTTTTTAGAGTGAAAAGCAGCAGCAGAAAAATGGCAGTAGCGGAGCCAGGAGACCAGCGTCAGACAGCACTGGAGCTGACCCATGGAGAGAGATAACTGAGTGCCTTCTGGCTGAGGTTTACTGGTGGGTTGGAATGCCTCCATGCCCTTATCGGTGGAAGTAAAGAGCTTTGGAACACTTGCCCCAGCAGAGCAGACATGGGTGGCAAGACCTGAGGGGCCAAAAGGCCAAGGAACAAGGAAGCAGAAGCTGAAGAGACTAGGAGCACAGGAAGCAGAGCTGCCTCAGTATCAAAGGGTAGGGCCATGATTTCTGGGGTCTCAAAGGGTGGTGCCTCTGGAGTTTCTAAGGGTGGAACCACAGCCTCCTAGGTTTCAAAGAGTCAGATCTTCACCAACTTGGTTATGGAGTGTGGGGCTGCTGTTCAGGAGTGCCAGTGGAATGGGGCCAGATCCACTGCCCAAAGCTGAGGGGGTGGGATTGTCATGCCCAAAGGGCAGAAGAACGGGGCCTCCCAGGGATGAGCAGGTAGAGTCACCACTCAGATGGACTAGGAGATTAAACCCATTCCAGCTGCTGTGGAGTCGATTCTGACTCACAGCAACCCTATATGACAGAGTAGAATTGCTCCAGAGAGTTTCCAAGTTGCAGGTGGTGGATTTGAACTGTCAGCCTTTTGATTAGCAGCTGCAGTTCCTTTTTTTTTCTAAAGCTGAATTTCTTTCTTTTTTCTTTTTTTTAATTATTGTGCTTTAGATGAAGGTTTACAGAGCAAATTAGTTTCTCATTAAATAATTAATTCACGTGTTGTTTTGTGATATTGGATGTCAATCTAACAACATGTCAACACTCTCCCCTTCTCAACCTTAGGTTCCCTATTGCCAGCTTTCCTGTCCTCTCCTGCCTTCTTGTACTTGCCCCTGTGTTGGTGTGCCCATTTGATCTCATTTTGTTTTATCGTCCTGCTTAATCTTTGGCTGAAAGATGAACCTCAGGAGTGGCTTCAGTACTGAGTTAAAAGAGTGTCTGGGGGCCATACTCTCAGGGTAGCAACCCTAGTTTTTAACCACTGCACCGCCAGGGCTCCAACTAGGAGAATGGAGCCACCCAAATACAAGGGAGCAGAGTTGCTGTCCCAATGGGCCTGGAAAGCAGAGCTGAAGCCCAGGGCTGAGGGGCCGCCACCTAGAATCCAGAGAGTGTGGCCCGCACACAGAGTCTGGAGGGCAGGCCATTGCCTAAATGGTCTCAAAGAACAGAGGATTATTTTCAACTTTAAGAGCTAATGTAATGTGTTCTGCTGGCTTGCTTGGTGCCTGTCATCCCTTCTTTCTCTCCAATTTTGCCCATTTGTAATGGAAATGTCTACCTCATGCCTGTTTCACCATTGTACCTTGAAAGCAGATAACTTGTATTCTAGATTTCACAGAAGAAGAGGAATTTTTGGATTTTGGACCTGGAGTTGATTTAAGACTTTTGCTGTGATATAATGGGGTGAATGTGTTTTATACGTGGCAAGGACATGAATTTTGGGGGGCCAAAGTGCGGAATGTTATGGATTGAATTGTGTCCCCCCACCAAATGTATGTCAATGTGGCTAGGCCATGATTCCCAGTATTGTGTGTGATTGTGTGATTGTCCACCATTTTGTCATCTGATGTGATTTTCCTATGTGTTGTAAATCCTACCCCTATGGTGTTAATGAGGCAGGATTAGAGGCAGTTATGTTAATGAGGCAGGACTCAATCTACAAAATTAGCTTGTATTTTGAATCAATCTCTTTTGAGATACAGAAGAGAAAAGCAAGCAGAGAGATAGGGGACCTCATTACCACCAAGAAGTGCCAGGAGCAGTGTGTCCTTTGGAGCTGGGGTCCCTTCGCTGAGAAGCTCCTAGTCCAGGGGAAGATTGATGACAAGTACTTTCTCCCAGAGCCAACAGAGAAAGAAAGGCTTTCTCTGGAGCTAGCACCCTGAACTTGGACTTCTACCCTCCTAGACTGTGAGAGAATAAACTTCTCTTTGTTAAAGCCCATCCACTTGTGGTATTTCTGTTATAGCAGCACTAGACAACTAAGATATTATTTACTTATTTATTTTTAAGGTAAAGGATTGTTATTTTTGAAAATGAAAGTATTTTATTATTTTTTACAGTAAAAATAATATATGGCCTTCGTTGGTATTTCCAATCATAGCCCTTGACCAGCCAAACCCAGTCTCTCATCATTTACTGTGACATTGTGGTTGTGGGACCTGAAGTACAGCGGTCCATGTGCAAATTCTAGGATCAGCCTGGGGTGGGGAGACCAACGTGAAGCTCCTGAAGTGTATCGTGCATACTTTGCACTTGAAAGGCCCATTGACATTTTCTTACTCACATCCAGTATTATGGGGCAGCCGTTCTTAAAGTGTGGTGTGCGGATGCCGGGGTTCCCAATACCCTTTTGGGGAGTCCTGAGGTCAAAACAGTTTTCGTAATAACACTAAGCTCTTATTTACTGTTTTTACTCTTATTTCCTCATGAGTGAACAATGGAATATTCCAGAGGCTATATAATGTATGAGTCAGAATTGACTAGATGGCAATGGATTTTTTAAAAATATGATATGTGATATAACAACAGATTGAATGCAGACAAAGATATGAGAATCCAACTATCTTCTATTAAACCAGACATTAAAGAGATTTTCACAAATGTAAAAACAATGCCACTCTTCTCAGTAAAAATTTATTTGTTTTGGAAAACATTTGTTATTTCATACAAATATTTTATGCTAATGTGTGATGGACTTATGGGGTTTATTATTATTATTTTTAAATAGTTAATAAATGAATATTTACCTTAAGATAAAGTTTTAACTCGTAAAGTCTTTTGGGGAACTCAATGATTTTTAAGAGGGGAAAGGGGTTCTGAGACCAAAACATTTGAAAACCTCTGCTATAGGCTTTTTATTTATTTATTTACCATTGGTAGTTAAGTGCTTGACTGCTAACTGAAAGTTTGGCTGTTTGAATTCATCAGTCGCCCTGTGGGAGAAAGATGTGGTAGTCTGTTCCCATAATGATTACAGCCTTGGAACCCTATAGGGCATTTCTACTTTGTCCCATAGAGTTGCTATGAGTTGGAATCAACTTAGCGTCAATGGGTAACAGTTTGTGAGTGTGTCCAGCATGTAAAGAACTAACTACAATTTGGTCTGATAAGAGTTACAGTAAAGGACTGAGCAAAGAACTATGCTACCATATAAACTTTATAAGTTGGTTTTTTTACTCAGTTGGGATTTACAGAGTTCTAACTTTGTGTTTGTATAAGGCACGGAAAATAACTGTGCTGTTTAAAACTTACAGTCCAGTTGGGCAGAAAATAATGCACATATATACACATATCCAGAATCAATAGTGGTTGTTGAAGGCCGTATGAGATTGTTGTTGTTATTAGCTCCCATTGAGCCAGGCCTGACTCATGGTGACCCCATGCACAACAGAACAAAATACTGCCTGGTCCTGCCAACCCCATGATTGAACTGTTGTGATCCATAGGGTTTTCATTGGCTGATTTTTGGAAGTAGATTGCCAAGCCTTACTTCCTAACACTGAAGGGACTAGCAAAAAAAAGCTTTCAGGAATTGACTGAATTCCAACTGAGATGTTTAAATAAATAAATGCAGCAGTGGAGGTGTTCATTTGTCTATGCTATGAAATTTGAAAGAGAGCCACCTGGCCAACTGACTGGAAGAGATCCATATTTGTGCCCATTCCAAAGAAAGGTGATCCAACTGAATGGGGAACTTATTGAACAGCATTATTAATATCACACACAAGTAAAATTCTGCTGAAGATCATTCAAAAGCAGTTGCAGCAGTACATTGACAGAGAACTGCCAGGAATTCAAGCCAGATTTAGAAGAGGACATGGAATGAGGGATATCATTGCTGATGTCAGATGGATCTTGGCTGAAAGAAGAGAATACCAGGAAGATGTTTGCCTATGTTTAATTGATGTGCAAAGACATTCGACTTTATGGGTCATAACAAATTGCGGAAAAAAATGCTAAGAATGGGAATTCCAGAACACTTAATTGTGCTCATGCAGAACCCGTACATAGTATAACAAGAGGCAGTCATTCGAACAGAACAAGGGGATACTGCATGGTTTAAAATCAGGAAAGGTGTGTGTCAGGGTTGTACCCTTTCACCGTACTTATTCAATCTGTATGCTGAGCAAATAATGCAAGAAGCTGGAGTATATGAAGAACAGGGCATCAGAATTGGAGGAAGACTCATTAACAACGTGCAATATGCAGGTGACACAGTCTTGCTTGCTGAAAGTGAAGCACTTATTACCTGACGCATTTACTGATGAAGATCAAAGACCACAGCCTTCAGTATGGATTGCACGTCAACACAAAGAAAACAAAAATCCTCACAACTGAACCAATAAACAACATCAAGATAAATGAAGAAAATACTGAAGTAGTCAAGGATTTCATTTTACTTGTATCCACTATCAACACCCATGGAAGCAGTAGTAAAGAAATCAAAGGATGTATTGCATCGGGGAAATCTGCTGCAAAAGACCTCTTTCAAATGTTAAAAAGCAAAGATGACACTTTGAGGGCTAAGGTGTGCCTGACCCATGCCATGATATTTTCAATCACCTCATATGCATGCAAAAGCTGGACAATGAATACAGAAGACCAAAGAATCGATGTCTTTGAATTATGTTGTTGGTGAAGAATATTGGATATACCATTGACTGCCAGAAGAATGAAAAATCTGTCTGAGAAGAAGTATAGCCAGAATGTTCCTTAGAAGTAAGGGTGGCGAGACTTTGTCTCACATACTTTGGACATCTTATCAGGAGGGATCAGTCCCCGGAGAAAGACCTTATGCTTGGTAGAGGGTCAGTAAAAAAGAGGAAGACCCTCAACAGGTGGATTGACATAGTGCCTGCAACAGTAGGCTCAAGCCTAGCAACAATTGTGAGGTGGTGCAGGGTCGGGTAGTGTTTCATTCTGTTGTACCTGGGGTTGCTATGAGTCTGAACAACTTGACAGCACCTAACAACAACACTTCGTTGTCTGTCTTAGTATGGAAGCTCTGCTGAAGCCTGTTCACCATCATAGGAACATGCAAGTCTCCACTGCCTGACAGGTGGTAAGTTCCAATTATTTCTAGTAAATAGAATCATAGGATTTCAGATAAGAGGATGTCAGGTGCAGAAGCAGTTGCAAAAACCCAATTGCAATGCACGGTAACTAACCAGCCTTGAAAAACAGATTGGACTACAGGACAGAGAGGAAGGCAGGAGGTGTCTGAGGGTAGGGTGGCAAAACAGCACACAACTTTTGTTCTCATCAGACCCGAAGCCCTCTTTTTTAATAAATACTTCCTTTTATGAAATTTGGAGCCTTGGTGGTGGAATGGTTAAGAGTTCTGCTGCTAATCAAAAGGTCAGCAGTTCAAATCCACCAGCCACTCCTTAGAAACTCTATGGGGCAGTTCTACTTTGTTCTACAGGGTCATTATGAGTTTAAATTGACTCAGTGCCTACGGGTTTGGTTTATGGTTTTTATGAAATTAAATTTATGTCAATTTACTTGCAAACATAATTTAAAAATGAAGTTAAATAAAAATATAATGTCCTTACTCTAATTTAGAGGAGAAAGCAAAGTATAATGAATGGTGTGCATTTCAGTATATAATGCTTGAGCCTGACTATAAGTAGCCAAAATAAGAAGTCAGATGTTTGCAACTACTTGTAATGACTAAGAACTTAGGAGAAGTAAGATTAAAGAACTAGAGGAAAATGAAAGAGCAGAGGTGCAGTGGACACTAGAATTAGAACCAGTGTTAGGATAAGTAATGACAGACTAGACCTATCCAGCTATGATAAGAGAAACAGGGCAATAACCTTAATTGCAGGAGGGATAACATGCGAAGACAAATTACGGATGGTTTTAGTGAGAAAATGAGGAAGTATGGTATTCTTTCAAATCAGCTGGACTTTACAACTGTGTCAAAATAATTCCCAGTGCTGCATGGTATGAAGAAAGACAGAATATTTCAGAAAACAAATCTTACCTTTTTTTTTTGGTTGTTGTAAAAAAATATATAACAGCATTTGTTAATTCAACTTTTTTCACACGTACAATTCAGTGATACGAACAAATCCTACCTTGAAACCACATGTTGAGGTATGCATTCAGCATCTAGTTCCTAAATGGATCACAGAAACCATATGCTTTGACAGTCAACAGGAAATTGGAGCTATATTGAAAAGAGAAGTGGCAATCCAATAGAGACAATAGAAAAGTGGAATGGTAGACCTCTGGGAATCATAAGATTGAAAAGAGAAAAAGTGAGATTGAAGAGCTATCAGCAATTTCAAGTACAGTCATGTACCATGTAACATCCCTTTGGGCAATGCCTACCCACATACACATCAGTGGTCCCAAGCCCCATAAAGCCTATTATATTAAAAATTAGAGGTACATACAATGGTTCGTAATATCAAATGGGTGCTACTTTGCAACGTGTATCAAAACATTACGATTATTATTACTGCATTATTATGTTAAAGATGTTTTAGTGTATCTGGAAGTGTTTCTTTAATTTTTTTTATGCATAGAAAGGTACACCATATACTAAGACAAATATTTGACTGACGTTAGATATGAATCATACCTAACTGTTCCAAATTGCGTACAAATTCGACTTAAAGAGAGATTTACAAACAGAATTTGTTCATAATCCAGGGACTACCTGTATATAATATGGTGTTTGCACAACGTCCAAATCATATAATGTCCTATTTCACAGAATGTGTTATGGACGTTAAACAATGCATGGCTACATATTTTAAAAAATGTAGGTTTCTTATCATTATGTCACAAAATTAGAAAAACCCAGGATTACTAATAACATGTGATAACATTGCTCCTTTTCATGTATCTCAGTTAACATTAATGGTGTCTCAAATCTTCACGGTAAAATATTTGCTAGCATCAGTTTCAATTGCAGATGATACAGATATGAGCTCTTGGCTCAAATGCCATGAGTGGTGCTGCTGTTGGGGGTAAGTTCTTCCAAAGTGGTCAGCAACTATTGGCAAAGTTAGAACAGAAATAAAGTCCAATCTTCCCACTATTAAAAGAAAGTGGCAGGCCTAAAATATTCCATGTATATTAGCATCACACAAAAAAATGCATTGCGTTATATATCAAAAAAGTTTCTACCCTAGGCTCGCATAAACAAATTGTTTTATTTACCCACATGAAAATCTGGTGGGACATTTGGAAGTCATGTAGGATGTAAACCAAATCTTCCTTGTTTGCATGCCCTACGCATTGCAGGAAATTTACCTGCCCCTACATGTCAATAGTACCCAACCATAGTGACAGCTAAAGATACCTGCAAAATTGTCAAAATGTTCTTGTAGGTCCTTTTACTATAAACCAAAAAGCCAAACCCATTGCTGTTGATTCATTTTCTACTCATGGCAACCCCATGTGTTACAGAGTAGAACTGAACTACATAGAGAAACAGATCACAGGCCTTTCTTCTAATGCTGGGTGGGTTCAAACCACCACCTTTTAGTTAGCAGTCAAACACAAACTGTCTGTGCCACCCAGCCACCTCCTTTCACTATAAAAAAAAACAATGAAAAAGGCTTACCGTATTTTTATGCAAATATGGAAACTTCTACCTTTGTTTACCTTTGTTAAGTGCTACTGCTGCTAACCAAAGGGTCGGAAGTTCGAATCTGCCAGGCGCTCCTTGAAAACTCTATGGGGCAGTTCTACTTTGTCCTATAGCGTCGCTATGAGTCGGAATGGACTCGAGTGCACTGGGTGTTTTTTTTTTTTAACCTTTGTTTGCCTACTGCAGCTACCCTCCCCCTGCTCCAGGTATTTTTGTAAGTGTCTATGCTAATATTTTTTTACAGCAACATTTAAAAAAAAAATTGACATACTGGCGCTTATGAAAATGCCTCGCAGGGGGGAGGGTACGGTGTGCGCATTATTTGGGTAAAATATGCTAGACCAAGTTAAGCTACACTGTAGAAATAACACATTACAGTATATTTCAAGGAGAGAGAAAAGGGCTTCTGTTGGTTAGAGCCAACTGGTAAACGAAAACCCAAAGCCATTGCCATTGAGTTGTTTGTACTCATAAAGACCCTAGAGGACAGAGTAGAAATGCCCCAGAGGTTTTTCAGGGAGTGGCTGGTAGATTCGTATTGCTGACCTTTTGGTTAGCAACCAAGTGCTTAACCCCTGCACCACCTGTGCCAACTGGTAAAAGAAGAAGAACTAGTGCCAACTGGTAGAGACTTTTAAATACAAGACTGCAGAGTTTATTTGAAAAGCCTTGAGATATTATCAGAAATTTCTAATGTCTTAGCCTGAAATTCATGCCTCTGTTGTTTCTGTAATTTTTATACTATTTCAGCTCAAAAGGATCGAACACCTGATTAAAAAAGAAAAAAAAAAAAAGTGAGTTTGCAACTTGTGCTGACTCACTGGTAGATGTTGTTTAAGCAGAGTTCAAATCCCAGATGTCTGTGATTGGTATTTGTGGTTAAAACATCATGAGGATGTCTGTCCATCAGCTGCAGGGAATGTTCATTTTAGGGATATCATTCTAGAACATCAAATAGATAACTGCTGGGCGTGTAACGAGGGGGATAAGATCGTCTGTAGAATTTTTGTTTTGTAAAATTCTATGTGAATTTTTAAATCACATCTAAGTTGGAAAGAATCTAGAATGTATCTGAATTTTCTTGGGACAACTGACCACATTTTTACTTCAGACTTCTATTGGTTTGGGGTCACTGTTCTTCTAGGTCTCTGCCTTTTGCTGACTGTAGTAGTTTAAGATAATTTGAAGCTTAAATATTTAAGTACCTTTCAGGAGGCATTGTATCAGAGTGCTCCCTATTTTTCACAGGAAGATAAGTTATTTCCATAGCCCAACATGAATACATACCAATCATCCCTTTTTGGCAGCTAGCAGATCCATTTTCTTCAGTCCCAGGCTCAAGGAACCTTCTGGAACCTGGTGATTTCCCAGAGAAAGTATAGCATGATTTCAAGGACAGAGATTGTGTCTTATCTTTTGTATTCTCAGTGTCTAGAGTAGTGCCTAGCACGTAATAAGCATTCGGTAAGTGTCTGTTGATTGAATGAAGGACAAATATGTAGGGTGGTTGCTGGACTTTGCCGATTTTCTGGGTTTATTCTCACCATTCAGTCTTCTCCTGCTGATGCTTTCTAGCCAGTAGAGGGAGTCCAAGAGCCACCTTAAGATCAAAGAACAAAATGGGAGAAAGGAAATTTCCAGTCAGAATTGCAAGTGTCAAAAAAGAAACATGAATTTGAAATTGTCAAGAGGACTTTTAAGCCTTTCACTAAAATATTACTTTTAGAGTGCTAACTACTTTAATACCACATGGATAATGTATTAAAAGAAAAACCTGTTTTTATCTAATTTTGATATATGAAAAACACCAAAAAGTTAAAAAGAGAATATAAAGATTATTTATCATGTCACAACCAGTACTAACTTTGACTCATATTTGGGTGTACTATACTTTTATTTTTAGGTTTATAGATTTATGTAAACTACAGTGATTTTTTGATTTGTTTACTGATTTCTCCCAAGAGTCTAAATAGTATTGTCACTCAATAATTAAATTGTTGAATGACTGTATCAATAATTAAGATTATACTATGATATGGTTTATATCATTTTTTAAAATTCAACATTATGAAGATTTTTCTACCTTCTATTTTAATGTTGGTTTTATATTGATTATCCATATAATCACATTTTTTATTTATTAAAATATCCTTTATATTCTTTGATTAAAAATACCCATTACTGTACTCCACCCCCAGAGATTTTGCTTTAATTTGTCTGGGATGGGGTCTGGGCATAGTTTTTTTGTAAAGTTCTCCAGGAAATTTTAGTGTACCATTAGTGCTGGAAAGCACTACTCTAAGCTGTACTGCCAAACTACTTCTCAAAAAGTTTGTATTGATTTACAACAGAATCAGCTATGTTCAGCAGACAGCTATTTTCACCAATGCTCATCATTATGGTTACAATTGGCCTGACTGTTCAAAATGTGGTCCCCAGTCCAGCAGCATTGTCACCACCCAGAGCTTGGGACAAATGCAGCTTTGCTGGTCCCTTCTAATTCCCCCAGTCAGGATCTACATTTTAACAAGATCCCCAGGTGATTTGAACACATATTAATGTTTGAGAATCTCTGATTTAAAATGACTTTTCTTAACTTGATAGAGCAAAAATAGTATCTTGCTTTTATTTGAACTTGCAAAAGTTCAACTTTTGAGATTGAACTTTTCTCCTCATTTATTTATTGTCCATTTGTAGCTCTTTAAATTGTCCATTCCCACCCTTTACCTGTTTTAAAATTCGGCCCACTTCCTCAGATGCTTGAAAATAGGAAAGAAATGATGGGTTTAAAAAGAGACATGAATGAACTATGAAATAGAGATGTAGTGACACTGCGGTTTGAAGAAAATGACACAAAGGAGGGAGAATATGGCATACAAAGGAAGAACATGTAGATTGACCCTTATTTAGGGTTCTTAGTATATTTGTCATCTTTTTTTTTTTTATTGTGGTAAAATGTATATCACAAAAATTTGCTGTTTCAACCAGTCTTAGTTGTAAGATTCAGTGACATTAATTACATTCACTGTGCTGTTGCAATTATCACCACTATTCACTTTCAAAAATTTGTTATCACTCCAAACAGAAGCCTGGTACTCCTTAGGCAATAACTCCCCATTTCCCCCTCCTTAGGTTCCCAGATAACCACTGATAAGCTTTTGTCTCTATGCATTTTCTGTCTAGATATTTAAGTGGAATCAAACAATATTTGTCCTTTTAAGTCTGGTTTATTTCACTTAGCATAAAATTTTAAGGTACATCCACATATATCAAGTATCAGAACTTCATTTCTCTTTATGTTGGGATAATATTTCATTGTATGTCTGTACTCCATTTTGTTTATCCATTCATCTGTTGATGAACATTTGAGTTGTTTCCACCTTTTGGCTATTGTAAATAATGCTGCAATGAACATTGGTGTACAAGTACCTGAGTCCCCGCTGTCAAGTCTTTGGGTATATACCTAGGAGTGGAACATATTGGTCCTCTTAACTTTAATCAAATAGCCAGTAATCTATTCATTCAATAAATTTTCTGTTTGTCTCTCTTATATATGCTAGTGCTGTGAGTCTATGTGGTCATAAATAAGTGTGTTGATCATCTTGAGAAACTGACAATCTGTTTGGTGTGGTTGTATGCATACAAAATTAACTAACGATAAGATATTTCATTGATATGGTTGATGGAGTGCTAATTGAATGGCTTGGACATTGGGGTCACCTAGGTAGTGGTGTAATGGTTATAGCAATTGTCTGCTAACCAAAAGGTCAGTGGTTCAAACCCAATAGCAGCCAGGACAGATCTGGCTATCTGCTCCCGTGAAGATTACAGCCTAGGAAACCCTATGGGGGCAGTTTTACACGAAAATAGTGGAAGGAATGGCACTGACTTTCACTGAGTGCCTTCCATGTGTATGTTTTATCTTAACAATTATCTTGACAACTCTCTAAGATAGGATAATTAGTTCTTAAAACATAAGAAAAGTTGAAGAGGGATTGCTATTGGTGACAAATAAAGTATTTGGAGAGAAGAGACAACTTTTAATTACAGAAGAATTCTAATTAATAAATATTGGAGGAATGAGAGAATTAGAAAATCACCCTTAGAATCCCAAAGTGATCATTGCTGCAGGCAACATCCATGAATGAATGTCAAAATCTTAAGGAGAAACAGGATATTTGCAGAGCCTAAGATTATCTCCCCTAAATATTTATTAATTTCAAAGGAAAAAGTAGTAAATTTATGGTGAATAAGCCTGACAAACACCATCTTAACTATTGTTTACCCCCCTGACATGGTGGACTGAGATAGGCATGTCACCTCTGGTATTCTTCCCTCAAATCCATGACCTCAATCTAATCATTAGAAAAAGTCAGAAAAACCAAAATTGACGACTATTCTACAAAAAACCTGACTTCAGAAGTGTCAGGTCATGAAAGACATGAAAACCTGTCACAGATTAGATGGGGCTAAGGAAACATGTCAACTAAATGAAATGTGGGATCCTGAATTTGATTCTGGAACAGAAAGAGGATGGTAGTGGAAAAACTGGTGAAATCAGAATTCAGTCTGTTGTTTATCTAATACTTGTTGAGGCTGAGTTGATTGTGACACATAGCAACCCTATAGGACAGAGTAGAATTGCCCCATAGGGTTTCCAAGGAAAGGCTGGTGGATTAGAACTTGCGACCTATTAGTAAGCAGCCATAGCTCTTAACCACTGAACCGCCAGGGCTCCAGAGCCAACTGGTAGAGACTCTCATGGTTTGTAGGAGAAAAAAAATTGTACTAATGATAATTTCTTAGTTTTGGTCATTGTATCAGGGTTATCTGAGATGTTAACATAACGGGAAACTGGGTGAAGGGCATATGAAGATTCTTTGTACTATCTTTGCAACTCTTCTGTAAGTCTAAAATTATTTCCAAATACAAAGCTAAAACATAAACTGTTTATACTACAAAATATAAAGTTTTACTGTGCCTCTTCATCTCGGTTCAGTCTTCAACATAGGATTGAAACCCTAACCATCCTTCTGAAAAAGAAGGGAAAAATACATAGGTAATTAAGTATTCCTTGTGTAAAGAGTGATCATTTCATTACAGAATATAGAAGGAGCGTTGGTTACATACAGTAACATCTTCATTGTCAGAAGATCTGCAAAGCGTTCCTTGTGTGAGATGAAAATTACTTTTTGTACAGAATTTTTCTTGGCATCAATGTTTGCGAACTTCACTTTACAACCAATAGACATCATCTGGTTCAGTCTGCTCATTTTCACACAGTAGGTAACCTTCAGCAACCTCATCTAGCAGCTCTTGTTAGCCACGGGTATGAAAAGAGAATGGAAATAATAGTTTATGTTTACGTATTACTTTATACTTTGTGTCTTAGTTATCTTGTGCTGCTACAATCAAAATACCACAAGTAGATGGCTTTAAGAAACAGAAGTTTATTCTCTCACAGTTTAGGAGATTAGAAGTCCAAATTCAGGGTGACATCTCCAGGGGAAGGGTTTCTTTCTCAGTCGGCTCTGGGGGAAGGTCCTTGCATCAATCTTCCCATGGTTTAGGAGCTTCTCAACACAGGGACCCCGGGTCCCAAGGACACTCTCCCCTCTTGGTTCTTCATTCTTGGTAGCATGAGGTCCCTCTGTCTCTCTGTTTGCTTCTCTCTTTTATATCTCTAAAGAGATTGACTCAAGATACAATCTAATCTTGTAGATCGAGTCCTGCCTCATTAACATAACTGCTTCTAATCCTGCCTCATTCATCAGAGAGGTAGAAAAGTCACATCAGATCACAAAATGATGGACAATCACACAACACTGGAAATCATGGCCTAGCCACATTGACACACATTTTGGAGGGGACACAATGCAATCCATAATACTTTGCAAAGAAGCTTTATTTTATATATCATTTTATCCTCACCAGCCCTATGAAAGAGAATAATTATTATTAGCCTCCCTGTTTTGTAGATGGAAACCCTGGTGGTGTAGTGGTTAAGAGCTACAGCTGCGAACGAAAAGGTCAGTAGTTCAAATCCACCAGGTGTTCCTTGGAAACTTTATGAGGCAGTTCTTCTCTGTCTTATAGGGTCACTGTGAGTTAGGATCAACTTGACGGCAATGGGGTTTTTTTTTTTGGTTTCATTTTACAGATTTCAAAACAGGTTTTGAGAGATTAACTTCTCTGAGATCAGGGAGCTAGTTATTGGTTGGTACTCTTTCCTACCTCACTGAAACTTTCCTATGCTTTCTGAAAATGAAAGTGGAAAGTTAAATTCTTTTGCCCTCATAGCTCAGAAAAGACAATAATACTTATAATGTTATAATAATAATAAACGGTAATAATTCCTAGCCCTTATTGCACTCTTAGATGATGCTAGGCAATTTGCCGTGTGCTTTTAAAAATAGGTAATTTCTTTATGGTTTTACAAGGAGGTCAAAACAGAGATGGAGAGGTTTGACATCTAATTGAACGTGTTGGGCAGGGGAAGAATGTTTCTTATATGTTTACGAGCTTTGGTGAAGGTAGTCCTACCAGGGAATATGGCAGGACCATGAACAAAAATAGAGGGTGCAGAAAGAGGAACACGAGGGAGGTTGATTTCATTTTCGAATATGCATTTATGTGCTATCAACTGTACAATATGCCTGCTACTTGACTTCCTTAAAGCATTTATAATAATTTATCAAGATTAAAAAAAAATTAAATGGTTGCTATTGTAATGGTTCAAGGTTGTCTTGAGACTGAGATTTGATCAGATATGAAAATGTAAGCTCATAACCTCTGCAGCCTCATTTAATAGCCACTTGTTTGCCATGGTGTGAAATCTTCCCTGAGCATGTTTCTACAGATTGGATTGGTGTAACTAGGTTCAACTAGCCTGCTGAGACACTCCTTTAAAAACCAATCAGGCTACAATTACAGTGTGTGAGGCAGACAGGGTGTGGAGGTGGTAAATAAATTACTGGTAATTAACTAGGAGAAGCTTGCTGACTCAAAGTCTGATTTGAGCAGTGATAAAGAAACGTGTCTATACTTACTATAGTATATGGGTTTTCCCTATCTGTAATTCCACAACTACATCCTTCATAGCAGAAGAGGTTGGAAAGACTGTACGTTATTAAGCAACCTTATATCAGCTGGTCAAGCACACAAGCAGTGCCCACAGGAATGTAAAAAGTAGTCCTTCAGGGTAGAGTGATATCTTCCAAACCACAAAGACTCCATAGGGGGGTGAGTGCAGTCACTCATGCTCACTGGATCCTCACTGACAAGATCCTTTCATCTCTCATGGTTTGTAGGAGAAAAAAAAAAAAAAAAAAGAAACCTTCCCTTTGGCCTTAAAATTTTCCATGGCCTCTAGATGTCTTTAAACTCTTTCTTCCCCTTTCTCAGGTGGTCCCACACTTTTTTGTCTCAGGTTTCCAAAGCGCATTGTTAGTTCCATCTGATTCTCCACTGGGTGGGACTGATTGAGGGGTCTCATCCTGTGGGTGAAGTGTCTTTGAACCTGTCAGACCTTTCACACTGCCTGATGGACCACCTCTCAGCCTGCCTTCCCTTTGATATTATTCCTAAATACTCTCTCTCTCTTGCCTTATCTTGAATCCTATTACCAAATGCTCCCCCTAGTACTCTTACTACATACCATGTTATAATAATAGGGAGGGGTGAAGGAAAAAAAACACCAAACCACTCACTGATTACTTCTGGAAGGAAGAAAAAGGAAAAAAATGTACATAGTGACAGGAAATTCCAATTTTACCTTTTGTATAAATTGATCAACAGAGTCCTTATGGATTTTCTTACTCTACAAAATCCTTTTATGATTCTTAGGGAATTGGTTACATGAATTATGTTTAATCAATAAAGTAGAATACAATTTAGATGTTGAAATTATGTTTTAGAAAAACAACATGAGAAAATATTTATGGTATATAGCTAATTGGAAAAAGCACGTTATATAACAACAAAACCCCACAACAACAAAAAAAACCCCACAACAACAACAAAATAACAAACTCTTTGCTGTTGAGTCAATTTTGACTCATAGCAACACTATAAGAGAGAGTAAAACTGCTCAATAGGGTTTCCAAGAATGGCTGGTGGATTTGAACTGCCGACCTTTTGGTTAGCAGCTGTAGCACTTAACCACTGCACCACCAGAGCTCCTGTTACATAACAGCATGTACATAAAACAGTATAATATCAACTTTGGAGGAAAATACATATAATATAGACACAAATGTGACTAGAAAAGTAGTCATGAAAGTGGTAATGGTAGTAATATATGAAGGGTGGTATTATGGGTAATTTTAACTTTTTATTATACTTTTCTGTATTTAAAAACTTTCTGCTTCTGCTTAAAAATGAGTTATAATAATCATTTGGTAAGACTAACATGTCATCATTTGAGAATATTTTTGTAGTCCTGGTATAATAATTTGTTTTACATTTTAGATGAAAATTTTTGTACATATTCAGAATAATAGGGTAACTAGTGTAACAGTTTGGAGTCCAGTATACAAACAGACATACACACACTCTCCATGTCTGTTAATTTTTTCTTTACTCAGAACAGGAGGAGGACATTAATGTTTAATTTTCAAGAACTTTAGATGAATTGTATTTTTAATAAATAATCACTTTTTATTTGTTACAGGGTTCTGTGAGGTTTCCTGAGAGGTTGTTCCTACTTTATCAGAATTAACAGTTAAGTTCCAAATGAGAATAACAGGGGCTAAGCATCCACATCCTTAGTTTCAGGAAACTATCAGGTATTGGGACCAGACATCTCTTTGAGTGCTATATACATTTTGATCGTTAATGGACCATTGTCCTATCAAAAATGTTGTGGAGTAGGTTAGGAGCAAAGAGACCTGACCTTAAAATATCAGGAATGGATGTCTCGTTCCAGTAATGGTAGATTAATTATCTTCCTTCTCAAGATGACTAAAAAGCTGGGTGATATATGAAAAACTCTTAATACCACCAAAGAACTAATAAGATAGTGATGAATATTAATTAGGTCAGGATCTAGGTGAGGATGGAAATCTAGAGAGGAGAGACCAGTATTTGGGGCCATTTTTGCTCTGGAGCTGTTTGCTGATATGGAAGGGAATGAAATGCAAGTTTGAAAGGCCAGCTGGGCTAGAGAGGCAAAAGTAGGAGTCTAAAGCCTACCAAAGGCTTCCACTGGTCTTGGAAAATTACTGCCTGCTTTTTTTTTAGGTTAGGTACTAGGAAGGGTGAACCAGGAGTAAATCTGTCCTCTTGGGGACTTCAGGAAGGCTTTCTGCAGTCTGGGAAGTCCAGAAAAATATCAAATCCTAAAACTAGGTTAAGATGAGTCAGATTTCTGTGCCTCTGGGTACTGGTAGAAACAAACAAAACTATTCTCTGGCTCTAATTATTTCTACAAAAATTTTTTTTTTAGAAATAACATTGAACACACTATCAATGATAACCAGATTGAAGAGGAGACAAGATCCCATGAAGAAGAATGAGAAGAAAAACACAACAGAAACGAATTCATTGGGACTTATATCAGGCTTATCATTGACCTTGAAACAACCATGACTTTAAAACAACTCTGACAATTAAAACAATTATAATAAATCCATAAATTATTGAACAATATCATTTTAATATCACACACGCAAGTAAAATTTTGCTGAAGATCATGCAAAAACAGTACACCCATAGGGAACAGCCAGAAATTCAAGCCGATTCAGAAGAGAATGGGGAATGAGGGATATCATTGCTGATGTCAGATGGATCTTGGCTGAAAGCAGACAATACCAGAAAGATGTTTACTTGTGTTTTATTGACATGTGAAACATTCAACGGTGTGGATCATGACAAATTATGGATGACATTGTGAAGAATGGGAATTCCAGAACACTTAGTTGTTCTCATGAGGAACATGTACATAGACGAAGAGGCAGTCGTTCAAAAAGAACAAAGGGATACCGTGTGGTTTAAAGTCAGGAAAGGTGTGTGTCAGGATTGTATTCTTTCACCAAACTTATTCGCTCTGTATGCTAAGAAAATAATCTGAGAAGCTGGACTATATGAAGAAGAATGGGGCATCAAGTTTGAAGGAAGACTCATTAACAGCTTGCTGTATGCAGGTTACACAACCTTGCTTGCTGAAAGTGAAGAGGACTTGAAGTACTTACTGATGAAGATCAAAGACTACAGCCTTCAGTATGGATTACACCTGAGCATAAAGAAAACAAAAATCCTCACAGCTGGCCCAATAAGCAACATCATGATAAATAGAGAAAAGATTGAAATTGTCAAGGATTTCATTTTACCTGGATCCACAATCAACGTCCATGGAAGCAGCAGTCAAGAAATTAAATGACTCATTGGGCAAATCTGCTGCAAAAGACCTCTTTAAAGTGCTAAAAAACAAAGATGTCACTTTGAGGCCTAAGGTGCACCTGACCCAAGCCATGGTATTTTCAATAGCCTTTTTTTTTTTTTTTCATATGCATGCAAAAGCTGGACAATGAGTAAGGAAGGCTCAAGAAGAATTGATGCCTTTGAATTATGGTGTTGGCCAAGAATATCGAAGATACCATGGATTGCCAGAAGAACGAACAAATCTGTCTTGGAAGTATAGCCAGTGCGGTCCTTAGAAGGAAGGATGGCAAGCACTATTGAGTGAAAGATAGTTCAGAATGTTAGGATGAAAGATGACAATAAAAGTCCTTAGCAATATATACTGGTCTTCAAGAGGTTGAATCTGGATTACTGAGGGGGCAATTTGTGACATGAATGTGTTCGCCAAAACCAGTGATGGATATCCACCTGGAGTGGCAGCGTGGAGCAAGTGTGAATATCTACACAGAAAGTGATCTTATATGTGCTAGCTTCCTTCTACGACTTCTCGATTGTTCTATTCTCACTCAGGGACACTGAAATAATTCAGTAGACTCTTTAGATCCTAAAAAATGCTTAGTATATTCTAGAGGGAATATAATTGTATGACAAGTTGAGATGGTCTTATATTAATATTTTCTTGCTGTTATACATTTGAAAGAAGTTTAATTCAAACTAATTGTTTGAATTAATTAACCTCCTTAATTAACCTGAACTGAATAATTGTGGGAATTTTTTGTCCTATGTCTATGTCTAAAATCTCTCTACCATATATCAACTTCATACTGGATATATAGCTACCTGTTTTAGTTTTACAAATTTAAGGTCTTAATGAATTAACAATTAAAAGTTTAGTTTGTGTTTGCTTAGTCCTATTAAGTTTCTCGAATGCTGATTCTTTCATCTTAGATTAGATGTCTACTGGTCAGATCTGTCAGTATTTCACTGAGAAAATGAGCCTGGTACGGTTTGTGTACGATCAGAGCGTTCATGCACGCCCTGATTTTTTATGGTCCTTTTAGTGTGACTTCACTACCTGGCCCATGGGGACCTTCCTACCCAAGGGATAATTAGACAGTTGAAAAAATTACAGGATTTGGTTTCCTTCTTTCTCACTCTGTCTTGTGGTATTATAGGCATCACTTACTTATTTGCTTTGCTTATGTTGCTTATGTTGTTAGCTGCTGTCAAAACTGGCTTTTGATGCATGGTGATCCCCTGCACAAGGGAACAAAATGCTGCCCCGCCCTGTGTTGTTCCCATAATTGGTTGTGGATCAGACCATAACGATTCATAGGTTTTTCACTGGCAGATTTTTGGAAGCAGATTGCCAGGCCTTTCTTCCTACTGAATGAAGAAAGTCCTGCATCATCCCCATGATTGATGTGGGATTGAATCGTTGTGGTCCATGGGGTTTTTCACCAGCTGATTTTTAGAAGTAGATCACCAGGCATTTCTTCCTAGTCCGTCTTAATCTGGAAGCTCCACTGACAACCTGTTTGGCATCATAACAACAAGCAAGCCTCCATTTACAGATGGGTGGTGGCTGAGCATGAGGTGCCTTGGCCGGGAGTTGAACCTGGGTCTCTTACCTGGAAGGCAAGAATTCTACCACTGAATCACCAATGCCTCAAACTTTGCTTATACACACCTTGATTTTCCTTAAAATATCGCTAATCATCCCTCTTCCAGACTACGTAAATTCTTAATTGGACTTTGGGAGTATCCTATTTGATAACTATGAGATTGGAGACTCAATTCGTTTCTATAGTACCTTGTCCTCTTAATGGGCCTGTTGCTGTCCTTTTCTTGGATCCAGCTGGTTCACCACTTTGATTTTTTTCCACCTCAGGACCAGTACCCAAAAAAACCCACTGCCGTCGAGTCGTTTCTGACTCGACCAGTAGAGGGCGATATTTTCTATCTTTTAGCCCCATTATTTCTAGCCAACAGTACCAATTTGCTGGTTTAAAATTGGAAAAGGTGTTCGGCAAGGTTATATCCTTCCATTCTTCTTCTTTTTTTAAATTTTATTGTTCTTTAGGTGGGAATTTACAGCTCAACTCAGTTTCTCATTCAAAAATTTATATATGTAGTGACATCGGTTGCAATCCTTGCATGTGCCAGCACTCTTCCCCTTTCCGCCTCAGTTTCCCCGTGTCCATTCATCCAGTTTTCCTGTCTTTTCCTGCCTTCTCATCTTTGCTTTTGGGCAGGAGTTGCTCATTCGATCTAGTATTTTTGATTGAACTAAGAAGCACATTCCTCACATAGGTTATTGTTTGTTTTCTAGGTCTGCCTAATCTTTGCACCGGGTGTGGGTTCTGGGTAATCTTCGTCTGAGAAGTGGGCTTCCGGAGCGGCTTCGGTTCTGAGCTGGCAAGATGTCCAAGGGCCATAGTCTTGCAGGTTCCTGTAGTCTCTGTCAGACCAGTAAGTTTGGTCTTTTTTTGTGAATTTGGTTTTGTTCTACATTTTTCTCTCGCTCTGCCCGGGACTGTCTATTGTGATCCCTGTCAGAGCTGGCGGTGGTGCTAGCTGGGCATCATCTAATTCTCCTGGGCTCAGGCTGGTGGAGGCTGTGGTTCATGTGGTCCTTTAGTCCTTTGGGCTAATATTTTCCTTGTATCTTTTGTTTTCTTCATTATCCTTTGCTCCAGATGGGATGAGACCAATAGATGTATCTCAAATGGCCGCTTGCAAGCTCTTAACACCCCATATGCTACTCACCAAAACAGGATGTAGAACATTTTCCTTATGAACTATGTTATGCCAATTGACCTAGGTGTTCTCCAAGGCTATGGTCCCCAGCCCTCAGCCCCAGCAACTCTGTTCCTCAAGATATTTATATGTCTAGGAAACTTCTATGATTTTGCCTTGGTCAAGTTGTACTGACTTCCCTTATATTGTGTGCTATCTTTCCCATCACTAAAGTTGACACTTACCTGTCTAGTTAGTGATTTGCCCTCCTCATCCCTCCCCACCCTCATAATCATTAAAAATTGTTTTTTTTCTTGTCTAAACCTTTTCTTGGGTTTTTATAATAGTGATCTTACACACTTTTTGACCTTTCGTGATTGACTTATTTCACTCAGTATAATGCCCTCCAGATTCATTAATGTTGTTTGCTGTTTTCTGGCTTCATCACTGTTCTTTGTAGTTGTGTGGTATTCCATTGTGTGTATGTACTGTACTGTAATTTGTTTATCCATTCATCTGTTGACGGGCACTTAGATTGTTTCCATCTTTTTGCTGTTGTGAATAATGCTACAATGAATGTGGGTATGCGTATGTCTGTTTGTGTGATGGCTCTTATTTCTCTAAGATGTATTCCAAGGAGTGAGGTTGCTGGATGGTATGGAATTTCTATTTCTAGATTTTTAAGGAGGTGCCATATCATTTTCTATAATGGTTGTACCATTTTACTTTCCCACTAGCAATGTATAAGAGTTCCAATCTACCCAGGACCTCTCTGACATTTATTATTTTCTGTTTTTTTGATTAGTGCCGGTATTGTCATGGTGAGATTGTATCTCATTGTAGTTTTGATTTGCATTTCTCTAATGGCTAATGGGAGCCCTAGTGGCGCAGTGGTTAAGAGCTTGGCTGCTAACCAAAATGTTGGCAGTTTGAATCCACCAGCTGTCCCTTGGAAACCCTATGGAGCAGGTCTGCTCTGTCTTATAGGGTCGCTATGAGTCCGAATTGACTTCACAGCAACAGGCTTGGTTTTTGGTTTAATGGCTAATGATCATGAGTGTTTCTTCATGTGTCTGCTGGCCACCTGAATGTCTTCTTTGGTGAAGTGTCTGTTCATATCCTTTGCCCATTTAGGTTATACCCTTTCATCTTACTTTTTCAATTTGTACACTGTACATATAATCCAAGAACTTGGATTATATGAAGAAAAATATGGCATGAGGATTGGAGGAAGACTCATTAACCTGTGATATGCAGATGACACAACCTTGCTTGCCAAAAGTGAAGAGGTCTTGAAGTGCATACTGATGAAGGGCAAAGACCACAGCCTTCAGTATGGATTACACCTGAACCTAAAGAAAATGAAAATCCTCACAACTGGACCAGTAAACAACATCATGATAAATAGGGAAGAAATTGAAGTTGTCAAAGATTTCATTGAATCAACCATCAATGCCCATGGAAACAGCAGTCAAGAAATCAAATGATAGATTGCATTGGGCAAATCTGCTGCAAAAGACTTCTTAAAAATGTGAAAAAGCAACGATGTCACTTTGATGTCTAAGGCACATCTGACCCAAGCCATGGTCTTTTCAATTGCGTCATATACATGGAAAAGCTGAACAATGAAAAAGGAAGATCAAAGGAGAACTGATGCACTTGAATTTTGGTTTTGACACAGAATATTGAATATTCCATGAACAGCTGGAAGAACGAATAAATCTGTCTTGAAGGAAGTACAAAATGCTAATTAAAAGAGAGGATGATGAGACTTTGTCTCACTTATTTTTGACCCATCATCAGGAAAGACCAATTGCTAGAAAAGGACATCATCTTTGGTAAAGCGGAGGGTCAGTAAAAACAAGGGAAACCCTACATGAGATGGATTGACATACTGCCTACAACAATGGGCTCAAACATACAAAAGATTGTGAGGATGGTGCAAGACCTGGCAATGTTTTGTTCTGCTATACATAAGGTGGCCATGAGTCAGAGGCAACTCGATGGTAACTAACAATAAAAACAACATGCCAATTTGCATACCAGCATGCCAATATTTTAAAATAATAACCAATACACTTTTGTTTCAAGGTATTACTTTTAACCTTGTGGCTCTTCCTCCCTTCTGTCCAGACTTGCACCATCCAGTATGTTAGCCCCTAGCCATATGTGGCTATTAAACACTTGAAATATGGCCAGTTCAAATTGAGATGTCAATGTAGATACACATAAGATCAAATATTTAATAACAAAAAATGCAAAATCTTCAATAATTTTTATACTGATATATGTCAAAATTACAACATTCTGGATATATTGTGTTAAATAAAATGTATTATTAAAATTAAGTTCACCTACTTCTTTTTACTTTTACTTTTTACTAGAGAATTTCAAACTACATACATGGTTCACATTATATTTCTATTGGACAGCCCTGCTATAGACCTTGGTTTCCATTACATAAGAGTAGAGAAGGAAGGGCAGAAATTCTGAAAGATAGAAACTATTCTGTTCTTGAGCTGTGATTTCAAACTAAACTTTAGAAATTCACAGTAGAGATAAATAGTTTGTGAGAAAAGTGATTTTATGTTTCAAAAGCCAAGGCCTGACACACTGAGTATGAAGTAAATGCCATAAAAATAGATTTGAAAGAATTTAACATCCTCAATGCCAGTATTTCTGACCCTTCCCTGTAGTTCTAAGGCAAAGAGTATACACAGTAGGGGGAGAAGATGGCAGCAGAGAAGAAAGATCTTAGAATTTGTGTCACTGAGAAAGTGCCCTGTTCCCTGTCCTTTGCCCCTGTCCCATGAAGGAGGGGTCAGCATGTGTAACGACAGAAGCACAGATGGTAAGATAAAACTAAAAGGGAGTAGGGGGAACCTCGACCCTACTTCCTGGAAGTGCCCAAGAGGCAGCAATATTTACTGTGACAGCATTTTGGGAACAGGGAAGTGTCGGTCCTGGGGGAGATTTTTAGGCAGAGACAAGGGGCAGCTCACAGAGTGTCTCCAGAGAACAAAGGGAGAAGTAGAAGGGATGGAAGAGGCAATAGCAATCCATGTGGACTAATGGTCAGGTAGAACATGAATGTCTCAGTGATGCCAGTGTGTGTTGATGACCACGGGGGATAAAAGTACAAAATTAAGAATACAAGTTTAGGTAAGAGAGTAAATGCTTATTTTGAATGAAGAAAGAAGCCACAATAAATAATAAATTAAAAGAAGCTGACAACTTGCATAAAATATCACAAAACCTAGATAATTAGCATTATTTAACAGCCTGACCTGTAAAAAACCCGTTGTGTTGATTCTGACTCATAGTGACGCTCTAGAACAAAGTAGAGCTGCCCCATTGGGTTTCCAAGGAGTGGCTGGTGGATTCGAATTGTCAATCTTTTGGTTAGAAGTGGTGTTCTTTAACCACTGTACCACCAGGACCCAACAGCGTGACATATCTCCATAATACTTATTTCTTGCATTTTTTTGGCTTTTGATTAGCTCTCTGTATGTTGATGATTTTATAGTGTTTTCTATAGAGAGAAGAGAAAGATAATTCAGTCTTTCTTCTAGCATTACTGATTAAATTTGATTTTTATTTTTGGTGGCTTACAAAAATTTCTTTCAACTTCACAATGTGTTATGCAAACCTAAGCTCAAGTCCCATCTCCACCAAATGCTCACTCTTGGGTGACTATGGGCATGTTACTTACATCATGCTTTGAAAGACTGATGTGGCACTTTACACATGGAATGCTCTCAGGATATGTTACTTCCCTTTGTTTTGTGCTCCACGTAGTGTTTGTCACTTAGTACAAGGTAAATGCTATTGTGATTTTGTTGGCTTCTGTAATGTCATAAATAGGATTGTTGCAAAAATTACAGAAAATTCGGGTGAAGGAAGGACAAACAGAATGTCTTGAGCTGGGTAAATATGGGTAGGCAGAGATGGATTTATTACGAAGCTAATGAAGTTCAAGCTTCAGGGTCTTTCACTTGCACAGCTTCCTTCTAAGGACCTGGAAGGACCCTAGCAATGTGTTCATTGGGTCCTAGGTTTTTGTACATTTGAAAAAAGTAAGATATTTTAATCACAACTAGTTAAGATCTGTCTCTTTCTACTGTGACCTCCCTTTCATGGTATTTTGTCTTGTGTCAAATGGTATTGGTGTGATTGTGTAACTGAACGCTACTCGAGTTCTTGTCCTGTCCTAATAGCTGATGGAAATAAGATGGACAATAATTACACAGGAAACAGAAAGTGGCAAGTTTACTGTCTGCGCAGACAAGGAGCAATGCGGGGTCTAGCAACCATAAGGCCAAGTGCTCATTGTCTGAGTGGGCTGGGGAGCTTTTTGTTTCCAATGGCATTGATGGTTGGGTTTGGTACCCGGAACTCTCTGCCCTTAGCCCTCCCATGCCCGTGTCTGGAGGTCCGGATGTTAAATCATTTTCCATCAGATGTGGTGGTACCTCTCACTTCTAAAATGGAGTGGGTGAAGTTATGGGCTGGGAAATATCATTCTTTATGGTGACAATTGGGCCCGGGGTCAGTTGAAGGACGTGATCTCTTCAATCTGCACATGCTTTAAGGTATAGTTTGGACCAGTTCAGTAGATGGAGCCACTACCTGCTGCGACTTCCTGAAAAATGTTGTTGAAAACAAGCTCGTGGTTAGCAAGACAAAGAAAGGAGGGGAAGGAGTTTTCAATTGCAGACATTTTTGGGCCCTGCCTAAGAAAGGTTGAATTTGGGATACATTATTTTATTTTATTTTTATTTTAGGCTTAGTGGAATATGCTTATGTGGTTTGTGAATAGTTGAGGTGTTTTGGGTTGTTCCACTTTAGAATTGGCTTCTAGGAATACTCCTGCCCCCCACTCTTTCAACTCCAAGTGTTGGGACATCAAAGAGAAAAACCAGAGATGGTATCACCATATAAATGCGTTTTGTGTTGCCTGGTGGCAGAAGTGTGTGGTTAATGGAAGAGAAAAAAGGTGTGTAATGTTGGAGCCAGAAACTAGCCTGTGGAAAGTTCTACCGATGATCAGAAGTGTAAAATTGGTAGCAGAGGTTGCAGTTTTCACTAAAGCCTCATTTAAATGGTAGTTCTCTTCTCTTGGGGTGTATTTGATATTTCATCATATACAATTATAAATGCACTATGTATTTTTTTGTGGCAAATAAGTGAAATAGATTTTATCAGATTCACTGTTAGTAGGTCACAAACCTGTAGAAGTACGATAAATAATGAGAATGTTTTGGGTGAGGAATAGAACGTTTTCTTATAGGGTGAAATTTACTTGAGGACAGGTAATTTAAAACATAATTTGTATATTAAAACAAATATAGAGTAGGAGTGGAATTTTACATTTGTATGAAATTTAAAGGTAAAGCACAATACTTCTTATGGTACTTTCAAGTTACTCTTGTCATGGATTGAATTGTGTCCTCCCCAAAATATGTTTCAACTTGGTTAGGCCATGATTCCCAGTGCTCTCTGGTTGTCCTCCATTTCGTGACTGTATTTTTATGTTAAAAGGATTAAGGTGGGATTTTAACACCACCATTAACCAGGTCACCTCCTTGATCCACGGTAAAGTGAGTTTCCCTGGGGTGGGGCCTGTACCACCTTTTCTCTCTCAAGAGATAAAAGGAAAGGGAAGCAAGCAGAGAGTTGGGGACCTCATACCACCAAGAAAGCAGCATCTGGAGCAGAGCGCGTCCTTTGGACCTGGGGTCCCTGTGTCTGAGAAGCTCCTTGACCATGGGAAGATGGAGGACAGGGACCTTCCTCCAGCGCTGACAGAGAGAGAAAGCCTTCCCCTGGAGCTGATGCCTTGAATTTGGGCTTTTAGCCTACTTTACTGTGAGGAAATAAACTTCTCTTTATTAAAGCCATCCACTTGTGGTATTTCGGTTATGGCAGCACTGGATGACTAAGACAACTCTCAAGCTGTAAACACTGACTTAATGAGATAATACTTGCAGGAATTTTGCCACTGGAGCACTTCAGGCCAACCTGCTGTGTTGATTGTAATTTTGCTTTTGTTTATGTGAGCTATAGCTATCAATCTTTACCAATTAAAAATTAAAATTGAGAAATTAAAAAATTTTAATTATTAATTTGTTAAAAATAACAACAAACCCATTAAATGTTACTGTAAATAATGTGTTTTTAAATGAAAAATAAGTTTAAAATTTTTGGGGAGAAGAATGCTTAATTTAATTGGTAAAATTGAGTGAGAAGAATTGCTTTATTCTTGAAATGTCTTTAATAGATGATAATAGGATCCTTGTATCTGCTTCTCTATTCAATTTGTGTCTGTGTCAATGTCACGTATGTAGCTGCTGGAAAACTCCGCTGTACACTCTTGAGAGAATGAGAATGAAAAAAGGAAAATAAAATCTTAGTATTATTTTAAGGAAGTTTTTATCTTTCTGGTCCATTGAAAGGATCTCAGGGACTCCCAAGGATCATCAGATCAAACTTTACCAGCTTTGAGCATTTTCACATATGTATATTTTAAAATCTCCTCCCCAGTTATATGTTGAAAATTTCATGGTGATTTACCATCAAAAATTATATTTAATGAGGAATCACCTGACAATTTCATTAGGTCCTCATTTAATTTTGTTGAAAGCTAAGAACTAGAAACTACCTGCATTGTAAAAGGCCATTTACACTCTCAACAGCAACAGCAATACTTCAAATTTTCCTTTTTTTTTTTTTTTTGTCCTGGAGGTTTTCTCTGACAGAGAGTCTTTCCACAGTAAGAAGAATGATGGAAGAGACATAGGTCTTTCTCCTATAACGTGGGAAAACAGCACCTGAGAAAGAGGAGATGGGAAAGGAAAACACGTTGTAGGGCAGATCTGTCTTAATTGTTGTTAGGTGCCATCGAGCTGGTTCCAAATCATAGCAACCTTATGTACCAGAGAACGAAACACCGCCCGGTCGTGCACCATCCTCACAATCCTTGCTATGCTTGAGCCCAGTGTTGCTGGCACTGCGTCAGTCCATCTTGTTGAGGGTCGTCTTCTCTTTCGCTGGCCCTCTACTTTACCATGCGTGGTAACCTTCTCCAGGGACTGGTCCTTCCTGGTAACATGTCCAAAGAAGTGAGATGAAGTCTCACTATCCTTGCTTCTAAGGAGAATTCTGGCTGTACTTCTTCCAAGACAGATGTGTTTGTTCTTCCGGCAGTCCATGGTATATTCAATATTCTTTGCCAATACCATAATTCAAAGGTATAATTCTTCTTCTGTCCTCTTTTTTCATTGCCCAGCTTTCCCATATCAGGTGATCGGAAACACCATGGCTTGAGTCAGGTACACATTAGTCCTTAAAGTAACATCTTTCTATTTAACACTTGAAAGAAATCTTTTGCAGCAGATTTGCCCAATGCAATATGTCATTTGGTTTCTTTTTCTTTTTTTGTGCTTTAGATGAAAGTTTACATCTCAAGTTAATTTCTCATACGAAAACTTATACACATATTGTTATGTGACCCTAGTTGCAATCCCTGTAAAGTAACAGCATACACTCCCCCTTTCCACCCTGGGTTTCCCGTGTCTGTTCAACCAGCTCCTATCCCTTTCCGCCCTCTCATGCTGCTTCCATATAGCAGCTGCCCATTTAGTGTCATGTATCTACTTGAACTGAGAAGTGCACACTTCACAAGTACCATTTTATGTCTTATAGTCCAGTCTAATCTTTGTCTGAAGAGTTGGCTTCAGGAATTGTTTCAGTTCAGGGGTAATGGAGAGTCGAGGGGCCATATCTTCTGAGGTTCCTCCAGTCTTAGAACATCAAGTCTGGTCTTCTTAGGTGAATTTGAGTTCTGTACCACACTTTTCTCCCGCTCTGTCAGGGACTCTCTGTTGTGTTTCCTGTCAGGGCGATCATTGGTGGTAGCCAGGCACCATCTAGTTCTTCTGGTCTTAGGCTGATGGAGTCTCTGGCTAATGTTGCCCTTTTGTCTCTTGGGCTAGTACTTTCCTTGTGTCTTTGGTGTTCTTCATTCTCCATTGCTCCAGGTGAGTTAGGACCAATTGATGCATCTTAAATGGACGCTTGCTAGATTTTAAGGACCCAGATGCCGCTAACCAGAGCAGAATGCAGAACTTTCTTAGTAAGCTTTGTCATGCCAATTGACCTAGATGTGCCCTGAAACCATGGTCCCCAGACCCCCGCCCCTGCTACTCTGTCCATTGAAGTGTTTGGTTGTGTTCAGGAAACTTCTTAGCTTTTGGTTTAGTCCAATTGTGCTGACATCCCCTGTATTGTGTGTTGTCCTTCCCTCCACCTAAGATAATTCTTGTCTACTATGTAGTTAGTGAATAACCCCGCTCCCTCCCTCCCCACCCTCATAACCATTAGAGAATGTTATCTTCTGTGTTTAAACCTTTTCTTGAGTTCTTATAATAGTGGTCTCATACAATATTTTTCCTTTTGCGACTGACAAATTTCCCTTTGCATGATGCCTCCCAGATTCATCTATGTTGTGAGATGTTTTGAGAATTTATCATTTTTCTTTATTGTTGCATAGTATTCCATTATCTGAATATACCATAATTTGTTTATCCATTCATCTGTTGTTCCCATTTTTTTGCTATTGCGAACAGTGCTGCAGTGAACATGAGTATGCATGTATCTATTCCTGTGATGGCTCTTATTTCTCTAGGATGTATTCCAAGGAGTGGGATTGATGAGTTGTATGGTATTTCTATTTCTAGCTTTTTAAGAAAGCTCCAAATGGATTTCCAAAGTGGTTGTACCATTTTACATTCCCACCAGCAGGGCATAAGTGTTCCAGTCTCTCCACAACCTCTCCAACATTTATTACTTTGTGTTTTCTGGCTTAATGCCAGCCTTGTTGGGGTGAGATGGTACCTCATTGTTGTTTTTGATTTTCATTTCTCTACTGGCTAATGATCGTGAGTATTTACTCATGTGTCTGTTAGCTACCTGAATGTCTTTTTTGGTGAAGTGTCTGTTCATATCCTTTGGCCACTTTTTAACTGGGATGTTTGTCTTTTTGTTGTTGAGGTGTTGTCTTTTGGCCTGTGCATTTTCTGCCAAATAGTCAGAGCTAAATCTTATTGACTCTCCTTTGTAGATAATTTTTCGTCTATCCCTACCTGCTCTTAAAATTCACTCTTTTGGTTTCAGCAAGTTTGATTATAATATTTCTTGATGACTTTCTTTTGGGGTCTACCCTGTGTAGGGTACAATGAGCTTCTTTGATAGATATCTTCTCATTTTTCGTGATAGCAGGGAAATTTTCTGCCAACAAATCTTCAACAATTCTCTCTGTATTTTCTGTTATCCTCCCTGTTCTGGTACTCCAATCACTTGTAGGTTATCCCTCTTTATAGAATCCCACATAATTCTTAGGGTTTCTTCATTTTTTTAAAAATTCTTTTATCTGTTTTTCCTCAAGTAAGTTGGTGTTAAGTGCTTTATCTTCAGTCTCACTAATTTTGACTTCCATTGCCTCAACTCTGCTCCTATGACTTTCTATTGAGTTGTCTTATTCTGAAATTTTATTGTTAATCTTAAGGATTTCTGTTTGCTGTCTCTCTATGGATTCTTGCCACCTGTTAAATTTTTCATTATGCTCTTGTATAATTTTCTTAAGTTCCTCTGTTGCTTTGTCTGTGTGTTCCTTGGCTTGGTCCGAGTTTTGCCTGATCTCCTTCCTGGCCTCTTGAAGAGCTCTGTATATTAATCTTTTGAATTTGCCTCTGGTAATTCCAAGAATTTTCTTCCTCCAGGAGGTTTCCTGGTTCTTTGTTTTAGTCACTTGCTGAAGCCATCAGGGTCTGCCTCTTTGTGATTTGATATTGACTGATTGAATTGAATGTAGTGAGAAATATTATTAACTCTGTCCATACCTTCTTTTGTTTGCATGAATTCCTCTTGACCCCTCCCACTCTGAACCAATTGCAGTGTTCTGGGTTATAAGTTTAAATCAGATAATATTCTACCTTTTAGGTGTGTGGGGAAAGAGTATCATTTTGGTTTGTTTTTGTGATTACTTTTATCAGTGTCATTTCCCACTCTCAAACATACCAAAATTAAATATCAAATGCACTAATCTCTGGCTCTAATATAAGCGAGTTGAAGATAGGCAGCATGATTTATAATTCTTTGTTGCTACTGTATGTTTTAGATGATCAAAAGTACTTTGCTTGTTGAAAATTAAATCTGTGGCTTTCTGAGAGAGAGTGGGTCATAAGTGGTTGTAAGAAAATCTGAACTTGTTCTCATATGGCTGGGTGTCCCTTCCCTGACCACAATTCTCCCTAATTTCAAAGAAAGTCCTATATGTAGATTACCATTTAAGTGTCCTCAGGTGGTATAGTTTCTGAAAGGTCCCAATTTTCTTCCATCCCCAAAGAAGAAAAAGAGTGAATTTTCAAAATGCTTTTTAATATACATGTCTTTCAGGTCAGAGGTGGCATAATATTATATTCCAAAGACAAATTTTTCCATTTAGTTACTTTTTTCTAGAAGTCTGTATTCTCTAGGTAGAATATATTTTCTGGAACTTCAAGAAAGTTTTCAGGTAAAGTAAGTATTAATTTCTACTTATATTCTTCAGTGTGTCTTAATGTATTCCATAATATGGTCAATGAAGAAGATTCACATGTATCAATAAATCTTAGTATCAGTTTAGTTGAAAACATTATAAACGGCTCACTGGATTTCTGGAAGAAAATAAAACATCTTTTAAATGCAGATAAAAGCACATTTAAATTTTACATTTTGACTTGAAATCAAAGTCCCCCCCCCCCCGGGAGCAGAAATATCAATATCAAGTCATCCTTTTGTCATCTCCAAAGATACTTGGTACTAGACATCCCCACAGGTAAAACGATTATCTTTACTTGTTGCTAGAAGAGCTTTTTTTCCTAATACTTCATTAGGCCCATCTGAGGATACTGGCAGAAGATTCTAGTTCATCTATTGCGCTAATTCCAGTCTATTACTAGTGTCTGGTTGTAGTACTACATAAAGAAGGTTCTGAGGCTCATCTAGGATCAGTGAGTGAAAAAGAATATCATAATTGATTAACTGCATTTGTTATGGGCTAGTGTTTGGGAGGAAGGGAATGTGAAGAGAAGAACAGTCTGTTTCCAAATATTTCCTGCCCTGACCTAATATGGGAAGTATGTTATGCCAGCAATTAAATGTCTTTTTTTTCAGGGTTAGTACAGTAGGGTTGGTGGCATATCCTCAAACCTACGGCTCAGTAAAAATATTCCCTCTTGTCGCTGGAATCAACTGTGAATGGGTAGAAGGGCTTCCTCATTTTCTTTGGATCTGTATTTGGTGAGACAAGACAAAATACTCTCCTCTCCTACTCTTCAGATGATTTTCATGGGCACTGGGCATTTTCCAGCCTTGGAGAACTTACCATTTGGTGACTCTGTGGTGGTTTCCCCGGTGGTGCGCATGCCCCGTTGGAGGCCAGCAGGGGTGGTCACTCCAAACACAGAGTCTGTGTCACTGGAAGTGGAGGGGTGCTTTTCTGGGGTTCTCTGGATGGCAGGATTTAATCCGGCTTGTCCTGCAGGAAGGATTCCCTCCTGGACCTCTGGAGTAGCCCCTGCCAGACTGGTAGGCAGGATGGCTCCTGGGAACAAGGGCTGAATGAGGAGGCCTGCAAAGATTTGTGGGGCCATTGGCTATAATGAGGGAGTGAAACAGAAAACAAAGTTAAAAGGAACACATTTAGGGCTGATCAACCCACCTTTTCTCCTTTGAGGGCAACGAGTTTGTGTAGGAAGAGCAGAATGAGGAGGATGAAGTCAGAGAAAACAACAAAGATTTGGCATTCCTCAGTGGAAATGCCTCCGTGTCCTGAGACAAGCCTGATGCTAGTTTCATTATTGGGACTCCTTGCTGTGCTGAATTGCCTTCAGATAAGGAAAGCAAGAATCAAGCGATTCACAGGAAAAGGAATAATCTGTAATTTGCTATTATCAGGAATATCTGTAGGTAGAACTAATGCAAAAAATCCATACAATTATGATGAGCTCTGTTATTTACCTAAACCATAGCCTTTCTTTTCCCCATAAAAATTAGTTTTAAAAAAAAGTAATAAAAAAAGGGAATTAAAAATTAATGGAAAAATTAATTCAAGTAGATTAATCAATCTTCTTCCTCATAGTTTGTATTCCTCCAAGTTTCTTTTGATGTATTTTTCAAAAGCATTGAAATATTGGGTCAGAAATATATTTCTCTTGGCAATTTGGCCACTTGTGTATTCCTTGAGGTTACTTAAGGCATTCCTGTCTACTGGACTATCAATGATTTGCACATGGCACAGTCGTTAAAGTGCTCAGCTGCTAACCGAGAGGTTGGAGGTTTGAACTCACCAGCTTCTCCAGGGGAGAAGTACGTGGCAGTCTGCTTTTGTAAAGATTTAGAGCTTTGAAAACCCTATGGGGCAGTTCTACTCAGTCCTATAGGGCCGCCATGAGTCAGAATTGACTCAATGGCAGTGGGATTCTTTTTTTTTTTTTTTAAGTGAATGCTATTGCTGCCTACAGTTTTTTTTTTTTTTTTCCTGGAAAAATATTAATGTGAAAAGTTTCTCCTAAGATGAGATAATTTGATATCATTTGAGTGTGGAGAGAGTACAGGCAGGAGCCAGTTCTCTGGGACTAGCATTATCGATTGTGTTCTCATACAGTAAAAAGTGTTGAGGGCTCATAATTAAGATACAGGTCAGTTTTCTCACATGTGATTCTTAAATTTTAGTTTGCATAAGAACCATCTGAGGAATTTGTTAAAAGGCAAATTCCTAGGCTCCATTGCTAGAGAGAATGAACAAGTCTGGAGCAGGACCCAGCGATCTGCATTTTTTAGCCAGTAGTTCAAGGGATGGTGATTTTGTGGTCCAAATTGAAGTTTGGGAAGCACTGTCTTAGATTTGGGACCCTGGTTAAAGTTAAGAGCTGAGGCTGCCAACCAAAAGGTCGCCAGTTCGAATCTACAAGCTGCTCCTTGGAAATCATATGGGGCAGTTCTACTCTGTCCTATGGGGTCGCTATGAGTCAAGATCGACTCAACGGCAATGGGTTTGGTTTGGTCTTAGATTTAAGAGGTACTGAAACCAGAATTAGACTTATGGTGGATGAGAGACAGAAGTAGGATGCAGAATTTTTCAAATCTGTGGTGCGACAAGTACAGTTTTGGAATCATAAAGGTGGGTGATGACCATCATTAAAAAGCAAAGAGAATATACCATAAACTACTACAGTGCATTTCACATAGTAAAGGTATTGTTTCTTAAACTTGTTATGTGTGCGTGGTGTGTTGAGTTGCATGAAAATGCAGTTGTTACCGTGGGTTGTACTAAAAAAAGTTTGAAAACCACTGGTATAGTGAATAGAAAAATGGTTTTGGATCTAATCTACTCTTTTGAGCTGCAGTTTCTTTTTATCTGTAAAGCTGAGTTAAAAGTCTCTACTTTGTAGTTTGGTGAAGGTTAAAGACAATATATGTTAAAGATTTGCTGAGGTGCTTATTGTATAAAAGAAGTTTAATAAACTGGTAAATGTGGGTGTTCATGTACCAATGTTAGCAAAACAGCCATTAACTCCATAATTGATTATATTTACAATCTATCAAATCTCTTTTTCATAATAAAAGATTGTTTAAAAACTGTACTCCTAGATATTTCCTCAATTCTTTAGTTTTGTTGTCAAATTTAGATACCATGTTAATTCAGGGTATTTCCCCTAAAAATGAGGGAATGATGCATAGAAGTGCCCAATAATGGTAAGTTTTATTTAGCTTTAGCCCTTTAATTATTCATATGTGTAGGAAAGAGTTGATTAATCATGGCCAGATGCGAGAAAAAGAACATATTTTCTCATAAAAATGAAAACTCCAACTCAAGAGAATGAGTATTTTCTGTAAGAAGTATCAATATTTATATTATTCTACCTCTGAACACATTTCAATATTTTATAATTCTGAATTTTAATCAATATAAAGTTTAAAAATTATGAACTGAATCTGACATCAATATATGGGAAAAAAAGTTAAGCCAAATTAATGGAAAAGTAGCTGGAGAAGGATGGTGCAATGGCCAGTTAGATAAAGGCGAATCGAATGCTAGGACCTATAAAAAGGGCCAGTCTATTGTAATGTGCACCAAATTCATGGTTTGTGGTCAAGAGAGGCTATGTGAGGACCAAAAACAGAATTACGGTAGAAATGAAAATAATTCAAAATGTTAGTAATTTTTTTTTTTCTTACCAATTCCTCTGAGCTTAGGATAGCACCCTAGAAGCAAAATAAATACAAGGTGTTAGAGACATTTTAATATATTATAGGCAAGATATGTATCATATAACTTAAAAATTTAAATATTTTTATGGTTTATAAAAGGAGATTTTGTATTTCCCACAATATCTTAAACTTCCTTTGTGATCTGTATCACAAAATGCAAGTCATCTTATGATATTGGACCACTAACATATATTATCCAAGTGATGTGAGGTCACATGCCTTTTAAAAATGATATTTTTCTGATTATTAAATAATATATGGATGTTGGAGGAAACTTGAAGAATACAGAAAGCAATGAAGAGTAAAAATAAAAGCCACAATCCCACCACGCAAAGTTTAATGTATTTTCTTCAGATATTTTCCACACATTTGTTTTTTACATAATAGAAGTCATGTTATTTGTACCACTTTTTGTCTTTTCTTTTAAGATTGCACCATGTTACCGACAAATTTTAATACATGTAATTTTGAATGGCTACATGGTATTTGCTCTTCTGTTGCACAGTTTACTTAACCATTTTCCTTTTACTGTAAATTTAAGCTGTACCCAATATTTTTCTCTACTATAAATATTATTTTGATGATATATTTATATATAGACCTTTGCTATATTTCAAATCATTTTCTTGGGATTTGTTCCTAGATGTGGAATTAGGAGTTGACACGAATCTTACATTTGGTTCTATTTTCAGAAATAAAAGCTGTCATCTGATACTGATATTTGATCTTGGACCTTGGTAATTTTGTCAATGATCTCAAGGATTACCTTTCTTAACAATAAATTAGAGAGGAGAGAAGATGTCATGTAACATTTCTAGTGAAAACATATATAGTTAAAAAAATATGTTTGAGATTAAAAAATAAATCCCAGGAATCATTAAATTAATCCCATTAACTTGTTTCTTTCTAAACAGCTTGGTTTAAAGGTTTAACTGTTTGCTTCATCTGTGACATTTGCTGACTGTGCATATCTCCACTACTCATCTTCAAATCGAAAAGTAAAATATTATCTATGAGATGTTGTGATTAAATAATATGGTAAAGTACTTAGAACTATACTTGGTATGTAGTAGGTGCTCAATAAGTGTTAGCTGCTGTTATGACAATGTTCATACAATGCAAATTAAATTGGAAACTTTGCAAATATCTGGTAAATCGAGGCAAGATAAATATTTCATGCCAAGATGATTTGAAATCAGTATCATATTAAAAAATCTTACCTGGGCTCCAAGCTGTGCTACAATAATTGGTAACAGCTGAAAAAAAGACAGAACAATTTATTAAAAAATATTGAAAGATTAGTTCTGGCACATAAAAATATATTCAAAGATGTAAATATTGAGACTCACTTAAAAAGATAAAATATTTGTTGTTTCTGTGTTATCTTTAATCATAGATACAGATTCATAGAGCTAGATGGAAATTAGAAGTCATTCAATTTTTAAAATTAAGGTTAGATTCTGAGAGATTTAGAAACTTGTCCAAGGCTGCATATTTAGAAGGTGAAAGTTAATAACTTTGAATGAACAAAAATAATTTTGATCCCAAATTATCTTCAAACCAAAGATTATTCCAAGTAGTAATGAAAATAAAATGCATGTGTTTCTTTTATCGTGGCTTCTCAGAGGAGACATCAAAATATTTAATGGCTATTTTAAAATAAAGATTTATTCGCATATATGTATTTAACTTAGTAATGGTTGCCTTGATATTTTGCTGTTAAAATAGATCACTGGTAGTAAATAATGGGTGATATTGTTCAGTAATCCCTGGTACTGGCAGAACTCTTAGAACTAGATGAGAAATATATTCATTATCACTGGCGACTCCCTAAATGTTATGAATTTACAGCTGAAAAGGATTTGGGTTCTCCATTGGTGTGCTCTAACACGCTTTTGTACTTCAACAGCTAGCCTAGAGTTTGTCAAAGAAAGGATTTTAAAGATTCTTATTTCTATGGAAAATTCATTGTCAGAAAAGTCACAATGGATTTTTTAATACTAACTAATGTAAAGGCTGTGAAGTCTTAGGAAATACACTCTTATCTTTATCATTTCCTAAGACAGATTGTACAGCAATATCCATAATGCCAATAGGTAGAAAGTGGATGCATTTGAGAAAGAGTCTTACACTCAGTCAGGTCCTTGGTTACTTAAAAAAAAAAAAAAAAAAAAACCTCCAGAGTGGCCATGGGAAAGCAAATTTGGGGGGACAGGACACTTGGGATTTGGGAGAAAACATAATTGAAATTCTTCTTTAAAGGTGAGTTGGGGTGGAAGAGACAAAAAGATACAAAGAGGAAACCACAGGTGTCTAAGTAAAATTGTGATGAAAGGTAATTTAATTGTTCATCAATGTAATAATGAGGATAAAAATTTTCTTCTTAGTTGTTGCTGGAGAAATGATTTAAAATAATAATAGTTAATACTTAGGAGTGTTTACTATGGGATGGGCACTGTTCTAAATGTTTTACATATACAGGAATTCCCTGGATTAGGAATGAGTTTCGTTCCTAAATCTGTCTTTAAGTGGAATTTGTACATAAGTGGGAACAGTTAGGTACGGTTCGTATCTAACATCAGTCAAATGTTTGTCTTAATATATAATACGTAGTGTAACATTCTATGCATAAAAACATTAAAGAAGCACTTACAGATACACTAAGATATCTTTAACATAATAATTCAGTAATAATAATTATAATGTGTTGATGTATGTTGCAAAGTTTGTTGTTATGAACCATTGTATGTACCCTGAATTTTTAATATAATAGGCTTTAAGGGGATTGGTTCATAACCACATGTTGTATATAAGTCAGGCATTCATAATCCGGGGACTGCCTGTCTTTACTCGTTTAATCCTTATGACAGCTCTAGAGGTAGGTTCTACTTTAACTCCCATTTTAAGGATTAGGAAGTAAGCCACTGAGTGGTTAAGTAACTTGGCCAGTATCACATAGTAAGTACAGAGCTGGAAGTTGACCAGAGGCTGCGAGGTTCTAGAGTTGACTCTTAACCATGTTGGCGTTGACTTGATAAATGAGATCTGAAGACAAACACCCAGGGTTCTGGCAGAGAATAAGTCATTCTCTATGGGAAGTGGAAGGGTGGGAGGGTCTGGGGAGCACAAGAGAAAGTTAGGTGTGGGGACCCTTGGTGGTGGCATGGCCTAGAGATGGAGAATGGCAATTGATATATGTTGTGTATTGGGGAGTGTTCAATATGTCAAACCTCTCTGAACCTTCAGTAACATCTATAGTGCCCACTAATGCCTTTGGCTCAAGTGGATGGATACTCTGAAGAAGATGAAGGTGTACTGAGTCTGGCTTTAAGGTTAAAGCAGAGAAACAATTGAGACTGAAGTTGAGCAGTCAGCATATGGATTACACCAGGATCATGCAGTAAAGAGATCCTGATTTTATTTGCATGTTTCTCAAGTCCTTTTCAGAGAGTAACTTTTAGTATCAAGGTATAAATAAGCAGGACATACTTTAAGCGAAGGATCCATATCGACTTAATGGCAATGGGTTAAGTTTGTGTCTCAATATTAAAAAGAAATAAAATTAGTTATAATGCTACAGAATTTTACAAATATGAATAAATGAAGTAGTACAGTCTCTTGAGTTGCCATTTTGGACGAATAAAGGTACAGAGGAAAACATCACTTGCTTATGATGCAGAATTTAATTAATATTGTAATTAAACTCAGATTTTTTTGGTACAAACTTGCTCTTATTGAAACCTGGTGGTATCCCCAGTGACAGGCAAATGGTTAGGATACACTCATGCCTCATAATTTTAGACTGTGTATTAAAGTCTTACACTTTTGTGTGTCCTTTGACCCAAAAACTCTATTCCTAAGAATTGATTCTAAGGAATAATCATGGATATGAACATTGACTTAGCTATAAGGAGTTATAAAGATATCCTCTATCTCATTGTTTGTAGATGCAAAGAAAAACACCCTAAATTTTCAGCCATAGAGGACTTAGAGGACAATGGGATACTAAGCAATCATTTAAAACAATGTTATAAATGAATATTTAAAAAGCAAAAACTATTTAAAATGTATTAAGTGGAAAAAAGGATGTTCTAGAACCTGAGATGGAGTCCCTGGGTGGTGCAAACAGTTAAGCACTTGAGTACTAAGTTTGGACACACCCAGAGGCACCTCAGAAGAAAGGCCTGGTGATCTGCTTCCGAAAGATCAGACCCTTGGAAACCCTGTGGAATGTAGTTCTACACTGCAACCTCTAGGGTTACTATGAGTCAGAACTGGCTCAGTGGCAATTGGTTTGGTTTATCTGGTTTTAGAACATTTATTTGGTTTAAGAACATATTTTCTTTTAAAAATGTGATTAAACATGCATAGAAAAAAGACTGGAAAGACATTTCCTAGAATGTTGACATGTTTAATTCTGGGTGATTTTATTTTATTCTTTTTTGTTTATCTGTATTTTCTAATGTCTCTATAATTAACATGTGTTACTTATGTAATAAAAACAAAAACATTTCTATGAAAAATCAGGCCAGTATGTGGATATGATAAGCACTGAGGTCATGTGTTGGGGAGAATGAGTTATCCAAAAGTACTTAGTTTAGCCATAAAAGGATCATCATATTTTTCTTGAGAGCCTATAAAGTTTTGGACAGATTTCAAGAAGGTAAAACTTTGGGCTTAGTAGTTAAAATATGTACACTTCTGAAAGGTGTGATACTCTAAGAATGTAATGACATCTTAGTGTGAGTAGGTCTTCCAGAGTTTTCCTGGAAGCAAGTGATGATAGTAGGTGGTAAAGAACTGGAAAGCCTTTAGAGACTTGAGAGGAGGTGTGGAAAAAGGGTACAAACAAAGGGAGGATAAGATTTGCTGAAGACAGACTTTCTCAGCCTCATAATTTTTCTTTGGAATGATCATGGTCATCCAGGAAGTGTTCAACAGAAAACAGAATAGTGATAGAGAACAATCGTGATACCTTTCGATTTCCCCCCTTACCTTCCTCACTTTTAATTTTCCCAGACTCTTCACATTTTTCTTCCTCCTTAAAAACGTATTCTAGAGAGGTTATGGGGTAGCATGCCCCGTTTTCTGAGTGTGTTTTCACAGAGTTTCAGCAAGAACCAAATTGCCAAAGACTGTTCTACTTCTGGTAGGACATTGCATGTTGTCTGGGTAAAATTTAAAAGAAGTCTGAAAAAATTCTTCCCCTTCTTTAGACTTTCACCTGAGAGAAAATACTCCTTAATGGTAATCTGATGGCTAGTTGTTGAACTTACTTGTGATTGCAGCTGCTGTTTTATGGTCAACCCGCCCAAGTTCAGTGGGAAGGTCTGGGTACCAGGTGCCATTCCTGTAGCAGGATTTAGCTGTAGAGCAATAAGATTTTTATTGTAATTTTTTTTTCAGTTTGAACACTCAAAAAGTGAAAATGTATTTAGTAAATATGAAATGTGTTTAAAGTGCGACTATTATGTAAATAAGAGAATTCTATTTCATGTGGATTAGATATAGAGTTGAAGTACAAAGTGTACTAATATGTACAACCATAACATCCAGGGATAATTTTCCTCACATCAAGTTTTTCTTTATCATTTAACCCATTCTCTTTGAAATTACTTAGGTGATTTTGTTCTCGCTTTTTCTTTTTGGATATAACAGCAACAGCTCCTGGAATTTTTCTGATGGCTTTCATATGAAGAATTGAATTCCTTCATTGTTAACCACATGAAGACTGAGGGACAGAATACAATATCTAGTCTGAACTATGGACTAGATGACTAGAAATAAAAAATCTACTCTATCAAGGAAAGGAACTTATTATTTTTTCCTCCAAACAGATTGAACTATGTAGAGATTCTATGAGAAGACTGAAGATCTTTCTATGCCTTCTAAAAAAAAAAAAATGCCTTCTAGTTTGCTCTTATTGTTGGGGCGATGATTCATTCATAGTGTTTATTTGGGTATGTGAATAATATAGGGGGCAGTGAAGAGGTATTGCAGTGGGATCAGCAGAGGAGCGTAGAGAAGAGATAAGAAGCATTAGAGAAGATGTGAATCTAGATTAATTTCTTTAGCGATTCTCTCTTTATGAAAGCCTTTTTATGATGTTTTGTTTGACATCCAACACTCCTTGAATTTCTGGTGTCTCCTCTCTTTCGACTTATGTACAATGAATATGTGTGTATGTGTGTGTATGCTCAACATTAAGTATTATATTAACAATGGGTATGAAAATGATATAAAAGAGTACTTACCTGTTGCAGATCTGACCCCAGTGTGAGCAGCTGGGTCAGTGGTATTAGACTCAAAGAAGGGAAGACCTGCAGGGCATTGAAATTGATGTATGAGAGAAGAGAAGCTCTGTGCCCTCTAACCTGTCAAAGGTGGATATGTTCTACTAACCTATACTCAAGTCAGAGGGGGATTGACAGTGAAGGGCCTCTCACTTGCATTGCCCTCTTCCAAGGCCCCAGGAGGCACCCTGGCAATGTGTCGAGTTATGGTATTTATAGTTTAAAAATGTTGTATTTTATTTTTTCATTCTAAATAAATATTCACCTTAAACCACAAAAACCAAACCCATTGCCGTTTTGGTTCCAACTCATAGCAGTCCTATAGGATGGAGTAGAACTGCCCCGTAGGGTTTCCAAGGAGCAGCTGGTAGATTCGAACTGCTGACCTTTTGGTTAGCAGCCGAGCTCTTAACCACTATACTACCAGGGCTCCAATATTCACCTTAGGACCCAATTTTACATATTTAATTTTATATTCTTTTCCTTAAAGGAGGACTTCAAATCGTATGAGTTTCAGGTCCCTTAAGGAGTAAGATTGTCTCCTGGCTTCAGTGTTCTATTACAGTCATAGAACTAAAAAGAGAATTCTAGATTCTGGCATTATCTGATTATACTATTTCATAAAGCCTAGATGTAGGTAAGGAGAGGGTCCTTTTGGGTAGAGGAAGGCTTGTAGCCAATAGGTACAGTCTTCAAAAGTATTTAAATATGTTTCAAAGAAACAGATTTTACAATATATCAGCTCATCAGCAACAACAAAATTGTAATAAAGACATAAGGAAGTCTGCAGGTATTTGCATAGGTCACCTCTCAATCCCTGTTAACTCTGGCAAATATCACATGTGATATGTCAAGGGCATAGACGACCAACTTTTATGAATAGATCTACTTATTCCTTTTCAAAGTTTACCTGCTTTTGTTGCTAAACAAAATTATTATTCAGACAAAATAGAAAAGGATAAAGATGCTTTGCTTTTCCTAGTCAAAAATTAAAAAATAAAATGCACCGGGTCTTATTTTTTCTCTCAGATGGAAAGCCTTACTCTTGTTCAGTCATGAGGCTGTGTAAATCTTGGTTTTAAATCTAGTAGTCTTAATATGTTTTCTTTCCTGGTTTGCAAATGTTCTCTCTTAAAGGACACTTACCTGATTTGGCTGCTGTTGGTTTAGTAGTGTTGCTTGATCCGGAACAAGCTTTGCTGCAGAAAGTCCCAAAGCAGGGTTGAGCTGCTTCTGTGGTAACAAATATTTGATGAAGCAGAACTGTGTTTGAGGTTTTGAATCCACCTAAGCCCAGGAACTAAGAGGGAGTTGTCACCAAATGCAAAAATGCCTTTCTTTATGTTCTGCGTGTTTTGGAACACTTTTAATTCCCTGATTGGAATGGACCATTTTGTGCTCCACCATGGCATTGTGGGGTGGAAAAATGGCAGAGTAGGTCGGGTAGAGTGGTGAGGGCGGGGCAGGGCACATGGGATTTCTGGTGGTATTTTCCAGTTCCCTTGTCTTATCTGTATCTGCCGTCGTCCTTTGTTAGGACATGAAATATATGGTCTGCACCTTAGCTCTGTGCACATTTACTTTTATCTAATGCTTGAAGGTAAATTGCCATAATTTCTACAGCATTTTCATGAAGCTTCCTTCTTTTGCCTCATGCCTTACATGTCATTTCCTGTAATAGAAGTTCAGTCCCCTTCTTGGCTAGGGTATTTCCCTGGTATGTTAAGAATCACAGAATTTTTTGAGTGGAAATGTCCCTGCTACTGTTATGGTCTAGTTGTATGGTTTTGTTTTAAAGATGAGGAAACGGAGGCCCATAGAAGCAAAGTGACTTGCTCAAAGTGACATGGTTAGTAGTAGCAGAGCCAGTACTAGAATCCCAGAAAGTGCTCTTGGGCTTTAAGAAGTGAATTCTTCCATTTGTGTCTCTCAGCACATCCTCTGCAATCAGGTAGAAGCATCTTGACCAGGTTTGCCAAGTCGGCCTTTGCTCCTGACCTTATCCCAGAGGTTCAGTGTGGCATGGACCTCAAGCACTGAATCAATACTTCGTGCTACCACTGACTCTTGGTTTGACTTTGAATTTTTTCCCCTCAGTTGTAAAAGGAGTGGTTGACATTACCCGTGCTTGGAGGTCCCTTTAAGTTTCAAGATTATGTAAGTATGAAAAAACCCAAACCAAACCCTTTGGACTCATAGCGACTATATAGGACAGAGTAGAACTGCTCCATAGCGTTTCCAAGGAGCAGCTGGTGGATTTGAACTGCCAATCTTTTGGTTAGCAGCCGAATCCTTAACCACTGCACCACTAGGGCTGCTATGTAAGTATAGAACAAAACCCATTGCTGTTGAGCCAATTCTGACTCATAGTGACCCTATAGGACAGAGTAGAACTGCCTCATAGAGTTTCCAAGGAGAGCCTGGTGGATCCGAACTGCCGACGCTTTGGTTAGCAGCTGTAGCTCTTAACCACTATGCCAGTAGGGTTTCCTATGTAAGTTTAGAGCCTCTAAATAAGTCTTTTCATCTTCTATAATCTATTGTTAGCACAGCTGACAGAGTAAACCTTTGAAAGCAAAAAACTGATTTTGCCATTCCTTTGCTCAACCCTTGCATTGACTTCCCATTTCACTTGGAGGAAAAACCAAAGACCTTGCAATGACCTTCAGGAGATAGGCCTTCAGTGCCTCTCTGACCTTCCGCCTCACCTCATTCTCTCTCGCTCACTCTGATGCAGCCATCCAGGCTCCTTGCTGTCCCTGGGACAAGTCAAGCCCACTCCTGTCTCAAGCCCCCCTTCATTTGCTCCTTCTGTCTGAATTTTCTTTTCCTTTTTTTTTTTTTAGATATCTAGTTGTTTCACTCCCTCACTTGCTTCAAATTTTTGCTCAAATTCATCTTCTTATTGATGCCTACCCTGACCACTTTTCTGAATATGCATTCTGCTCCATCACCAACTTCACTCCCCCGACAAGCCTGGTCCACTTTGCTCTACTCTGTGTCCTTTTCTCCATAGCTCTCATCACTCTCTAACATACTATGTGACTTACTGGTTTATGATTACATTTATCATTTGTCCTCCTGCTAAAATATAAGCTTCGCAAGGGCAGAAATCTCATGTGTTATTCACTGATACATCCCAAGCAGATACATTAATGCCTAGCATGCAGTAAGTGCTAAATAAATATTTGTTGAAAGAATGAAATCCTAGTTTCCGCTAAGGGACCCACTTCCAGGGACTTTGACTCGTCTTACTGTTTTCTCTCTTTTTGCTCAGAATATTCTCCTCTGGAATCTGTCCTCAAACTTCTGATCTACTGAAAACAATTTCTAGGCTGACGTATGTGTCAGCATTTACCAGTTGATTTATTTTTGTATGCGTTTATGATAATTCAATAAATTTCATTTACAAATAATAAGAAATACCTTGCCCATGTGATCTGATCTTTCATTTGATAAATATTGTTTCTATTGCTAATAGACATTTCAGCACCATCTCCCCCATCCCCTATCCCCTCTACCTGTCTAGCTGCTCTCGCATTATTGGCTATTAACAATCTGTATTAGCTTGCACTCTACTACTCAGCCCACCTTGAATGAGAACTGTGCTCCTGGAAAGTTTTATTTATCTTGAAATTTCACAAATTTCATAGTAATTTGGAAACCCTGGTGGCATAGTGGTTAAGTTCTACAGCTGCTAACCTAAAGGGTCAGCAGTTCAAATCCACCAGATGCTCCTTGGAAACTCTACAGGGCAGTTCTACTCTGTCCTATAGGGTTGCTATGAGTCGGAATCGACTCGACAGCACTGGGTTTGGTTTTGGTTTTGGTTTGAAATCACTAGAGAAACCTTATTTAAAAAAATCTTCTGATAAATTTATTTGAAGTGATAGATTATTTGTTTTATGAAAAATTAATTTCCTAATTTAACTTGATTAGAAGGTTAAATTTTCATAGGCAACTTCTTTCAAGTCAGACAAGTGCATATTTGGAGTGAAATAAACAGGGGCTTGTTAATCATGTCTTGCTCCACCTTCTGTAAGCTTACCCTGTTCATATCCTGCATTGAACTAGTCAGTTATAATTTAACATTTCTATTTAAAAATTTTTCATTTTGTTTGGATCTCTAATCAACACCCGTTTTGAAGCAGCAGTCAAGAAATCAAATGATGTATTGCATTGGGCAAATCTGTTGCAAAAGACCTTTAAAATATTAAAAAGCAAAACTGTCACATTGAGGACTAAGGTGCACCTGACCCAAGCCATGGTATTTTTCAATTGCCTCATATGCATGTGAAAGGTAGATGACGAATAAGGAAGACTGAAGAAGAATTGATGACTTTGAATTATGGTGTTGGTGAAGAATATTGAATATACGATGGACTGCCAGAAGAACAAACAAATCTGTCTTGAAAGAAGTACAGCCAGAATGCTCCTTAGAAGTGAGAATGCAAGACTTTATCTCACATAATTTGGACATGTTGTCAGGAGGAACCAGTCCCTGGAGAAGGACATCATGCTTGGTAAAGTAAAGGGTCAGCGAGAAAGAGGAAGACCCTCAAGGAGATGGGTTGACACAGTAGCTGCAACAATGGGCTCAAGCATAGCAATGATTGTGAGGATGGCCCAGGACTGGGCAGTGTTTCGTTCTGTTGTACACAGAGTTGGAATCGACTAAACAGCACCTAACAACTAAAAAAAATTATTTGATTAATATCTATACTCCTTCTGAGCACCATGAGGGATCATAGTTTGTTTTTTGATTTCCTTACCATCGTATATTCAGCTGTTAGCATAGTGTCTAACGTAAAGAAAGTTTTCAATAGATATTTGTTGATTGTATGAATGGCTATAGAAGTGTCAAGTGAGCTGGAAGCTCAACTAAGGGTTGTATATTTTTGTTCTGCTATTTCATGTCAAATATCTCCTAATTTTTTTCTCAATTGTCCATACTTAAATATCTCAAACAGTCAAAGAGCAGCCCACTTAGAGATTGAAAGCAACCGTCTCTGTCTATAAAACAATGGAAGACAATGCGAGTATATGTTTAAGCACTAGGGCTCCTTCTTTCAAAACATATTTTATGATGAAGTGTTCTAAGTCAAAAGCGTTCCCCAGATTGTTATATTCCCTTAAACCCATTCTGTCGCCTTCAAGTCAATTCAGGCTCATAGCAACACTGTAGAACAGAGTAGAACTGCCCCATAGGGTTTCCAAGGCTGTAAATCCTTAGGGATGCCGACTGCCACATCTTTCTCCTGCAGAGCAGCTGGCGGGTTTGAACTGCCAACCTTTCAGTGTGCCTCTGGGGTGCCTTAATATTCCCTTGGTATTGCATAATTTGGTACCATTTTTAGAGTTTATAAAACCTAGATGCTTCTTGCCTGCAATTAGAAAATTTGGAAAATGTAATTTACCTCTTTAGCCACAAACAACTAGTAGCCAAGAAATTTTTAAATTCTTCCTGGAAAATAGAATAATTGTCTGCTAAGGTTTTGACCAGATACAACCTGAGGCATTTCTTTCCTCCCGAATTTCTACCTATTGCTCTGCCAAAATGATTGAAATTCTACCACGATAGAGTGGATGTATTTTAAAAATGGGAATACATTGGAATATGCATCAAGACCTTAATATAAAAAAAAATTTTTTTTTAATATAAATGAACTTATCATTTTTCATCCTGGAAAATAAAAGCAGAAGACTAAGGGAATGGATCACAGAAAAGAGCAGTTTTGATGGGGGGTAGGAAGAGAGATAGGTCTACCGGTAGATATGCTGCTAAATTGGTTGGTACGTAAATAAACATGCTGTGCTTACCGGTAATGACTGAGTTGATCCTAGAAGACAGAACAGTAGAATCGTAGTCTTCATGTTTCAAATTGCTACCTATAACAACAAAACAGCATTACTATTTTACTCCATTTTTTTCCTTTTGAGAGGTGATACTTAAAAAGAATGAATGTCCTATTTGAAACACGGTCAGTTAATGTTACCTTTATGTACAGCTGACAAAATACACAGGCAAAGCAATATTCAAAGTCTGGTCAATTTCTCCAGTTTGGTGAAAAATATTACCATTTGATTTGTGATAGTTGGTGGAGGGAATTTAAACTGAGTTGCAGGAGACTGATAACTGAGAGACCAATCAGGAGTTAGCTGCCAATATGAAATCATTTGGTTTCTTTCACTTCCCAACACTTCATTAGGTGGGTTATTAGCTGCAGACATCATATTACCCAATGTCTACTGTTTGAGTGGATGGTATTTCAGGAAGGCAAGATCTGTGTAATTAAAAAAAAGTGCCAAAAATAAAAAAAATTTTGAAATCTGTCTTCACCTCTATCTCCTTCCCAAATGACTTCCCAGCTGTACTTGTTTTAGCATGTATGTTTTTGTTCTGTTATACATAAGGTCTTCATGAGTCAGAGCTGACTCGACGGGACCTAACAATGAATTTATAAATCAAACACCAAAATACATAGCTCTATGTTGTTGTTAGGTGTCATCGAGTGGGTTCCGACCTATAGCGACCCCATATACAACAGAACAAAACACTGCCCAGTCCTGGGCCATGCTCACAATCGTTGCTATGTTTGAGCCCATTGTTGCAACCACTGTGTCAATACATCTCGTTGGGGGTCTTCTTCTCTTTTGCTGACCCTCTACTTTGTCAAGCATGATGTCCTTCTTCGGGTACTGGTCTCTCCTGATAACGTGTCCAAGTATGTGAGCTGAAGTCTTTCCATCCTTGTTTCCAAGCAGCACTCTGGAAGTTAGTACAAAATTGTCTGAGATGATGAGGCTTTCTCTGTTTTCTAATTATTCGATTCACTTATGCAGTCAACTTTTGCTAGGTGTCAGATACTCTGCTGTCTCTATATATAGTTAAAAAAAATGAGGCCTATTATGTATATTGTTCAGCAACTTACTTTTCTTACCAAATAACACACAATTTACGTGTCAGTACATATAGGTTTATTTCCTTTGTTTAATGGTTACCTTGTGTTATATTTTCCTATTGATATGCCTTTAATAATTCATTTCCATATTATTTTGTAATTATAAAATGGTACAATATAGCTTCACTGCCCTAAAAATCCCTTTTTTGTAAGGCAGTGAAACTACTTTATATGATACTGTGGTGGTGGACACATGACATTATGCATTTGTCAAAAACCATAGGAGAGAAGAGCAGTAAGAATGAACCCTAATGTAAACTATGGACTTTAGTTAATAATAGTAAATATTGGTTCATCAATATTCACTACACAAATTAAACATAATCTAATAACCTAATTATTGTTAGAATCTAATAATAGGAGAAACTGTGCAGAGGGGAGAGAAGACATGTGGGAACTTTGTATTTTCTGCACAATTTGTTCTGTAAACCTAAAACTGCTCTAAATATATTTTTAAAAATATGGTACAGTGAACACCCTTACACTTTTTTTTTGTACACTTGGAAGCATTTCTGTAAGCATTATTCCTAGAAGTACTGTATTAAAAGGTACATTTCAAATTTTAACAAATACTGTAAAATTGCCTTCCAGAAATGTTGAATGGGCTGCTTTGTTTGAAATGGGAGAAGATACTGTAACCTAAGCAGAACACAGGGGTATATTGAGGTTTCTTACACACAGAAAAACAGCTAAGTGTGGCCTGTGCTTCACCTGAGTTTTTGAGGTATGCCACCTTTTTTAATGATGTATTTACAAAGAGTGATGGATGTCTGTTCTGCAATTTATGAGGGGAAAACAAACAAACAAACAAACAAACAACAACAACAACAGCAAAAAAACTTGAGTTTGTGTCATGCCAGGATGTTCCATGGAGGGCCGTCTTAGGTTTGGTTTCTTTTAAAGTACAGAGTGTCTGTTAAGGGAAAGTTGTCTGAGATGATGAGTCTTTCCCTAACTGTTCTCTAACTATTCAATTCACTTACTCAGTCACCTTTTGCTAGACATCAGATACTCTGCTGGGAATGTGGAATGCACTGTCTAGAAGGGGAAACACAAAGGTTAGCAAGTAATTATGTGCATGGCAAATACAGTAATTAGGAGCATGCACAGGTATGAAAGATGGAGTGGTTAATTTTGTCAGGGGCAGAAGGTTAGGGAAGACTTGATAGAGGAGGTGATCCTTGAGCTGGATTTTGAAGAATAAAAAGAAACATTAAAGAACGCCTGCCTTGAGCATTGAGCTCTTTTAAGATCTATCTGTATGGAATCACATTGACAACAGCAACTTGATTAGATAGGAAACTTAGGGGGCAGTGAGTTTATGTTAATGGGGGAGGAATAACTTGGAAAAGGAGGGTGAAAATGGTTGCACAACTCGAAGAATGTAATCAGTGTCCCTGGATTGTACATGTAGAAATTGTTGAATTGGTGTATGTTCTGCTGTGTATATTCTCAACTACAATAAGAAAAACAAAATAAATTATTAAAAAAAAAAAAAAGAATGCAAGAAGAACACCCAGGCAGAACAAGTGTCAAGATTTGAAGAGTTATTGTCTCTATCACTGAAACAAAATGAGGGTTGGTTGGTAGCAGTGGGAGATAAGGTTGGAGAGACACCTATTTTTAACCATCTGTAGCATTTTTTTTTGACATAGCCCTGGTGGCACAGTGGTTAAGTGATCAGCTGCTAACTGAAAGGTCCATGGTTGGAATGTTCCCCACAAGCTGCTCCATGGGAAAAAGATGTGGCAGTCTGCTTCTGTAAAGATTACAGCCTTGGAAACCCAATGGGACAGTTCTACTCTGTCATATAGGGTCACTATTGGTCAGACCCCACATGTCTATCAGTTTGTCATACTGTGGGGGCTTGCGTTTTGCTGTGTTGCTGGAAGCTATGCCACAAGTATTCAGATACCAGCAGGGTCACCCATGGAGGACAGGTTTCAGCTAAGCTTTCAGACTAAGACTAGGCACAAGTAAAATTTTGTTGAAAATCATTCAAAAGTGGCTGCAGCAGTACATAGACAGGGAACTGTCAGAAATTCAGGCCAGATTCAGAAGAGGACAGGGAACCAGGGATATCATTGGTGATGTCAGATGGATCCTGGCTGAAAGCAGGGAATACCAGAAGGACATTTACCTGTGTTTTTTTGACTATGCAAAGGCATTCAACTGTGTGGATCATAATAAATTGTGGTTAACATTGCAAAGAATAGGAATTCCGGAACACTTAATTGTGCTCAAGAGGAACCTTTGCATAGATCAAGAGGCAGTTGTTTGGACAGAACAAGAGGATACAGAGTGGTTTAAAGTCAGGAAAGGTGTGAGTCAGGGTTGTATCCTTTCACCATACCTATTAAATCTGTATGCTGAGCAAATAATCTGAAAAGCTGGACTATATGAAGACAAACAGGGCATCAGGATTGGAGGAAGACTTGTTAACAACCTGTGTTTTGCAGATAACACAACTTTGCTTGCTGAAAGTGAAGAGGACTTGAAGCACTTACTGATAAAGATCAAAGGCTACAGCCTTCAGTATGGATTGCACCTCAGCATAAAGAAAAGAAAAATCCTCATAACTGGACCAATAAGCCACATCATGACAAACAGAGAAAAGATTGAACTTGTCAAGGATTTCATTTTACTTGGATCCACAGTCAACACCCACAGAAGCAGCAGTCAAGAAATCAAAAGATGCATTGCGTTGGGTAAATCTGCTGCAAAGGACCTCTTCAAAGTGTTGAAAAGCAAAGATGTTACCTTGAAGACTAAGGTGCGGCTGACTCAAGCCATGGTATTTTCAATTGCATCATATACGTGTGAAAGCTGGACAATGAATAAGGAAGACTGAAGAAGAATTGATACCTTTGAATTGTGGTGTTGGCAAAGAATTTTGAATATACGTATGGACTGCCAAAAGAATGAACAAATCTGTCTTGGAAGAAGTACAACCAGAATGCTCCTTAGAAGCAAGGATGGTGAGACTGAGTCTTACATACTTTGAACATGTTGTCAGGAGGGATCAGTCCCTGGAGAAGGACTTCGTGCTTGGTAAAGTACAGGGTCAGCGGAAAAGAGGAAGACCCTCAACAAGATGGAGGCTCAACAGTGGCTGCAACAGTGGGCTCAAGCATAACAACGATCGTAAGGATGACACAGGACCAGGCAGTGTCTAATTCTGTGGTACGTAGGGTCGCTATGAGTTGGAACCAACTCGACAGCACCTAACAACAACAACAACAATGGGTCGGAATTGACTTGATGGCAACAGGTTTTTTTGGTTATAACATTTTTTATTTTTTTGGCCTGCTTTACACATTTTGTCATTAGATCAAATATTATCTTTTATAGCTACTCCATAATTTCATAGCTGTATGGGCCCAAGAGCATAACAATGATCATGAGGGTGGTACAGGACTGGGCAGTGTTTCGTTCTGTTGTACATAGGGTCACTTTGAGTCAGAACCAACTCAACGACACCAAACAACAACATCATGTTTCTCTTGAACTAGATAGACAGTTCCTGGGAACTTGTATTTCTTTAGTGACCTTTCTGTTTTTTAACATTGCAAACACTACATGGTTACCACATGTTGACGAATTAATGGCATAGGTATATTCTATAGGGAGTTGGTGCAAGGTTAATTTCAGTGAAGGACTCAAAGAAGGGGTGAAGTTTTAGCTGGACTTGGAGAATAAATAAGATTGGAGAGACAGAAAGAATAGCATGGTAAATGTTTTTTTTTCCTTGGATTGTGGAGAGAAGCAACTATATATAAAGGCTGAGTTATGTGGAAGGGAAGCAACTTCAAATTCTCATCAGTTTTCATAGACAAATCCATCTTTTTATTGAGTTAATCCATTTATCCAGTCCATCATTTAACATATAACATACACTCTATTTCCCTGGAACTGTTTCAGTTCCTGGTGATCAAACAGTGGATGGAAGAGACAAAAATCCACACCTGCATGGAGCTTACATTTTAGTGGAGGTGGTGGGCAGGAACAGAAATACTCAAGCAGCCTCAGTGTGTGGGAGGGATCCAGTGACCCTGAGGTGTCCCTTTTCCTCTGGCATTATTTTTCAGTGAATGTGCAGGGGAAAGGATTTCCTTTAATTTTTGTTCCCCCCTCCCCTACCCCAGTGGAGACAGAGTTGAATTTTATGCCAGTTTTGTTCCTGGCCTTAGGTGAGGAGACCTGTGTTCTATCACAAGTCTAGAGTATGGTGCTGTTGAATAGCCCATTTGAACTGAATCACTGCTTTGACTGTCTGGGCAGCAAGTGATTCAGGGACCTGCCAGTGAGCTGATTGTCTGTTCCAGACATGCTCCCAACCCCAAGCTGGAATGAGACATACCCCTACTAGGAAACTGAGCAGTCATTGGGATAACACTGAAATAAACAAGAGGAATTAAGAAGGCTGAGTAGTTTCTTAGGTAAGAAATTTTAAGTCTGAAAGTAGGTAACTTGCAATAATGTAATTATGGAGTTGGTTGTCGAAAAGAAAGCACTATAAAATGGAATAAAATTCCTAAAACATTCCAAGACTAGAAGACGTCAGCGAAAACCATGAGATAATTTATTTTGCTGAAATGACTCATTAAAGTTTTTTATGAACTACAGGTGACATCTCTGAGCCCTGTAGATCTAGGTACTTGTCTTTGTTACCTCGTGCTGCTATAACAGAAATACCACAAGTGGATGGCTTTAACAAAAAGAAATTTATTTTCTCAAAATCTAATAGGCTAGAAGTTCAAATTCAGGGCATCAACTCCAGGGGAAGGCATTCTCTCTCTGTCAGCTCTGGAGGAAGGTCCTTTTCATTAATCTTCCACTGGACTAGGAGCATCTCCAAGCAGGAACCCTGGGTCCGAAGGACGCACTGTGTTCCAGTGCTGATTTCTTGGTGGTATGAGGTCCCCCTGTTTCTCTGCTTGCTTCTTTCTTTATATCCCAAAAGAGATTGGCTCAAGGCACAATCTAATCTTGTAGATTGAGTACAGCCTCATTAACATAACTGCCGCCTATCCCACCTCATTAACACCCTAGAGGTAGGATTTACAACACATAGGAAAATCACATCAGATGACAAAAGGGTGGACAATCACACGATACTGGGAATCATGGCCTAGCCAGATTGATACGCATTTTTTTGAGGGACACAATTGAATCTATGACACTACTGCTTGATCTTTTTCATTTGTTTCAGCTTTAAGCATCTTTGGATTATGGAAATTTTTTGAATCTGATGATACTATGCACCATCTCCTCAGAAAAATGCACACATACCTTTGAACACAATGTGTATCAGGCAACCCTGAAAGTTTCATGGATCTCTTGAAAGCCCAACTGTAAAGAATTTCTGGTTTATGGAGGAAATTGGTGGAATCCTGCGGTGATTTGTGTGATCCTTGTATTTTCTAGAGTTTCTCAAGTTAAGCTATTTTACCTCTCCTCATCCCATGACACTCAGTGAGTAAGAAGATCTGGAATTACCCAGAGCCCAGGGCACTACTTGTTTGTGAATCCCATTCTAAGAGGATCTGTTTGGTAATGAAGGATAAAGTAGACTGGAAATTTCAGTCTTTCCTTTCACCAGCTGATAACTCAATCTCATCATGAAGAGGATTTGAGGCTCAGGATTGCTATTAGTTATAGTGATTAACTATACTGCTCTGGGTTGTACTGGGTATACTGACTAAATTAAGTGAATTAATAATTGGAAACGATGGCCAGCATTTCTGATGCATTGTAATTCCAACGATACGTATTAAACATAAATCTAAGTTGTGCTGAGTCAGGCTTTGTGCTAAGGTACAAAAGTGAGTAAGGTAAAGTCCCTGCTTACATTTTCGTGGGAGGTATCACAAGTACCTGATCACAATATAATATGGTACAGGTAAAAAGGAATTATGTACAAGAGATCAGAAAAGATCCTTTATGAATTTTTGTCTTGTTTGTCTGCCTTAGTTCATTATATTACATGTGCTTGGAGTCCTTCTCTTTATCTCTATCAATAGTCTATTCATCCTTAAAGATCTCTTTTTCATGTTACCATTTTTATCAAGCCTTTTTCCCTCTAATTTGGAGTCAACCTTTTCCTTCCCTGTAGCCCTATTGAAATTCATGACTCTCTTATTTTACTCTACTTTGGCTGTATTGTTATTTGTGTTGTTTTGATATATTAGATTTTGAGGAAGACCCTGTGTTTTGCTCATTTTTATATTCTCTGTATCACCTGGCACTGTACCTTGAATATGGTAGATCAATAAATATGAGTTGGATTGAATTAATACTTACATGACTTTCTAAATTCGCAACATTCTTTGAAATTGTTGACCAGATTGCTTCAGTAGCCTCCAAACTAATCTCTCTGCTCTTACTCTGCCTCTGTTTCCAGATACCATTATTTCGGCATGGACTGCTGCAATAGCTTTTAAATGAATCCCCTGCTTCCACTATGATTCTCCTAAGCTCATTTGCTACCTACTCACCATGTAAAATATGTCAATCAGGTAATGTCTTGCCCTACTTAAAATAATGACTTTTCATTAGAGTAAAATGCAAACTCATTACTATGGTTTACAAATCTTAAAATAATTTGGTTTCTGTTAGCTTTGTCCAGTTTTCCTGTGCCTTCCTGCCTTCTCATCTTTGCTCTTGGGCAGGTGTTGCACATTTGGTCTCATACACTTGATCGAAATAAGAAACATGCTCCTCACATGTGTTATTGTTTGTTTCATTAAAAAACCCAGCGTCATCGAGTTGATTCTGACTCATAGCAACCCTATGGGACACAATAGAACTGCCCCATAGAGTCTCCAATGAGTTCCTGGTGTATTTGAACTACTGACCTTTTGGTAAGTAGCCGTAGCTCTTAACCACTACACCACCATGGTGGACTTTGGGAGTGGCTTCAGTTCTGAGTCAGCAGGGTGTCTTGGGGCCATAGTCTTAGAGGTTGCTCCAGGGTTTGTTAGACCAGGAAGTTTGGCCTTTTTTTTGTGAATTTGAATTTTTTTCTACATTTTTCTTGCACTCTGTCTGGGACCCTCTATTGTGATCCATGCCAGAGCGGTCAGTGGCGGGCATCATCTAGTTCTTCTGGGCTGAGGCTGGTGGAGGCTGTGGTTCCTATGGCCCTTTAGTCCTTTGGGCTAATATTTTCCTTTGTCTTAATTTTCTTCTTTCTCCTTTGCCCTGGATGGGATGGAACCAATGGATGTATCTTCGATGGCCGCTCACAAGCTTTTAAGACTCCAGATGCTACTCACCAAAGTAGGATGGTAGAATACTTCCTTTATGAACTATGTAATGCCAATTGACCTAGCTGTACCCAGAGGCCATGGTCCCCAGCCTGCAGCCAAAGTAACTTGGTTCTGCAAAGTGTTTGGATGTGTCAAGGAAGCTTCTATGACTTTGCCTTGGTCAAGTTGTGCCAACTTCCCCTATACTGTGTGTTGCCTTACCCCTCACCAAAGGTAACACCAGTCTACTATCCAGTTAGTGATTTCCCCTTCCCACCCCTCCCCTCTCATAACCTTCAAAGATTTTTTTTTTCCTGTGTATAAACCTTTTCATGAGTTTTATAATAGTAGTCTCATACAATAGTTGTCCTTTTGTGATTGGCTTATCCCATTGAGCATAATGCCCTCCAGGTTCATCCATGTTGTGAGATGTTTTGCGGATTCATCATTGTCCTTTATCACTGCGTAGTATTTCATTGTGTGTACGTACCATAATTTGCTATCCATTCATCTGTTGATGGGTACTTGGGTTGTTTCCTTCTTTTTGCTATTGTGAATAATGCTGCAATGAACATGGGTGTGCATATGTCTATTCGTGTGATGGCTCCTCTTTCTCTAGGGCATATTGCTAGGAGTGGAATTGCTGGATCAGGTGGTATTTCTATTTCTAGCTTTGTAAGGAGGTGCCATATCATCTTCCATAATGGTTGTACACTTTACATTCCCGCCAACAGTGCATAAGAGTTCCAATCTCCCTGTAGCCTCTCCAACATTTGTTATTTTCTATTTTTTTTTGATTTGTGCCAGTAATGTTGGGGAGAGATGGTATCTCATTGCAGTTTTGATTTGCATTTCTCTAATGGCTAGTGATCTTCCTCATGTGTCTGTTAGCTGCCTGAATGTCTTCTTTGGTGAAGTGCCTGTTCATATCCTTTGCCCATTTTTTAATTGGATTATTTGTCTTTTTGTTGTTGAGGTGTTGAAGTATTTTGTAGATTTTAGAGATTATACCCTGGTAGGAGATGTTGTAGCCAAAATTTTTTCCCAGTCTGTAGGTTCTATTTTTACTCTTTTGGTGAAGTCTTTTGATGAGCATTTTAAGTGTTTAATTTTTAGTAGGTCCCAGTTATCTAGTTTGTCTTCTGGTGTTTGTGATTTTTAATTATGGCTTGTATTCTATTTATGCCATGTATTAGGGCCCCTAGCCTTGTTCCTATTTTTTCTTCCATGATCTTTATCGTTTTAGGTTTTATATTTAGGTCTTTGATCCCTTTTGAGTTAGTTTTTGTGTATGGTGTGAGGTATGGGTCCTGTTTCATTTTTTTACAGGTGGGCATCCAATTTTGACAGCCCCATGTGTTAAAAAAAAAAAAACTGTCTTTCCCTCATTTAATGGACTTTAGTCTTTTGTCAAAGACGAGCTGACTATGGTGAATGGATTTACATCTGAGTTCTCGATTCTGTTATATTGGTCTATATGTCTCCCATTGCACCAGTACCAGTCTGTTTTGACTACCATGGCTGTATGGTAGGTTCTGAGATCAGGTACTGTGAGGTCTTGTACTTTGTTCTTTTTCTTCAATAATGCTTTTCCTTTTCATAGAAAGTTGATGATTACTTTTTCCATCTCATTAAAGAATGCTGTTGGTATTTGGATCAGGATTGCATTTATCTGTACGCTGCTTTGGGAACAATTGACGTTTTCAAAATGTCCAGTCTTCCTATCCATGACCATGGTATGTTTTTCCATTTACGTAGGTCTCTTTTGGTTTCTTGCAATAGTGTTTTGTAGTTTTCTTTGTATAGGTAACCAAGGATATCATTGCTGATGTCAGATGGATCCTGGCTGAAAGTAGAGAATACCAGAAGGAGGTTTACCTGTGCTTTATTGACTATGCAAAGGCATTTAACTATGTGGATCATAACAAATTATGGATAACATTGTGAAGAATGGGAATTCCAGAACACTTAATTGTGCCCATGGGTAACCTGTACATAGTTCAAGAGGTAGTTGTTCGGACAGGACAAGGGAATAGTGAGTGGTTTAAAGTCAGGAAAGGTGTGAGTCAGGGTTGTATCCTTTCACCATACCTATTCAATCTGTACGCTGAGCAAATAATCCAAGAAGCTGGCCTCTATGAAGAAGAACGGGCAACGGGATTAGAGGAAGGCTCATTAACAACCTGTGTTATTCAGATGACACAACCTTGCTTGCTGAAAGTGAAGAGGACCTGAAGCACTTGCTGATGAAGATCAAAGACCACAGCCTTCAGTATGGATTACACCTCAACGTGAAGAAAACAAAAATCCTCACAACTGGACCAATGAGCAACATCATGATAAACGGAGAAAAGATTGAAGTTGTCAAGGATTTCATTTTACTTGGATCCACAATCAACACCACGGAAGCAGCAGTCAAGAAATCAAAAGACGTGTTGCTTTGGGCAAATCTGCTGCAATGGTACTCTTTAAAGTGTTGAAAAGCAAAGATATCACCTTGAAGACTAAGGTGAGCCCAGCCCAAGCCATGGTATTTTCGATATGCATGTGAAAGCTGGACAATGAATAAAGAAGACTGAAGAAGAATTGATGCCTTTGAATTGTGGTGTTGGCGAAGAATGCCGAATATACCACGGACTGCCAAAAGAACAAAAAAATCTGTCTTGGAAGAAGTACAACCAGAATGTTCCTTAGAAGCAAGGATGGCGAGACTGCATCTTACATACTTTGGACATGTTGTCAGGAGGGATCAGTCCTTGGAGAAGGAAATCATGCTTGGTAAAGTACAGGGTCATCGGAAAAGAAGAAGACCCTCAAGGAGATGGATTGACACAGTGGCTGCAACAATGGGCTCAAACATACCGATTGTAAGGATGGCGCAGGACCGGGCACTGTTTCATTCTGCTGTGAATAGGGTCTCTATGAGTCAGAACCGACTAAACAGAACCTAACAATAACAACAACAACAGGTCTTTTATGTCCCTGGTTAGATTTATTCCTAACTATTTATTTTTTTTATTTATCTTTTTAGGGGGTATTATTAATGATGTTGCTTTCCTGATTTCGTTTTTGAAGTTCTCTTTATTGGTGTAGAAGAATCCAACTGATTTTTGTATGTTGATCTTGTACCCTGCTACTCTGCTGAATCTTTCTATTCCAGTAGTTTTCTTGTGGAATCTTTGGGGTTCTCTATGTATAGAATCGTATCATCTGTGACTAGGGATAGTTTTACTTTTTCTTTTCCAATGCGAATGCTCTTTTTCTTGCCTTATTGCTATAGTTAGGACTTCCAGCACAATGTTAAATAGGAGTGGTGATAAAGGGCATCCTTGTCTTGTTACTGTACTCGGTTGGAATGCTTTCTGCCTCCATTGAGAATGATTTTGTCTTTGGTTTTGTATAAAAGCCCTTTATTATGTTGAGGACTACTTGTGTTCCTATTTTATTGGGAATTTTTAGCAGGAATAGGTGTTGGACTTTAACAAATGCTTTTTCTGTGTCGATTGAGATGTTCATGTGATTCTTTTCTTTTGTTGTATTTTTTTTTATGTGATGGATTACATTGATGGATTTTCTAATGTTGAACATCCTTCCATGCTTCAGCATGCAAGGTCTGAGTTCCACTTGGTTGTGGGGTGTTATTTTTCTGATATGGTGCTGAATTCTGTTGGGTAGAATTTTTGCTTCTATGTTAATGAGAAATATTGCTCTGTAATTTTCTTTTTATGTGGTGTCTTTGCCTGGATTTGGTATCGGGTTATGCTGGCTTGATAGATTGAATTTGGGAGTATCCCTTCCTTTTCTATATTCAGAAATAGTTTGAGTAGTACTGATACGAGCTCTTCTCTGAATGTTGGATAGAAGTCTTCAGTGAAGCCATCCAGGCCAGGGCTTTTTTTGGTAGGAGTTTCTTTTTTTTTTTAAATTTTTTAAATTACCTCTTCAGTCTCTTCTTTTGCTATGGATCTGTTCAGATTTTCTATCTCAGTTTGTGTTAGTGTGTTTCTAGAAATTTTGTCCATTTCCTCTAGGTTCTCAAATTTGTTGTAGTACAGTTTTTCATAGCATTCTGTTATGATCCTTTTTTATTTATTGAGGCTGTTGTAATGTCCCGCATTTCATTTCGTATTTGGGTTATTTGCTTCCTCTCCTGTTTTTCTTTTGTCAGTTTGGCCAGTGGTTTTCCGATTTCTTTGATCTTTTCAAAGAACCAACTTTTGCTCTTGTTGATTCTTTCTGTTGTTTTTCTGTTTTCTATTTCATTTATTTCTGCTCTAATCTTTATTATTTCCTTTCTTCTGGCGTTTGTGGGCTTCTTTTGCTGTTCTCTTTCTTCAAGTTGTAGGGCTAACGTTTTGGTTTTGGTCTGTTCTTCTTTTTTAATGTGTTTATTTCTATAAACTGTGTCCCAAAGGTTTTGGTATGATGTGTTTTCATGCTCATTTGATTCTAGCAATTTTTTGATTCCCTCTTTGATTTCTTCTATCTCCCAGTTGTTTTAAAGCAAAGTGTTAGTTTCCATGTATTTGATTTTTTATCCTTGCTCTTCCTGTTATTGATTTTTACTTTTATGGTGTTGGGTCTTCTTGGTGAATTGTCCATGTACCATTACATAATGTCCTTCCTTGTCTTTTGTGATTGATTTTGTCTTAAAGTCTGATTTATCTGAGACTAGTATTGCCTTCCCTGATTTATCTGAGACTAGTATTTTTTAGTATTACCCTTCCTTTTTTGGTTACCATTTGCTTGATATATTTTTTCCATACTTTGATTTTTAATATATTAATGTCTTTGTGTCTAAGTTGTGTGTCTTGTAGACAGTACATTGATGAGTTTTTTTTTTTTTTAATCCATTCTGCCACCCTCTGTCTCTTTGCAGGTGCGTTTAAGACATATATATTTAGTGTGTTTATTGATAGGTATGAGTTTATTGCTGTCATATTGTTGTGCTTCCTTTTTTTTTCATGGTGCTGACATTTTCTTTGTTCCTCTTTTTGTGCTGAGCTCCTTGTGGATTTTCTTTTCTTTTGTTATTATAGATTTTATGTTTACTGGGTCTTATTTTGTTCTTTTTTTTATTCTGATGAGTTTTGTTAACTTTATTTGTGGTTACCTTGAAATTTACCCTTATATTCCTAGGCTCCAACCAGTCTTTTATTACTTGGTATCATCTTGACTTCTTCTCCATTTGGAAGTTCTATACTTACACTGTTTATTCCCCTGTTTATTGTTCTAACTGCTGTCACTTACAAATTGATGTCTCTGTTTCCCTGGTTTAAGTCTTTTAGCTTTTTTTTTTTATTATTATTATTGAGAGTTTTTTTTTTTTTTTTAAATTGTGCTTTAGATGAGGGTTTACGGGCAAATTAGTTTCTCATTAAACAATTAATACACATATTGTTTTGTGACACTGGTTGCCAACCCCATGACATGTCAACACTCTCCCACTCTTGAAATTGGGTTCCCCAATTTTTTTAATACCAGCTTTCCTGTCCCTTCCTGCCTTCTTGTCCTTGACACTGGCTGGTGTGCCCATTTAGTCTCATTTTGTTTTATAGGTTTTATGGGCCTGTCTAATCTTTGGCTGAAGGGTGAACCTCCGGAGTGATTTCAGGACTGAGTTAAAAGGGGTTTCTTCAGTCTCTGTCAGACCAGTAAGCCTGGTCCTTTTTTGTGAGTTAGAATTTTGTTCTACATTTTTCTCCGGCTCAGTCCAGGGCCCTCTATTGTGATCCCTGTCAGAGCAGTTGGTGGTGGTAGCTGGGTATCATCTAGTTGTGCTGGACTCAGTCTGGTGGAGGCTGTGTTAAATGTGGTCCATTAGTCCTTTGGACTAATTTTTCCCTTGTGTATTTGGTTTTCTTCATTGTCCATTGCTCCAGGTGGGGTGAGATCAGTGCAGTATCTTAGATGGCTGCTCACAAACTTTAAGACTCAGTATCATTGAGAGTTCTTTACCTATGTTCGTATCTGGCTGGTGCTGTCCTGTGTCCTAGAGTCTTGTTGTTGTCTGATGTTGTTAGTTCTCTAATCGAAGGACTCCCTTTAATATTTCTTGTTTCGTTTGATTTTTATGAATTCCCTTAATTTTTGTTTATCTGGAAATGTCCTTTAATTTTGCCATTGTATTTGAGAGAGAGGGAGTTTTGTAAGATATGTCATTCTTGGTTGGTAGTTTTTTTATTTCAAGGTTTTATATATGTAATCTCATTGCCTTCTTGCCTGCATAATTTCTGCTGAGTAATCAGAGCTTGGTCTTATTGTTTCCTCTTTGTAAGTGACTTTTTGTTTTTCTTCAATTGCTCTCAGGATTCTTTTTTTGTCTTTGGTTTTGCTTGTGTGATTATGATGTGCCTTTTGTGGTCTATCCTATATGGGGTTTGTTGAGCTTCTTGAATTGTCAGCTTTTCATCTTTTAAGATGTTTGGGAAGTTTTCTGCCAGCAAATCTTCTACAATCTCCTCTGTGTTTTCTGTCCTCCCTCTCCCTGTTCTGGAACTCTGATCACATGCAGATTTTTGCTCTTGATTGTGTCCCACATAATTCTTAGGTTTTCTTCTCTCTTTCCTCTTATCTTTCCCTAAAGTAGTATCTTGTTTTTTTTTTTTAGTATCCATGGCTCTCTCTTCAATCTTGCTGATTCTGTCTTCCTTTGTTTCAAACCTGCTCCTGAAATGATCTGTTGAGTCATCCATTTCTGAAATTTTATTATCTTTTGGATTTCTAGTTGCTGTTTTTGTGTGATTTTTAATTGTTTATTTATTTTGATGTTTTGTTCTTGTATCATTTTCCTGAACTCTTCTATTGCTTTGTCTGCGTTTTTCTTGATTTTGACTGTGTTTTCATTGGTTTTGTCTCTGTTTTCCATGATTTTTTAATTTTTTTTCTTGGTTTTGCTCTGTATTTTACTTGATCTCTTTCCTAATCTCTTGGGCAGCCCTAAACATTAGTCTTTTGAATTTCATATCAGGTAGTTCCACTGTCTGTTCTTCTACCAGAAGGATACCTGATTCTTTATTTTGTTCACTTGCTGGAGTCCTCTTGCCCTGCATTTTTATGTATTTTGATATTGTCTGCTATTGCTGAGACATTAAGGCATTATTTTCTTTCTTTATTTATTGAATGTTTGTTTATTCCCACTTTTTTGTTTTGTTTTGATATGTCAGGGTGGGAGGGCCAGGTGTGGTTTGCTGCTTGCTTGTCTGTTGGGACAATAGCTCTCAACACCTTGTCTGGGTGAACAGCACAGCAGCCAGCAGAGTGAGCCTACTTCACTGTCCACTGATTTGGCAAGGTGGCTGAGGGTGGGCTGGATGGGTGTTATGTGCCTCCTGATGTTGGTCCAGCAGTGTGGAAGCGTTCACAGCCCCTCAGCAGCTGGCTGAGTGGTGAGAGGGGAGGGATGGTTCTGGCCCGGTGTGACTGTGGGCCTGAGTGAAAGGGATGCTGCAGTGGGGGCTGACAGGAAGGGAGGAGGTGGTGTATGGGGCTAGATGGGAGAGTGAAATAAAAGAAAAGAGAGAGAAAGATAAAAAAGTGGGTAGCCAGCTGGTGGAGGGAGGTTGCGCCTGGGATCTGGCAAGGGGGGTTAGGTGGTGTATGGGGCAGAAGGGTGAGAGGTGGGAAAGTGTGCTTCTCTGGTTGCTGGGCTCTGTCTTCTGTTGGGCACTCTGCGAAGTTGTCTTCCCATACTACCTGTCTGAGGTTGTTGCTGGCTGTGCTTCAAGATGGTGATGATGTACTATGTTCGCTGCCAGGGAGGGGACCTCCAGTCTGTATCTCTTCTTGCTCTGTGTTTGTTCAGTTTCTTCTTCTATTTTGTGTTTGATCTAGTTCTTTATCCTTTAATTTGATGCTTAGTGTTCCAAACTGATGTTTGTATCTGTTATACTTAGCTTTTTAGGTGCTTGCTGCAGACAGACATCATGGTGCATCTGTCTGGGGTGCCATGATGGCTCTGCCTGTGATTCTCTAGCTGTTGATTGCAGGTGTGTGTTCTCAGAATGTGTGGGTTAAGAACTGTCAGCTTCACCTGTCATTTGTACTGGGGACTCCTGTATTGCCTGGCCCAATAATTCACTAGACAATGCAAGCAATTAGATGGGACTGGGAGCAGTTCCTATAACCCAACTCTGGATGCCTGCTCTCTCTCTCTTTTAGGCTATTAGAAAATTCTAATATTTCTACATATTACTATGCAGAGTTATTTTGTCATCTCTTTGTTCACATCCTACTATCCAGATTAACCATTAGTTCTATCATTGCATAGATCAAATGATAGTTAAATCAAGGACCTTTTCTCTCCCTAAAATGAATGTTACTCCATTTAAGGCTCAATCTGCAGCCAGCTTTTAAAAAAATATATCATTTCATTCTACATTTATAATCCAGTGGAGAATAAAATTAATCAATCAGTAATGAATGCTGTTCCTAAGATATGTTCAAAATTGCTGCTGTTGTTAGGTACCATTGAATCAATTTCTACTTATAGCAACCATATATAGAATGAAACACTGCCCAGTCCTGTGCCATCCTCACAATAGTTGTTATGTTTGAGTCCACTGTTTTAGGTGAGAGGGGAGGGATGGTGAGAGGGGAGGGATGGTGCTGGCCCGGTGTGACTGTGGGCCTGAGTGAAAGGGATGCTGCAGTGGGGGCTGACAGAAAGGGGGGAGGTGGTGTATGGGGCTAGATGGGAGAGTGAAATAAAGGAAAAGAGAGAGAAAGGTAAAAAAGTGGGTAGCCTATCCACCTCATTGAGGATCTTCAGCTTTTTCACTGATCCTTTACTTTTTTTTTTTTTTTTGATGTCCATCATGGATTGAATTGTGTTCCCCGAAAATAGCTGTCAACTTGGGTAGATCATGAGTCCCAGTATTGTGTGATTGTCCACTATTTTCTCATCTGATTTTCCTATGTGTTGTAAATCCTATCTCTATGATGTTGAATGAGATGGGATTAGTGGCAGTTATGCAGACTAAATCTACATGATTAATTTACAATTTAAGCCAATTTCTTTTGAGATATAAAAGAAGGAAGTGAGCAGAGAGACAGGGGGACCTCATACTACCAAGAAGCAAGAGCCAGGAGAATAGCACACCCTTTGGACCTGGGTTCCCTGCACTTTGAAGCCCCTTGACTAAGGGAAGGTCCATGACAAGGATTCTTCTCCAGAGATGACAGAGAAAGAAAGCCTCCCCTTGGAGATGGCACCCTGAATTTGGACTTCTAGCCACCCAGACTGTGAGAGAATAAATTTCTCTTTGTTAAAACCACCCATTTGTGGTATTTCTGTTATAGCAGCACTAGGTAACTAAGACAATGTCCTTCTCTAGGGACTGATCCCTCCTGATAACATGTCCAAATTATGTGAGATGAAATCTCACCATCCTTGATTCTGAGGAGCTTTCTGGCTGCACTTCTTCCTAAATGTACCTGTTCTTTCTTTCAGCAGTCCATAATATATTCAATATTCTTAGCCAACACTGTAATTCAAAGGCATCAATTCTTCTTTAGCCTTTCTTATTCATTGTCAAGCTTTTGCATGCATATGAGGCGATTGAAAACACCATGGCTTGGGTCAGGCACAGCTTAGTCTTCAAGATGACACCTTTGCTTTTTAACACTGTAAAAAGGTCTTTTGCAGCCGATTTACCCAATGCAATGTGTCTTTTAATTTCTTGACTGTTGCTTCCACGGGTGTTGATTGTGGATCCAAGTAAAATGAATCCTTGACAACTTCAGTTTTTTCTCTGTTCATCATGATGTTGCTTATTTGTCCAGTTGTGAGGATTTTTGTTTACTTTATGTGGAGGTTTAATCCATACTGAACACTGTAGTCTTTGATCTTCATCAATAAGTGCTTCAAGTCCTCTTTGTTTTCGGCAAGCGAGGCTGTGTCATCTGCATAACACAGGTTGTTAATGAGTCTTCCTCCAATCCTGATGCCATGTTCTTCGTATATAGTCCAGCTACTCAGATTATTTGCTCAGCATGCAGATTGAATAAGTATGGTGAAAGGATACAACTCCAAGGCACGCCTTTCCTAACTTTAAACCACGCAGCATCACCTTGTTCTGTTCGAATGACTGCCTCTTGATCTATCTACAGGTTCCTCGTGGGCACAATTAAGTGTTCTGAAATTCCCTTCTTCTCAATATTATCCATAATTTTTTATGATCCATACAGTCAAGTGCCTTTGCATAGTCAATAAAACAGGTAAACATCTTTCTGATATTCTCTGCTTTCAGCCAGGATTCATCTGACATCTGCAATGATATCCCTGATTCCATGTCCTTTTCTGAATCCAGTTTGAATTTCTGGTAGTTCCCTGTCAATGTATTGCTGCAGACACTTTTGAATGATCTTCACAAAATTTTATATTGGTGTGATATTAATGATATTGTTCAATAATTTCTGTATTCTGTTGGGTCACCTTTCTTGGGAATAGGCATGAATATGGATCTCTTCCAGCCAGTTGGCCAGGTAGCTGTCTTCCAAATTTCTTGGCATAGACAAATGAGCACTTCCAGTGTTGCATCCATTTGTTGAAACATCTCAAATGATATTTTATCAATTCCTGGAGCCTTGTTTTTTGACACTACCTTTAGTGTAGCTTGGACCCCTTCCTTCCATACCATCAGTTCCTGACCCTATGCTACATCCTGAAATGTTTGAACTTCGACCAATTCTTTTTTGCTATAGTGACTCTGTGTAATTCTTTCATCTTCTTTTGATGCTTCCTGCATTGTTTAATATTTTTCCTGTAGAATCCTTCAATATTTCAACTTGAGGCTTGAATTTCTTCCTTATTTTAGCTTGAGAAATACTGAGCATGTTCATCCCTTTTGGTTTTCTAACTCCAGGTTTTTTGCACAAGTCATTATAATACTTTACTTTGTCCTCTAGAGCCACTCTTTGAAATCTCCTGTTCAGCTCTTTTACGTCATCATTTCTTCCATTCACTTTAGCTACTCAATGTTCAAGAGCAAGTTACAGAGTCTCTTCAGACATCCATTTTGATCTTTTCTTTCCTTCCTGCATTTTTAAAGACCTCTTGCTTTCTTCATGTATGATGTCCTTGATGTCATTCCACAACTTGTCTGGTCTTTGGCCATTAGTGTGGAACATGTCAAATCTATTCTAATATATAGAAATCTAATATATGTTCAACACTGACATAATGTGGATATATGGATAATGAGTAAGATATCCAAGTGTTCTTTGAGAACTACTTGGAAGTCATCTGATAAAATTGTGGTATTCATCCAGGGAACCTGTGTGAGGATGCTTTTTATTTTTCATTGTTTCTTGTAGTTACTTGCTAAAGAAAGTATTTTTTACCAGCAGATCAGTGATCTGTTTGCCTTGAAAGACTAGGGAGCTATGGCCTGATGCTTTCACCTTGGAGAAGAGAGTCTTGCTTGTAAGGTAATTGATCTTCAGAAACTAGGACCAGATAATGACTTTTAATTTTTTTAAGCCATCGTTGATGACTACTTTTTTATTTTTAAGTTTATCATGTTCACTTTTTTCTGTGTTCTTTGTACGTGCTACTATATACTAGTAATATAGTTGGCAAGTTAAAATATGACATTAAAGTACATACTGTGTCACAGCAACTTGAAATGTGTTGCATTGTGGCATTTGCTGACACCTCTAAACCTCTGTCTAAACCTCAGATTTTTAGGTCTCACCTTTTAAGGAGATTCAGTCAGCCTTCAAACAAAATAAAATGTATCAGAAAACCCACACATGAACACCAGAGTCTGAACTTCAGGAAGGCTGCCACTAGGGGGTGCCTCTGCCATGTGATAAGACTTCCTATGGTTAAGTGTATTTTCTAACATGATGACCACTCTCCTTCTATAGGGTTGCTATGAGTTGGAATCAACTTGATGGCACTGGGTTTGGTTTGGTTATCTTGCCGTTGGTCAGAAATAAAATTCTCCTCAAAGCTAAAATGAAAATAGTGGTCGGACTGCGTATAAATAAATCAAAAAAAAAAAAAGAAATAAAGAATATGTTTAAGAGCTTAATATCTTTCTCAGATACAAGTTAGTCATCTTTTATCAACATTCTGTAATGGTTTCTGACTTTCACCAAATCAAATTTTCTGGAATTTGTTGATTAGAACTTTATAACTATTTATTGATTTTTATAGCTAGCCTATTTTTACCCTGGAGGTTAGTTAATTGTGGAAGTTTTCTTGATGTATCTTCTGATGGTTATTGATGTGCATTTGGGCTTAGGAATGTCCCATAATGGCTCCTCATCACAGCTTTCTACTTAGGCAACCACCACCAATTTCAATATCTTTCTCTCAAACTTTCTTTCTCTCTCTTTTTTAATCTAAATAAGGGAAAAGAAATAAAGTGAGAGAACACTACATAGAGTATCCTTATGCTGAAATTATGACTTCTTTCTGGAAAAAGTTCTCACCAAAAGCAGTTTTTGGTTTTTTCTTTGAAAGTGGGGGATTGGAGAAAAAGGTAAAAAGAACACAACCAACAACCTTATTCCTTATGTTTTAAATGAGGACCTAACTGAATTTTTTGCTCAAAATGCTTGGTTAGCTACTCTCAGTAAAGCTGCCATAGGAGTATTCATTGATGGCAACTTCTATAAATCACTTCAATGGGCAGAGGACTTCAGAAACTCTGGAAGACTCAGCACAGTGATGAGCATATCTCAGCTAGTCAGAAGCTTTTGTTGTTGCTGTTAGGTGCCGTTGAGTTGGCTCTGATCCACAGTGACGCTATGTACAACAGAATGAAACACTGCCCAGTCCTGAGCCATCCTCATGATTGTTGTTATGCTTAAGCCCATAGTTTCAGCCACTGTGTCAGTCCATCTCTTTGAGGGCCTTCCTCTTTTTTGCTGACCCTCTTCTTTACCAAGCATGATATCCTTCTCCAGGGACTGATTCTTCCTGATGAACTGTCCAAAGTATGTGAGATGAAGTCTCGCCATCCTTTCTTCTAAGGATCATTCTGGTTGTACTTCTTCCAAGACAGATTTGTTCATTCTTTTGGCAGTCCATGGTATATTCAATAATCTTCACCAACACCATAGTTTGAATGCATCAATTCTCCTTAATCTTCCTTATTTATTGCCCAACTTTCACATGCACATGAGGCGATTGAAAACATCATGGCTTGGGTCAGGTGCACATTAGAACTTAAAGTGATATCTTTGCTTTTTAACACTTCAAAGAGGTCTTTTGCAGCAGACTTGCCGAATGCAATGCATCATTTATTTTCTTGACTGCTGTTTCTGTGGGCGTTGATTGTATGTCCAAGTAAAATGATATCTTTGATAACTTCAATCTTCTCTGTTTATCGCGACGTTACTTATTGGTTCAGTTGTGAGGATTTCTGTTTTCTTTAAGTTGAAGTGTTGTCCATACTGAAGTCTTTGATCTTCATTAGTAAGTGCTTCAAGTCCTCTTCACCTTCAGTAAGTAAGGTTGTGTAGTCTGCATATCGAAGGTTGTTAATGAGTCTTTCTCCAATCCTGATGCCATGTTCTTCTTCACATAGTCCCGCTTCTTGGATTATTTGCTCAGCATACAGATTGAATAAATATGGTGACAGGATACGACCCTGATGCACACCTTTCCTAACTTTAAACCATGCAGTATCCCCTCATTGTGTTTGAATGGCTGCCTCATGAGCACAATTAAGTGTTCTGAAGTTCCCATTCTTCGATATGTTAACTGTAATTTGTGATGACCCATACAGTCGAATACCTTTGCATAGTCAGTAAAACACAGATAAACATCTTTCTGGTATTCTCTTCTTTTAGCCAGGATCCGTCTGATATCAGCAATGATATCCCTGGTTCCATGTCCTTTTCTGAATCTGGTTCGAATTTTTGGCAGTTCCCTGTTGATGTACTTCTGCAGCTGCTTTTGAATGATCTTCAGCAAAATTTTACTTGTGTATGATATTAATGATATTGTTCGATAACTTTCACATTCGGTTGGATTAACTTTCTTGGTAATAGGCATAAATATGGAACTTCTTCCAGTCAGTTGGCCAGGTAGCTGTCTTCCAAATTTCTTGGCATAGATGAATGAGCACTGCCAGCACTGCATCCATTTGTTGAAACATCTCAAATGATATTCCATCAATTCCTGAAGCCTTGTTTTTCGCCAATGCCTTCAGTGTAGCTTGAGGTTCTTTCTTCAGTACCATTCGTTCCTGGTCATACGCTACCTCCTGAAATGTTTGAAAGTTGACCAGTTCTTTTTGGTACAGTAACTCTGTGTAATCCTTCCATCTTCTTTTGATGCTTTCTGAGTTTTTAAGTATTTTGCCCATCGAATCTTTCACCATTGCAACTTGAGGCTTGAATTTTTTCTTCTGTTATTTCAGCTTGAAAAATGCTGAGCGTGTTCATCCCTTTTGGTTTTCTAACTCCAGGTCTTTGTACATGTCATTATAATATTTTACTTTGTCTTCTAGAGTCACTCTTTGAAATCTTCTGTTCAGTTCTTTTACTTCATCATTTCTTCCATTCACTTTAGCTACTCAATGTTGAAGAGCAAGTTACAGAGTCTCTTCAGATATCCATTTTGATCTTTTCTTTCTTTCCTGTCTTTTTAATGACCTCTTGCTTTTTTCATGTATGATGTCCTTGATGTCATTCCACAACTTGTCTGGTCTTTGGCCATTAGTGTTCAATATGTCAAATCTATTCTAATATGTATATACATCTAATATATGTTCAACACTGATGTAATGCAAATGTGTGGATAAATAGACAGTAAAATATCCAAGTGTTCTTTGAGAACTACTTGAAAGTCATCTGATAAAACTGTGGTATTCATCCAGGGAAACTGTGTGAGGATGCTTTTTACTGTTCCTTGTAGTCACTTGCTAAAGAAAAGTATTATTATTATTTTTTTTTACCAGCAGATCACTGATCTGTTTGCCTTGGAAGACTAGGGAGCTATGGCCTGATGCTTTCACCTTGAAGAAGAGAGCCTTGCTTCTAAGGTAATTGTGATATGTGACTTAAAGTTACATTTCAAGGTTCTGAATTCTTATAGAATTCTTATTCAGATGAAAAGGTTGAGCAGATGAAAAAAGTCTATCACCAAGGAATAAAATGTCTTTAAGTAGTTTTTTTTTTTAATCAGGATTAATACATTAGCCCCAGATATATACCCCAACTTCGAGTCTCCTATTTGCCCAAGTCAGACTCATTTCTTTTTATTTCCAAGCTTTTTGCCTTGTGTCCACCTCTGGCTACCTTCTGACCTATCCCAAGTGAGCAAGGCCAGGGTTTTTGTTGTGCTGAGTTCTCTGGAGCTGGTTCTGGGTGTGAATGTTGTAGGACTGGCTTGATATAACAGTATGTATTTGTGTGTAGTAAAAGGAAAACAGAGCCTAACTCTCAGAAGAAGTTTGGCTGGCTCACTGCTAAAGCACCTGTAGTGAGGTAATAGCTTTCTAAAAAGTCAGGCATCCGGAAGCAAGAATAAGATATTAACCAAAGGCCCAGCAATGGAAAACAGGCAATAAGGAGAGAAATAAGTTCAGAAGGTGGATTCTGGACAAATTTTAAGAGACCACCAACTTTATTCATCAGACTTATTTTATAGAAAAAACACAAACAGGATTGTTGCAGAAGATCTGGAATTAAGGACCTCTAACAAGATCAACTGGTCATGTAATAAGTAATCTGAAAAATCATGGAACAATACACATTTGGGATGTGTATTCTGGTCATGTAATAAGTAATCTGAAAAATCATGGAACAATACACATTTGGGATGTGTATTCTCAAGTATGGTACCATCCAGGTAATCCTCAAGCCAAGAGATAATATATGTGTGTATGTGTATGTGTGCATGCTGGGGCGGGGGAACGATGACATAATGTTAATAATAGCAATAATAATTACGAAAAATGACCTCTATTGAGTACTGTGGATTGGATAGTGTCCCCCCAAAATATATGTTGAAGTCCTGATCCCCAGAACCTGTGAAGATGTTATCAGTTAAAATAACATAAGGTCATGTCAGAGTAGGATAGGCCCTAATCCAATCTGAGCGCTGTCCTTATAAAAGAGGAAAACAGACATAGAGAAATACATAGAGGAAAAAAGACTGTGAAGATGCATCTACACACCAAGGAACACCTGGGACTGCCAGTAGCCAAAGAGATAAAAAAGAAAATTTGCCTAAAAACTTTGTAGAGAACATGGCTCTGCCAACACCCTGAATTTGGACTACCAGTCATAACTATGAGGTAATAAATTTCTGTTCTTGTAAGCCACCAGTTTGTGGCATTTTGTTATGGTGGCTCTAGGAAACTAATATAAGTAGTGAGGAAAGCAGGACTGGGCAGATGGAGAGGTTGAACTGTGATGCTATTGCAAATTAGAAGTTTCAGCTAATCCCACAATGAACTGTGGAATGAGGAGAGCCCACCAGACTTGTCTCACATTGAGTCAGGGGGGCCGGAAGCTTGTACAACCCCTACCCCATTGACTTGTAACTGAAGGCAGGCTACCCATGGCAGGGGATCATGACTTGGCTCCATTCAATTCCTAGAGGGGGACTCAGCTGTGGGCTGTCAGTAGCCAACACTCTAGGCAGGTGGAGGAATGGGTACCTTGGTCCTGAAGAGGTGATCTGGGTGATGCACCACAGTGCTTTGGTGCTGCTCTGATCTTACCCCTCAAGACATCTGAACCAGAAGCCCTAGGGAAGAAATGGGGAGGAGAAATCCCAGAACCCCTGTGGCTCTTTTCCTATGTTATTTTCTTCCCACAGCCAGGCCTAGCTGCCTCTGCCTATGTCAAAACCTTCCAGCTCACAACAAGTTTAAACAATTTCCCTGCCTCGTTTTGTTTTTTTTTCCCTTCACTCTAAACTTCCCAGTTTTCTTCCTTTGTTAGTGTTTTTTTCCTCTGTAGTTTCTTTGTGGTTTATCTTGGGAGAGAAAGTCGCAGTTGCTAGTACAGTATCTTGGTACAACACATTTCCCACATAGCACTCAGTCAACCCGTTGCCATCGAATTGATTCCCACTCATAGTGACCCTGTAGGACATGGTTGAAATGTCTCCACAGGGTTTCCAAGGCTGTCATTAAAATCACACGCAAGTAAAATTCTGCTGAAAATCATTCAAAAGCGGTTGCAGCAGTTCATCAACAGGAAACTGCCAGAAATTCAAGCTGAATTTAGAAGAGGATGTGGAATGAGAGATATCATTGCTGATGTCAGATGAATTCTGGCTGAAAGCAGGGAATACCAGAAAGATGTTTACCTGTGTTTTATTGACTATGGAAAGGCGTTGGACTGTGTGGATCATAGCAAACTCTGGATAACACTACGAAGAATGGGACTTCCAGAACACTTAATTGTACTCATGAGGAACCTGTACCTAGATCAAGAGGCAGTTGTTCGGACAGAACAAGGGGATACTGATTGGTTTAAAGTCTGGAAAGGTGTGCATCAGGGTTGTACTCTTTCACTATACCTATTTAATCTGTATGCTGAACAAATAATCTGAGAAGCCGGACTATATGAAAAAGAACGGGGCATCAGGATTGGAGGAAGACTCATTAACAACCTGCATTACGCAGATGACACAACCTTGCTTGCTGAAAGTGAAGAGGACTTGAAGCACTTGCTGGTGAAGATCAAAGACCACAGCCTTCAGTATGGATAACGCCTCAACATAAAGAAAACAGAAATCTTCGCAACTGAACCAATAAGCAACATTATGATAAACGGAGAAAAGATCGAAGTTGTCAAGGATTTCATTTTACTTGGATTCACAATCAATGCCCATGGAAGCAGCAGTCAGGAAATCAAATGATGCATTGCATTGGGTAAATCTGCTGCAAAAGACCTCTTTAAAGTGTTAAAAAGCAAACATGTCACCTTGAAGACTAAGGTGAGTCTGACTCAAGCCATAGTATTTTCAATCGCCTCATATGTATGTGAATGCTGGACAATGAGTAAGGAAAGTCAAAGAGGAATTGAAGCTTTTGAATGGTGGTATTGGTGAAGAATATTGAACATAACATGGACTGCCAAAAGAATGAACAAATCTGTCTTGGAAGAAGTACAACCAGAATGCTCCTTAGAAGCAAAGATGGCAAGACTTTGTCTCACATAGTTTGGACATGTTATCAGGAGGGATCAGTCCTTGAAGAAGGACATCAAAAAAGAGGAAGACCCTCAGTGAGATGGATTGACACAGTGGCTGCGACATTGGGCTCAAACATAACAATGATTGTGCGAATGGTGCAGAACTGGGCAGTGTTTCCTTCTGTTGTACATATTGTCACTGTAAGTTGGAACCAATTTGATGGCACCTAACAACACAATGACAATCTTTATGGAACAAAACTACCACATCTTTCTGCTGTGCAGCAACTGGTGGGTTCGAACTGCTGACCTTCTGGTTCACAAATGAGCTCTTTAACCACTGCACCACCAGGGCTCCTTTTAGCAGTCAAATTACTCTTTAAAAAAATATAAATCACATTATGTCATCCCACTTGAAATCTTTTCTCGTTTCCTCAGTGCATTTAGAATTAAATCCAAAACCTCTAATTCTGTCCTAAAACGATCTTGATGATCTTAACTTTGTCTCTCACTCCAACTTCATCTTACACAGCTCTTCATTCTGGCCTGTGTCTATTCTGAAAACACATCAAGATCTTTCCTGCCTCTGATCTTTTAACCCGTCTTGTCTGACTCTGTCCTTTATACATCCTTCCTGAGAGAGGCTTTCCTTCATCTCTCTGTCTAAAATGCTCCCCTCCCTCCGGTTATTATTCATCACAGTATTCTATTCACTTCTTTCTTAGCCCTAGTAACAATCTTATTTATTCATTCGTTTTCCAGTGTTTGGCACATTGTGTGTATACAATAAATTTTGTGGGACTTTTGAGTATTCTTGGAGCAAAGAATATGTTTTTAGGAGTGTTGGGTGGTTAGGTAGGGCAAATGTTGTAGAGCAAGTATTGAAAATGCAAATGACCACAGGATGTAATGAAATATGGATTGCAAATCAGTATAGTAGACTGGATGTGGATTGTGACAAATGGGAGAGGGTACAATTTGTCTAAAGAGATGAGATGTATTCAAAGTCAACTGATGGCTGTGCTCTGTGAATGCTGGCCTAGTTTTTGTCAAGTCTTATCATGGAGTCAGAAATTTGGATGTTTATGAAATCATCTGATGTTTAAATGTTATTAATTAAAAAAAAAACCCACTTAAAAACACTGTGGGCCAAACAAATTATGTCTGCAGGCTGTATTTGGCCCATGGGCCTTTAGTTTTCTACTTTGAGACTATCCTGAAAGCTAAGGGAAGCCACAGATAGATTTTACATAGGGAACTGTTCAAGTTTACATATTGGAAAGAACATATTGGGGAACAGACCAGACAGTTTATTCCAGTGATAATGGCGAAATTTCAAATCAATGGTGAAAGAATGGATTTTTTTTTTTTTAACAAAGTTGTTGGGTTAACTTCTAATTATCAGAAAAAAAAGTGTAGCTTTTTCCCTCACACAAAATATTAAAAAATTTACAATGAATTAACCATTTAAATATGAAAAGTTAAAACATGTTTGTAGTAAGGAACTTAACCTTGCCCAAAATGAGGTGTGGTGTTAGTTCTTGGCTTCTCGGAGCTGTTCTCTAAGCCCTTGGAATGTCATGCTTATTAGTAGTGTATTTGCCTGGGGGACTTGGGTCCCACTGGATAGTCTAACAATGTGATTTAAGTTGGGATGGCCACACCAGATAGTCTTACAGTGTGATGTGGCCATACCAGACACAAACTGTGTGATTTAGGGGGTGAGTATATGGTATTAGTTGACCTCTAGAGGGGCTGGAGTTTGGAAACTGAGATCGATAATGCCTGTGTGATGGAGCTCCAATAAAAATCTCTGAATACCTATGCTTAGGTGAGCGTCCCTGGTTGGCAATACTCCATGGGTACTATCATATATCAATACCTGAAAAATAACATGTGTAGGGGATGACTAAAAGCTCCACATTTGGTACTTTTCCTTCAGCACTAAGTCTGGTTTTCTTAAAATTTTTTTTACTGAAAATTCTAAGTACCACATGTAATTCAGTTTATTGATTTTCCTATAATAGCTCGAAGAAATTTGGACAAATAATTTGATATTTTATTTGTTATTAAGAGATAATATTACTACACTCCTTATTCATAGTTTTGAATCTATCAAAAAACACACATACAGGATTCTTTTAAAACATTTATTAGCTGGAGAACAATTAAAACCAAGATTTGCATAATTGCCATAAGTGTTTACAGAAAAAAAAGTCTGCACGTTCTTCAAGATAATGTTGTTTTTGCCATATCAGAGGAAAATAACATTTATTCTTCAAAGATATATAATTTAAAGTTAACTTATGGATGATTGATAGCAGGTTGAAATTTTAGAAGTAAATTCTAAAAGGTCTGGTGATTTGGATTGATGAAGACTTGTGAAACAGAGTGTATGTATGAAGACAATTTTGTAACTAGAATTAGATGTTTTTTAAGATTTGAAAAATATACTATTACTTGACATTTTAATTTTGTGAGTTAGATTTGCTATTGACAAATTGCTTCTTAGCGTTATGCAAACACCCAATGAAAATTTGCATTGTTCAGCAAATATCCTTCACAAATATTCCTGAACAATTTTAGTAAAACAATAGATATTAAAACATGATTTGTGATTAATGAAGTTCGGACTATCAATATGTAGGATGTCATGAAGCCATTTACTGCCAGATTTCCATTAAATTCCCCCTATATGCATATTCTGTTTTTACCATCTTAATGGAAGCCTTATTAATAGAGATCAGAGATTTTGGTCTCTTATTCTGATATAGTTTAGAGAGAATTCAGTAATATTTTTAATTGTCTTCAACCTTTATGGATTGTTCTAGGAATTAGGAGGATAGAGATAATTCCTTCTGAGTGACTACTTTGGTTTGGTCTAGCCCATATTATTAGTGACAACTCGTAAGTAAAGTTTTATTCTTGAAAGTTAGCCCAGCAGCTTTTCATCATGGGGATGTGTTTGACTTTCTAAAAAGAAGTTATTAAATTGTGATTATAGGTAATATGGTTTGAGATACAGTGATGGTAGCAGGTAAATGAGGCATTATTTTAAGTTGTAAATGATTTTTGTTTCAGTAATTGTGATATGTGAATGCTTAAATTTCATGATTGGTTATGATGGTGATAGTATAAATTGTAGTTTACTCTTTGTATTTATAGACAGTTTCTGCTAAAAGTTCAGAACACTTCATAATTAAACATTTAACCCAGGAGTTTTAACAGTAATGCTTTAAGTTGAGAAAAGAAGTAGGTTTTGAAAGCTGTAGTTTTAGGAGTGAATATTTTAGGTCCAGCACTGGTTGTTTCTGGCTTGGCAGTAGTGGCTGGAGTTGTTTTGAGCCCAAGAGTTGTTAATTGGGTGATTTTGGGTACAGTGGTGTTCTCTGAGGTGGTTATAATTGTATCAGCGTTTGTTGGAGTTGTTTTAGATTTAACGGTGGTCTCGAGTTGTTACAGGTTCAGTAGTGGCTTTTGGGGTGTTTTTGAGTTTGATGGTGGCCATTGGGGCAGTTTCAGATTCAGTGGTGGTTTCTAGTGTGGTTTTGGTTTCATGGGTTGTTTCTGGAGTGGTTTTGTTTTCAGAGGAGGATTTAAGTTTACTGTTGGTCTCTGAAGGTTTGTAGGTCAGTGGTAGTTTTGGGGGGTAGTTTCATGTTCATTGGTGTCCTCTGGTGTGGTTTTGAGTTCAGTGGTGGTTTTTAGGGTGTTTTGGGTACAATGGTTATTAATGGGTTGACATTGGGGGCAACAGTGACTTCTGGGTTGGTGTGAAGTTTGGTGGTGGTAGTTGGTGTGGTTTCAGATTCAGTAATGGTCTCAATTGTTTATGGGGTGGTTTCAAGTTTGATAATGCTTGTTGGGGTGATTTCAGGTTCAGTGGTGTTCTCCTGGGTGGTTTCATGTTGAGCATTGCTTTATAGGGTGGTTTCAGGTTCAGCAGTGGTTTCTGGGGGTAGTTTCAAATTTATTGGTAGTCATCGGAGTGGTTTTAGGTTTAAGTTTTGGTTCAGTGGTGATCTCCTGGATGGTTTCATGTTGAACATTGCTTTCTAAGGTGGTTTTGCGTTCATCAGTGATTTCTGGGGTAGTTTCAAGTTTGGTGGTGATTTCTGGGCTGGTTTTGTATTCAGCAGTACTTTCTGGACTTTCAGGTTCAGTGGTGGTTTTGGGCGAAGTTCCTCATTTGGTGGTGGATACCGGTGTGGTTTCAGGTTCAGTGATGGCCACTGGAATTTTTTCAACTTCAGGGGTGATTCCTGTGGTCACTTCTTGTTCAAGGGTGTTCTGTTCAACGGAGGTTGTTGGAGTGGTTTCAGATTCAGCAGAGTTTTTCTGTCTGTTTTCAAGTTCGATGGTGGTCATTGGGGTGGATTCAGGTTCAGGCATGTTTGCTTGGGTTGATTTGAGTTTAGATGTGATTGTTGGGGTAGTTTTAGGTACGGTTGGGGTCAGTGGAGTTGTTTCCAGTTCAGACATGGCCATACGAGTAGTTTCAGCTTCAGTGGTGATGACTATGGTGGTTTTGTCTTCAGTGGTTGTTGCTGGAGTAAATTTTGGTTTTGCGGTGGCTGCTGAGGGTGTTTGGGGTTCAGTGGTGATTGAAGAAGCTTCTGTGGTGTATTCGGCAATTGGAATGTCATTAGATTTATATAGGGTGCTAATTGCAATTTGGTTGGAAAGAAAAGAGGTGGTGGTTGCCTTCGAAGAAATTTTTGAAGGGATTATTTTAAATCGATTTTGAGAGATAAGGTGATCAGAACAAAGAGCTGGATGTGAAAATGGCAATAGAAATGGCTTCTTACAAATTTTTCTATGTAGAGGATACAGTTTTGGTGTATGTTTTTGTCTCCATAAATCAAGTGTTTTTACACGATATTTGCATGTTTTGTGTGGTAATGTGTGACTGGGAACAGTGTTAGGTTTCCAAACAGGACCATGTTTTGAGAAAGGGAAAAGAGCAGCTGGCCCAGTTCTCTGTCGAAGGAGCACTTTGTGTTTTTTCTTTTTACTCTCAGTAGTCTGTAAAAGAGAAAGAGGAAGTTATTCGTGTATAACTATTGGAATTTAGACAATCCAAACAACATCTAAATTGGAAGTATCTTTTTATTATTTTATTTTAAGTACAGCACACATATAAAGAGAATATAAAACTTAAGTATAGTTCAGTGAATTAAAAAAGCAAATACCTGTGTAACCACAGCCACATAAAGAAATAAAACATCGCCATCACCCCGGAAGATGACTTTGACTCCTTCTTAATTTTTACCCTCTCCCTCTTCCTCTAAGTTAATCCCTATCATAACTTCCAATGCTAGTGTAGGACTATTTTTCAATTTTGTATAAATGGAATCGTTCAGTATATACTCATTTGTGTCTGGCTTCTTTTTCTAAACATTATCCTTGTGAGATCATCCATATCATTATGTGTAGCTGTAACTCTATCTTTCTTTCTTCTTTCCTTCCTTCTCTCTCTCTCCTTTTCTTTTTTTTTTTTTTAAATCACCGTAGAATAAGTAGTTCATTGCATAAATACACCACAATTTGTCTATTCTATATGTGATGGACATTTAGTTGATTGATAGAAATGATGTTATGAACATCCTTGTACATGTCGGTTTGTATACGTGTACATGCATTTTCTTAGGGAATATATTAATGTGGAATATACCCATACCTTACGAAGATATATTGAATATACTGTTTATGTATATATATATATACTTAGTTAATGTTAGTATATAAAGCAAAACTGTTTACCAAAATGATTGTACTTATACTTCCAGTGTGTGAGAATTCCAGTGCTCTTGATCAACATTTGATACTGTCAGTCTTTTTAATTTTAGCCATTCTTATGAGTATATGGTAGCATTTCCCAGGTTACCCATGAGGTTGAATCTTTTTGTATATATTTGTTGGCTACTTGAATATGACCAAGATTTTGAAGATATTCTATTATTTTCTAAGTACTTTAATGTCTTTTATTTTGATATCTATAATTCACTTGTCCTTTTTTTTTTTGGTTGAGGGGGAGGAGAAATGTTATGAGTTTGGAGTCAGCTTTAATTTTTTTCATTTTCCAGTTTGGATAGTTAATTGACTCAGCACTATTTATTGAAAAGAACATCTGTCATGGATTGAATTAAGTCCCCCCAAAAATGTGTGTATCAGCTTGGTTAGGCCATGATACCCAGTATTGAGTGGTTGTTCTCCATTTTGTGATCGTAATTTTATGTTAAAAGGATTAGGGTGGGATTGTAACACCACTCTTACTCAGGTCACCTCCCTGATCCAATATAAAGAGAGTTTCCCTGGGGTGTGGCCTGGACCACCTTTTATCTCTCAAGAGATACAAGGAAAGGGAAGCAAGCAGAGAGTTGGTGACCTCATACCACCAAGAAAGCAGCACCGGAAGCAGAGCACGTCCTTTGGATCTGGGGTCCCTGTGCCTGAGAAGCTCCTCGACCAGCAGAAGATTGATGACAAGGAATCTTCCTCCAGAGCCAACAGAGAAAGCCTTCCCCTGGAGCTGACACCCTGAATTTGGACTTGTAACCTACTAGACTGTGAGAGAATGAATTTCTTTTCATTAAAGTCATCTACTTGTGGTATTTCTGTTATAGCAGTACTAGATGACTATGACAGCATCCCTTCCTCAATGCCACCTTTGTTATAAATTAAACCAAACTCCACCCCCCCCCCAAAAAAAATCCATTGCTCTTGAGTGGATTCTGACTCATTGTGACTGTATAGGACAGAGGAGAACTGCCCCATAGTTTTCCAAGGAGCCTCTGGTAGATTCAAACTGCCAATCTTTTGATTAGCAGCCAGGTTCTTAACCACTGCGCCACCGGGGCTCCCTTGTTATAAATTAGGTGTCCTTGTATGTGTGGGTCTGCTTCTGGGCCTTCTATTTGTTGCAGTGATCTCATTGTCTATCCTTTGCCAATACCACATTGTCATAATTACTGGGGTTTTATATGAAGTCTTAATAATCAGTAGAGCAACTCCATCCATCTTCTTTCTTTCCCTTCCTTTCTGCCTCCCTGCCTGGCTTCCTGCCTACCTTCCTGCTTCCTTCCCTTCTTTCTCTTTAAGAGTATCTTGAAAGCTTTGTGCTTTCATATAACTCTGATACTTGACTTGTTAATTTCTACAAAAAAATATCTTGGGCTTTTGATTGATACTGTATTTAATCTATAGATCAGTTTGAGAAGAGTCTCATGTACATCATGGAGATTATATGTTCCTTTACCTAGGTCTTTGTTTCAGTATCATTTTATAGCTTTTAAGGTAGAAACCTTGCATATATTTCAAAGATTTTTCTTAGGCCTCTTTGTGTTCCCATGCCTTATGGTAAAATTAATGGAAAATTTTATCACCTCAATAGAGGCAAGACTGTTAATGTCACTGACTCTTTAGGAATGAAAGTTTTAGTTGCTCCACGAGGCAACGAACCAGCTGAAGTCCTTTGTGAGGGGAAAAAGAATATGGTCTGGGTAACTGCAGAAGAAATTATATATTTACCTCTCAGGAGTTTAATTTTATTTTTCTTTTTATCTTTTGTTTTTAGAAGTTTCATTATGAAGTATATTCATTCGATTTTCGTTTTATATAGCCTGGTTATACTGTTAGGTCCTGACTTTCACAGGACGGTGTGTAGTATTTCCCCATTAAGTAATATGCTGTCTTTTGGGCTTAGTTTTTTTTATATGTACTTCACCGTATCCAGGAAATATCCATCAATTCCTATTTTATTTAGGGTTTTTAACATGAATGGGAGTTACATTTTTCAAGTGGTCTTTCTATATCCATGTAACTGACCATATAAATTCTTCTTCAACTTTGTTAATATGAGTGATTATATGAATACATTTCCTGAACTGAACTCTACCTTGTTATGCTAGATTATATGTAATATTCTGGTAGATTCTATTTGCTAATTTTTTTTAGCATCTTGTTTTAAAATTTAAATTAAGATTGCTTTATAGTTTTATTTTTTGGTGAATCTTTGTCAGCTTTTGGAATTGATATACTCATTTAATGAAAATAATTTGGAAGTCTATCTTTTTTTGTGTTCTTAGATAGCTTAAGTAGCTTTGAGATTATCTAATTTTTAAAAGCATTGTAGAATTTCCTTGTGAACTCATTTGGACAAAATGTGTTTATGCAGGGGAGCTCTTTAATGCTTTTTACGTTTTTTTCCACTTATGGTTGTTGATCGGTTTAGACTTTCTGTTTCTACTGGGTTAAATTTTAACAAGTTTTATTTGTTTTTAGCAAAGTATCCATTTAATCAAGGCATTCAAATTTATTTGCATATATTTGTACAAAATAGCTCTTAATTAGATTTTTTTTTTCTATTATGAGGGCTATTTCACCCTTGTTATTCCTAATTTTGTGTAGTTGTATTTTTTCCTTATTATTAATGAGATTGGCTAAGGAGATATCTTTTTTAAATGATTTTTTTCCCATAGAATCAATTTTTGTGTTTATTTTTTAGTATTAATTTTATGGCTCTGGAGAAGGACATCATGCTTGGTAAGGTTAGGGTCAGCAAAAAGAGAAAGACCCTCAATAAGATGGGTTGACACAGTGGTTGCAACAATGGGCTCAAGCATAACAACAATTGTGAGGATGGCACAGGACTGGGCAGTGTTTCATTCTGGTGTACACAGGGTCACTGTGAGTCGGAATCAGCTGAGCTACCTAACAAAACTTTTTATTTTATTTACTTTATTTATTGTTAATTTCTGGTTTTAGCTTTCTAATTATTTTCTTTTCTTTTTTTTCTTTTTTATTTAGTTTTTTGAGTTGGAAGTTTAATTCATTTTTTATTTTTCAATTGCATTGATATTTACAGCTATAAATGTCCTTTGAGTATCACTCTTGCTTTATTCCATTGATTCTAATAAGTTGTATTTTTCATTATTTTACTAAAAAAAATTGAAATTTCAGTTTGTGTTTCCTCTTTTGGCCAGAGGAATGCCGAATATTTTTGTTATTTTATTTCTAGATGGAAGAATTTTTTTTTTCATTTTTTGATCTTGTTATTTATTTTTAGTTTCATTGCATTGTGGTCAGGTTATTGGGTTTGTATTATGTGTATTATTTTGAATTTTTGAAAAGAATTTCTTTTTAAAGAAATCAGAAATTGAATTAGAATTGGAAATTGTCCCAAGGTATGATGAATTTGGAAACCCTGGTGGTGTAGTGGTTAAGAGCTACAGCTGTTAACCAAAAGATTGGCAGTTTGAATCCACCAGGTGCTCCTGGGTAACCTTATGGGGCAGTTCTGCTCTGTCCTATAGGGTCACTAGGAGTCGGAATTGACTTGGCAGAAAAGGGTTTTTCTTTGGTTTATGGTGAATTTTGGTAAATGTTTCATGAGTACTTGAAAAGAAATTATATTCTCATTATCAAGATTTAGAATTATATACTTTTTTTGTATCTTATTAAGTTACTTTAGGTCTCTTATTGTCTAGGTCTTTTTGTTTACTTGATCTGTCTTAAAAGAGATGTGTTAAAATACCCTATAATTGATATGACTCTCTTCATTTATACTGGCATCTTTAGTTTCTGATTTATAAAAGTTGTTGCATAAACAATAACTGTTATAGTTTCATTGATAATTATAGCTGTTAGCATTATAAAGTGTCTTTCTTTTCAAACTTGGTTTGTCCAATAATCTTTTTCTGAGTTTTTCTATTTCTGATTTATGCAATTCTTTCATAGCTTCTCTTTTAGCTTGTTTTGAAATGTAAAAGTGAAATTTTTAAATCTATTTTTGGCCCTTAATTTCTGGGATGCCTTCCTTACTTGTAGGATTATTATTCTGCCTATTATTTTCTTTTGTTATTTCTTAAAATACTTTTCAGGAGTTATGCCACAATTATTTTTAAGTAAGGTAGATCTTCTTTTTTTTTTAACTAAAAAAAAAAAATAATTTTGTGGTTGTTCTTGAGAATATACGTAGCAAAACATGCACCAGTTCAACTGGTTTTATATGTACAGTTTAATGACATTAATTACCTTTTTCAAGTTGTACAACCATTCTCACCCTCCTTTTCTGAGTTGTTCCCCCTCCATTAATATAAGGTTCCTATCTAATCCTTCTAGTTGCTGTTGTCACTTTGATCCCATATAGATAGATCTTAAAAGAGTATAATGCTCAAGGCAGACATTTTTTACTAACCATGCTAAACTGTTGTTGGATTTTAAGAAGACTTCCAGGGATATTTTTGGTTTAACTTCTAAAGATTATCTCAGGGCAATAGTTTCAGAGGTTCATCCAGCCTCCATGGCTCCAGTCTGGAGTCCATGAGAATTTGAGATTCTGTTCTGCATTTTTTTAAGTGGGGTAGGTTTTCTTGTGATATGAAGGAGAGTGTAAAATATGATGGATTTCCTAGCTTCATGGCTGTACGATTCCCTCTCCTGTTTTTATTACGAAGTTTTAACAAAACATGACCTTAAAAATTTTTCAGAACTGTGTTCTCTACTCCTTTCCCCTTTTTTCTTCAGGACATTTTCTTTCCTTTGCCTCTACTTGTCTGTTTCCTACTCAGTTTAGATCTTACTCCCAGCACTTTCTCTTCAGTACGGGCTTTTTTTTTTTTTTTTTGGAAGGGAGCTTTGCCTGGTTAGTTTACAGAATTCACAAGCCTAGATTGTTCTACATCTTCAGATCTTTTTGTGACTCTCTTGGCATCGTTTCTCATGTTAGGATGAAAGTCATTTAGTTTGCTTCAGTTATTTCTTTTACTTCTAAAAGAAGCTATTTTTTATGAAACTCAATGTCATTTATTAATATACAGAGACCCATATGCTTATGTCATTAGCTCCTCACAGATGTGGCAAGTGACTTATCAGATAGTTGTTCAATAAAAATGAAAAGTTTTCAAAATCAAATGCTTATATGATATATGATAGGTCGATGAATTTATCTTAATAATAAGAACATACCTACCAGAAGGACTAGAGGTTAAGAACACAAGCATAGATATCATGAAGTACTAATCCAATCAGTATTATAAGTTGTGGAAACCTTCTCTAGATTCAACACAAATTATTCATGAATCTTTGGGGAGAAGGTTGATTCACACTTGAACAGAAATTTATGCCTAACTTATTAAGACAAACATTTTAGTTAAATAAAAAAGGGCAAAGAGATTAGAAATTACAAAGAAGAATCACACTGTTGGGCCATGATTCTTGCTGGTGGTACTATGGCATAATCTGAACCCTTGAGAGACCCCCTACTATCTCTGAACAACATGACATGTTTGTCATACAATGCCACATAGAGCAAAGTGCAATTTGATTCTAGTAATAGAGGAGATATGACATAATCTAGAACTAACACCAAAGGAAGAAGGACATTTTACTTGAACATTTGATACCTTAGCTTCTTGTGAAGAAAGAGGGGTCAGGGCTGTATAAGTTTCAATCAAACAGTAACACTGAACAGAAGGATGACAAGTGAATACCTGAATATATAGATACAATTCAGTACTACTAGGTGTGTGGTCAATAATTCTAGCATTTGGGAAGTTCAGAGAACACAATCAAGGTTGAGAGTTTTCACTGTAGATGTGCAAAATGGTCTAAATAAAACACGAAGGACCAAGGATTGTGATTGATGGAACTTACCAAGAAGCAGGCAGTCAAAACGCAAAGGCCAAGGATGAGAGGCAATGTCTTCATGCTTTATTTTGAAGCCCTGAAAATGGTCAGAAGATTTATTCCTCTTAGCCGCATTGATGCATACATTATTTAGGTTTAAGTTATTTAACTGAAACATGCAGCTTTATTTTTATATATAATCTTCAAGAGACATGGCCCTCTGGATAATGGTGATGAGAAAATGTTCAGAAATTTTATGTAAAGAAATGGGCAAATTTAAAAGCAATAAAGCCACAGAATAAGTAGATACTAGTGTGATTTCTTTATTTATACTAGAGATTCTGATAAACTTATGGTTAGAATGTTGTTATTGTCCTATATTGTGTACTGAAATCATAGTCTTTCCCAGGAACATACATGAATTAAAAAACCAAACCAAACCAAACAAAACCATTGCCCTATTTTCAAATGATGTAAGAATTAATCTCTCCAAAAATTATTTATTATCTCTTCAAAAAACATTTCTTGTTCCACAAGAGTCATAATAACTGAGAAAAGAGTTTACCTCAATGTTAAAGCATTTTCATGTTCTCCATACCTCCCACCACTAAGGAGAGACTCACCCAAGATATACTGTCCTCTGAGCATCAGACTGGAGTTCTTCGGTGGTGCAAATGGTTAACGTTCTTGGCTGCTAACTGAAAAGTTGGTGGTTACAGTCTACCCAGAAGTGCTTGGGAAGAAGGACCTGGCGAACTACTTCCAAAAAATCAGCCATTAAAAGCCCTGTGGTGCATGGTTCTATTCTGACACACATGAGGTTGTCATGAATTGGAATCAACTCAACAGCAACTGGTTTGTTTTTTGGAGAATCAGACTAAACTCTTCTAGCTGTATTGTGTAAAATAATTAGATTGCCGCACTGGTTTTTTTTTTTTTTTTTTGTCAAGATTGGTGGCATAGTGGTTAAGAGCTACATCTGCTAACCAAAAGGTCAGCAGTTTGAATCCACTAGGCACTCCTTGGAAACTATGGGGTGATTCTACCCTGTCCTATAGGGTTGCTCTGAGTTGGAATCGACTAGACGGCAACGGGTTTGGTTTTTTTGGTGGTCAAGATTGATGTAAGGAAATAGAAAACATTGGAAGGGACATAGTCCATTCAAATAATTTTTCAGTTATGATTTTCTAAAGATTTTCAGTGTATACTATATTTAGAGTAGGGTTTCAGAGAAGAAAGATATTGCTCTGAAGTTGGAGAGGTCATTCTTGGAGTATCTGGTATGCGAGTTGGCACTGAGAGAGCTAGAGCACAGATACGCCCTGCAGCAAACAAGAACAGTCTCCTGCCACCCCCTATCCCCAGTGTGGGAGACAGGTGAGGATTGCAATATTTCCTTATATGTAAAAGGAAAAAAATGATGATACCTTTCTTGCAATCATTGTAAGAAACACATGCTATAATAATGTGAAAGCACTTTGAAAGGTGTAAAATAATTTCCATTTGTGTGTCCCTTATACGATTATGATAATTTCAGATGTCTCAATTCTCAAATCCCCAGTTTCTTAGATTACTTTATAAACATTTGCTGCATGACTTCTCTGTGCCAGCCTCATTACTGGGCATGGTAGGGGATACAGAAATACCTAAAGCAAGTTTCTTGTAGAAAGAAAGTCAGCGGCTAAATATGGAGTGTAAGATTCTGTAATAAAAGCAGAAGGAAATGTGATTATCACAGAGGTGGGTTTTCATGGTCCTTAGTCAGGCCAGCTTTAGATGTGTTCTGTCTGTTGAGGATTCCCCTTTCATATGCCCTGTTAGGTGACTTGTTGTTGTAGGTGCCGTTGAGTTGATTCCAACTCATAGTGACCCTATATGACAGAGTAGAATTGTCCCATAGCATTTCCTAGGCTGTAATCTTTACAGAAGTGTATTGCCACATTTCCTCCTGTGGAGCCAATGGGTGGGCTCGGATCACCAACCTTTTGGTTAGCAACCGGGTGCGTAACGATTGTACCACCAGGGCTCCTTTTAGGTGCCTAGATCCTCCCTTAATGTCTAGAGTTTGTAGTTCTCTTTCTAGGAATTCTTTGTATCCGTGCCAAAAAAAAAGAACTTCTTATCTTGGTTTCTCAAACAAAAACAGAAAACAGGGTTTCTGTTCCAAATCTTTCTGTTCAAGATAAAATTTCCATATTTTCAAAATAAAAAAATGACAAGATAACAAGATATTGCTGTAAAATTTATAAGGCAAGGATCTGAGTAAAAGTAGAATCCAGTAGTCTCAAATCCAGAATTCCCAGAGCCTTAATTTTTTTTTTTTTTACCTTCCTGGGGAGAATGCTGCTTCTTAAGTACAGCTCAGAATTTTGGTGAAATTTGATGGTAATCAGTTGCTATCTTATGGCTCTCTCAGAATGGCAGCTGAATCAAATGAGACGAGCTTTTAAAGGGACATACTGCTTTTTATAGCCTTCAATGTTTATTGGATACAGGAGAAAGGTTTGTTGAAAGGGAAGTTCATTTCTAGATTGATAATCTTTATCCACACAAAGAAACGGTAGTTACTATGTTTGGGAGCAGATCTTTTCCTATCTATTCATTGCTGAGGATAACTATGATTCTTTGAGTCACATTCTCCCAGTAAATTTTATGTCCTGGGATTAAGCTGTGTAAATTCTTTTGGGTTATTGGATTCTCACTGCTGCTAATGCTAATATACTCAATGGTTTATGATAACTTATCCCAATAAGATTTAATTTACCTTCTAGATAGCTAGGGACTCTGGAAAATATTTACTGAATCTTTCATAAGCATACAGGATAGTTTCATGTGTTGTCCCATTGTATAGGAAAGGCATGGAAGACTGGCTAGATGTTCACTAAACTCGTTTTTGCTCCCTGGGAACACAGCTAAATGGAATTTTTCACCTTATTTGTATCCCGGGGCTTCATGTCTTGTTCTATCCCATGGAACATGGACAGAGAAGATGTGTGTAACTTCCAAGCTTGGTCACAATATGTCCTCGACTCTCTCTTCAACTATCTTTTAGCAAAATGTAAAGGAAGTCAGCCATGCAGATATCTAGGTGAAGGGAGTTCCAGGCCAGGAGACAACACCTGTGCAGCGGTTCTGAGGTCAGAGAATATCTAGTTTGAAGAACAACAGGGAGACAGGTATGGCTGAAGTGGAATTTTCTTCATATCTCTGCTCAAATGTCATCCTCTCAATGAGGCCTGTCTTTACACCCTGTTTAAAATCGCATTCTTCCCTCTTCAGCGCTTACTCTATTTTCCTTGTTTTTTTATACAGCATTTATTACCTTTGACACATATGATAGGCAGAATCATCGCAAAGCCATACATGTCTTAATCCTAGGAATCTGTGAATGCTTTCAGTTATATAGCAAAGTAAAATTAAGGTTGCAGAAGGAATTTAATTTGCCAATCAGCTGACCTTAAAGCAGAATATTCTGGATTATCTGGGTGGGCCCAATGTAACAACAACAACAACAACAAAAAATCAAACCCGTTACTGTTGAGTCAATTTTTACTCATAGCAACCCTATAGGACAGAGTAGATCTGCCCCATAGGGTTTCCAAGGCTTTAAATCTTTGCAGAAGCAGACTGCCACATCTTTCTCCTGCAGAGCCACTGGTGGGTTCAAACTGCAAACCTTTCAGTTAGCAGCTGAGCATTTAACCACTGCACTATCAGGGCTCCTTAATGTAATAACAAGAGTCCTTAAAAGTAGACGGAGGCAGAAGAAAAGACTCAGAGAGAGATGTAACTACTGAAAAAAGGCACAAAGAGATGCAATATTGCTATCTTTGAAGATGGAAGAAGGGAGACTCTACAAGCTGGAAAAGGCAGAAAAACTGATTCTCCCCTAGAGCCTCCAAAAGGAGTACAGGTATGCTGACATCTGACTCTAGCCCAGAGTGGCCCATGCTGGGCTTCTTCTTCTTCTTTCTCTCTTTTTTGTAAAACAGCTTTATTAAGAAGTAACCCATAGAGACTGGAACACTTATACACAGCTGGTGGGATGTAAAATGGTACAACCACTTTGAAAACCAATTTGGCCCTTCATTAAAAAACTAGAAATAGAACTACCATAAGATCCAGCAATCCCACTCCTTGGAATATATCCTAGAGAAATAAGAGCCTTTACACAAACAGATATATGCACACCCATGTTCATTGCAGCACTGTTTACAACAGCAACCAAGGTGCCCATCGATGGAAGAATGGATAAATATATTATGGTATATTCATACAATGGAATACTACCCATCATAAAGAACAATGATGAATCCGTGAAAACATTTTATAACATGGGGGAATCTTGAAGCCATTATGCTGAGTGAAATTAGTCGGTTGCAAAAGGACAAATATTGTATGATGCCACTATTATAAGAACTCCAAAAATAGTTTAAATAGAGAAGAAAATATTCTTTGATGATTATGAGAGGGGTAAGGGTGGGGTGGGAGGGAGGGAGGAAGAGGAGTTTTCACTAATTAGATAGTAGATAAGAGCTATTTTAGGGGAAGGGAAAGACAACACACGACACAGGCAAGGTCAGCACAACTGGACTAAACTAAAAGCAAAAACGTTTCCTGAATAAACTGAATACTTCAGAGGCCAGTGTAGTGGGGGTGGGGGTTTGGGGACCATGGTTTCAGGGGTCAGCTAAGTCAGTTGGCATAATAAAATCTATTAAGAAAACATTCTGCATCCCACTTTGGAGAGTGGCGTCTGGGGTCTTAGACGCTAGCAAGTGGGCATCTAAGGTGCATCAACTGATCTCAACCCACCTGGAGCAAAGGATAATGAAGAACACCGAAGACACAAGGTAATTATCAGTCCAAGAGACAGAAAGGTCCACATAAACCAGAGACTACATCAGCCTGAGACCAGAACTAGATTGTGCCCAGCTACAACCGATGACTGCCCTGATAGGGAACACAATGGAGAACCCCTGAGAGAGCAGGAGAGCAGTGGGATGCAGACCCCAAATTCTCATAAAAAGACCAGGCTTAATGGTCTGACAGAGACTAGAAGGACCCCGGAGGTCATGGTCCCCAGACCTTCTGTTAGCCCAAGACAGGACCCATTCCCAAAGCCAACTCTTCAGACAGGGATTGGACTATGGGATAGAAAATGATACTGGTGAAGAGTGAGCTTCTTGGATCAAGTAGACACATGAGACTATGTGGGCAGCTCCTGTCTGGAAAAGAGATGAGAGGGCAGAGGGGTTCAGAAGCTGGCTGAATGGACATGAAAAGAGAGAGTGGAGGGGAGTGTGCTGTCTCATTAGAAGGAGAGCAACTAGGAATATATACCAAGGTGCATATAAATTTTTGTATGAGAGACTGACTTGCTTTGTAAACTTTCACTTAAAACATAATAAAAATTTTAAAAAGATGTAACTCATATACCATACAATTCAACCATTTAAAGCATACAATTCCTTCATTTTTAGTACATTTACAGATATGTGCAACAATTCCCACAGTCTATCTTACAACATTTTCATCACCTCAAAAAGAAATAAACTATATGCTGATAATGGTGAAAGCTTCAGTCTTAAGAAAACATATCTTGACCATTATAAAATCAGAGGATGTTCCCAAGGAAATGACTAGCTGCTATTCTTTAAAAGAAATAATCCATAAAGATGCAGAGCTACATCAAGATGAGACTGGAAGGAACAGAGTTTAGTGAGAAGAATGAGGATCTTTTATTGTCAGTTTGAGAAGTATAGGGCAGTAACAGAATTTGGATGGGAAACACATATTAAAGATCAAGTAAGATTTTTTTTTTAAGATTAAGTTAATCTAAGAAAATTCACCCCTTTGTTTGAAGGATGAAGAAAACTGGTATTCAGAGGTATCGAGTGCCCTATCCACAACATTTTTAACTGATTAGTGGCAGAGCTGGTAAGTATGTAAATCTTCGCCTAGGCATCTTTTTACCAAACTCAGAGTCTAAGAGAGACAAGGAATTTCCAAATCCATGCAATGAAAATAGTTTGCCATTTGAAGCTTTTATTAGTTAGCAAGATCTAAATACAATCAGCAGAGTTCTTAATAATATTGACAGAAAATAAAATTATCTCCACGTCAAATTAACTTCATTTCTGTATATCAGGTAGACAGTTTTTGTTCTTCTCTAGACTAAATCAGGGTTATCTTCAGAAAAAATTCTGCATGCTTGACATCAGGGCAATAGTCTGGGATGCTTTGCTTTAAAATACATTTAAGTATATGGGTAAAAGTTTTCAAAAAATACTCCACTGTTAAATAGGTTTATATTGAATTAATGGTAAATTGAATGAATTTAATTAATAGTAACATTATGAGCACCATTGAGCAAACTACAAAAGCCTCCTTGTGGTTCACAGAGGATAGAGTTAAGCACATTATATCTAAATCAACTTAGATAAAAAAAAAAAATCAACTTAGATATAATACAATAAATGTCAATCATGAAGTCTAAGCAATTAATCATCTCAAAAACACAATGCCAGAGTTCTGGTTTGTGCTTGGCTGCTAGATTTCATACATCTTCATTCACTTCAAATCATCACTTCAAATCAAACGTGATCTTTCCCCTTTCTTGGCTTATGTTTTTTGGTATGCAATTTCGTTTAATGTTTCAAGATGATTCTACAAAGGACTTTTCCCCTAATCAGCAATACCATGATGGCCTATCATGTATTGCTCATTTGAAGAGACCTAATTTTCTCTCTTAATGTTTTTAGAATTAGATTATTCATTGGGTTTTTGATAGGGACCATGTAGTCTCCAACAATTAGGGAAAAGTAAATGGTTGCTGACCCACATAGTGTTCTTTCTTTATCTAATTGTTCTCTCTTTCCTCGATTGGCTATTTTTGTAGGTTTCACATAGTGATTTTGAATAACGGACATGCACCTGGTTTGTGAGATATAGGTGCTTCATCTTGTTATTAGATTGTGTGGAGTGAATAGTGAAAGACTCAAAGATTAGTGATGGTGCTTTAAATTTGAGTAATGCTATGATTTCACTTTTGGATTGGCAGTGACAGTAAAAGTGACAGTTCTGCATTCATAAATCACATCTCATATCTAATAAATGACAGAATACCATGTATATTATTTAAAAAATGCCTTAAAGAATTCTCTAAGCCTTAAAATAAATTGCCTAATGTCATCTTGGCTGGTATTGGAAGATGTGGTTGGTTGTTCAGCAGTAGTAATTTGAGTAGTGGTTGAAATACTACTCTGGGTTGTGGGTACAGCTGTAGTTTCAGGTGCAAGAGTGGTTGGGGAAGGACTAGGTGTGGTGTTAGGTGGAGGTGTGTTTTCACGTAAGGGTGTGGAAGGTTGTGGTGCTGATGTGGTTGGGGAAGGTGTTTTGGATGTAGTTGGAGGATTTGTTACGGAAGTGGTAGAATTTTTTTTTATTGTAGGTATGATGGTAGGATTTTGAGCAGGTACAGTTGGGTGTGCAGTGGAAAATGTATAATTCAGAGATGGGACTTGGGTGGTAGCCTCTGTGGTGTTGTTGACCCTGGTGTCATTTTTAATTGGAGGGTGAGGTGGTCTGGGAGGTGGAGGCCTGGGTCTTCTAGGATGGGTAGGCCTTTGAAGTGATGGATACCGGCGAGATGGGTATCTGTGAAGAGATGGTGATTTGTGACCAACTCTTTGTTGATGTTGTTCCACATGCCTTCTATGACCTTCACTGAGCTGCAGAAGAGAAAGAAAGTGTAAGGACTGAAAAGGGATAAATCCTTAAGAGACAAATCCTGATTTATTAGCTAGAAGATTATTGCTGACCATGTGAAGGACAGTATTAGTGGAGTATAGAGATAGAAACCAAATTTCGGTGAGTCGAGTGATTATCTGCCTAATTTCACTAAGTTTCAAGAAAGGCTTGCTATTGGAGAGTTTTCTTTTGTCAAATGTTTACTTCCTAGCTGGTCGAGATGGATATATTCCTGTGAGCTTGAGCCTTAAGCATTAGCTACATCTGCTTTTTTGTGCTTGCAGTTTCTCTCTTCTCCCTCTGGTGGAAAATGGTCAAGTCACTCCCAAACACCTGAGAAAAAGGGTTTCTGCTTGCTGCACCCTGTTTACAAAACTTCAGTCACAGATATTCAGTTGAGATCCAGGGGCCCTTTCTTTTTCTTTTTCCCTTTACCAAAAATACTTCTTGTCTACTATCTAATTAGTGAATACTAAAAGGAGCCCTTTCTGAATCACATTTCCCTTATCCCTAATCATCAAAAAACAAAATAAAACAAACAAAATAACCACAAAAACCCAAGCAACCAACTTACCAAACAGATAAAATTCGCTACCTCAGCTTCACATCCTCCATGTCCCAGGAAAACTAGCTTTCTGACTTTACAAATTGGAGAAAAGATTTTGGTCTGATTCTAGCCCAGAGTGACCCATGCTAGGCTCCTTCTCTCTCTTTTTTTGTAAAACAGCTTTATTAAGGTATAATTCCTATACTATACAATTCACCCATTTAAAGCATACCATTCCCTCATTTTTAGTACATTCACAGATATGTGCAACAATTTCTACAGTCTATTTTAGAACATTCTCATCACCTCAAAAGAAAACGAAGTATGTACTGATATTGGTGAAGGTTTCAGTCTTAAGAAAACATATCTTGGGCGTTCTCAAATCAGAGAGTGTTCCCAGGGAAAGGACTAGCTGCTATTCTTTAAAATATAATAATCCATAAAGATACAGAGCTACATCAAGATGAGACTGGAAGGAACAGTACTGATACAGTTCAACTGTACATCTGTTACTTGATCTTTTCCCAATATGCCTCCCAATGACTGTCAAATCTATACCTGACAATCTCTTCTGACCAGAAAGTCACTGCCATATCTCCCAAGTTGGCCTCGTACTGAGTTCTTCCTGATACTGAATGAAGATTTCTTTCTTTGGATTCCCATTCTTTGGTCCTAATTCTGTGCTTTGGCCAATCCCAGAGCCCTTCAAATTTTCAAAATACCTTTCATGCCTTCTGGGTCTTCAATTCTGCAAGATTAACATCCTTAGTTTCTTCAGCTATTGCTTACAGTATTTGAATTTGAGTACTATCACTGCTATTTTCTTATCTGTAAACACACTGCAGTTTTTTTTATATCCTTTTTTCTGAATTCTATTTCATGATAAAATTTTAAGTGATCAATTTAAATTGGAGAAAAGAAATATTAACATAAGGATAAAAGGGCACACCCCAAAGTCCTAAACAAGGGTATATGAAATTTTTCCTCCTGATAAATTCATAGAAACTCTTTGTTGTTGTTAGGTGCGGTCCAGTTGGTTCCGACTCATAGTAACCCTATGTACAACAGAACGAAACACTGCCTGTTCTGCACCATCCTCCCAATCTTTGTTATGTTTGAGCCCATTGTTGCAGCCACTGTGTCAATCCATCTCATTGAGGGTCTTCCTCCTTTTCAATGACCCTCTATGCAGAAACTCTTTGTACACCACCAAATGGATAAATCATTCCAATCCAACATTTAAAGTTCTTTTCAGAGACAGAATGTAGAGCAAATAAAAGCAGATTAGTAGAGTTGTATAGCTAATAACTTCCTCAGACACTAACATAAAAAAAAACAAAAACCAAACCTGTTGCCCTTGTGTCAATTCTAACTAATAGCAACCCTATAGGACAGAGTAGAACTGCCCCACAGGGTTTCCAAGGAGCAGTTGGTGGATACTAATTGCCAACCTTTTGGTTAGCAGCCAAGCTCTTAACTGCTGTGCCACCAGGGCTCCAGACTCAAAGGTAGTTTAGGAAATCATTACTTGTTTTAAAAAATTAAATCATCCAGGAATATTCAATTACTAACTGAGAAAATAAATAAATTGAAGTAATGGGTTCTGGTCCATATAACTTCAATGTTTTTGCATTAATCTCTGAACTCGGCATGCTCCTCCTCATCGTGAAAACTCTCAGGAGATTTTCTCCATTAGAGGTCAGTAGTTTTCTAATTTAAAACAAACAGGTTACTTTTTTCAAGCAAATGGATCTCTGGAAGCTCAGTATGGAATCCAAATAATCACAGAACTACTCTGATCAAAGCAGGTGTGGGGACCTCAGATTCCACCAGCTCAGCCACCCCCTCTTGCTAGTGGTCTCTGAGGTTGCTGTGAAGAACCTCCAGATCTTAGATGAACATGATTGAAACACAGAACAGATGGATTCTGTCCTGGGCCTGCCATTAGACAACCAGGTGATTTTGGGCAACCCACTTAATCTCACTGGATTTCATTTTGCTCATTGGTGAAATGAGAGATTCAGATTAAATTAAATTAAATCCAAGGTCTGATTTTATGACTTATGCTTCGATCTTGAAATAGTTAAACCTGTCCTCTCCTTAATTAGGATGATTAGTTTCATGAGAACAGGGGTTTTGTTTTGCTCATTTCTGTATTAACTAACACCTAGAACTACACCTGGCACAGAGTAGACACTCATTAGATAGTTACTGAATAAACCTATGCATGGAATTGATCATAAAGAAACTTGCTTCTCATTGAACAAAATCTTAACATTTCAAAATGCTTATTAGGATATCAAAATGTTTTCAGCTTTTTTAATTTATGGTGGCCAAATTAATACCTATGGCATTTTGTTAAGAAAGCAAATTAATTGAAAACCTATTAATATGAATGGTTGCTTAATGTAGAACATGTATCAAATGGTCAGTTTGACTTCCTTACTGAAAAACATATTGAGTATTAATACTGGCAGTTACAGATGGCCTTAACAAAACTTGTTGATTGGAACTGGGTTTGGGGATGTTTGAGAGGGGGAGGAATTGAAAATACCTCTAAGGTTTTGAGCTTAGATAATTGAAGTATAGAAATGTTTTCAGAAAATACAGATAAATCAGGAAGAGCATATTAGAGGTGTCAATTCTTGCCTGCCTGTTCACAACTTTCGCTTATTTTTAATGTGGGTTTAAGATTGCTTACTTAGCACACTCACTTTATGTTAAACCCTATTCTAAGTAGTTTACAAATATGAACTTATTTAAATTCCTTAATAGCACCAGGAGGTAGGGACTATAATTATCACCACTATACAGATGATGAAACTGAGTCCCAGAGAGGTTAAATAACTTTTAGAAGAACGTGTCTCCATGTGTATATCTAACTGAAAAGGGGAAAGGAAAAGAAAAAGAAGTAGGGACTATAATTATCACCACTATACAGATGATGAAACTGAGTCCCAGAGAGGTTAAATAACTTTTAGAAGAACGTGTCTCCATGTGTATATCTAACTGAAAAGGGGAAAGGAAAAGAAAAAGAAGTAAGGAGAGAAGAAAGTGACTGGGAGACAAGGAAGGGAGGGAGGGGACAGAGAAACATGCCACATGGAGCAGGAAGGGAGGGCTGGGGGAAGCAGAGGACAACTTGAGGAATGCCAAATTTTGGGAGTTGGAAGAGGTGTTAAAAATAGGCAGTGAAAGATAAAGAGAGAATCAGTCTGAAAGGAAGAAGACTAGAAGAGTGCAATGTTAAAATTGCATTTACTTGAAATTAGAAAACACACTAAATTTCTTTATGTCAGGTTACGTTTTTATGACCTTTTGAAAATCTGTAGTCCTCTTCCAAAGAGAAAGGAGACAGTATGTTTTACCAATGTTATATTTAATGGAGCTCCTTATCTGACCGCAGAATACATCCCCTCAATCTTTTTATGGACCAGACTATCTGCTCCCTGAAATCACTCCACAAAAGCAGAACGGATAGTTGCTGGAGCTCCAGGGCTTGTTTCCTCTGGCTGTGGGTTGGCACCTGTCTTTGGGACATTCAGGCATTTTATCAGGTGAAGGTATTCTTGGGCTACCTTGCCATATTCAAGTTCTTGTGAAATTCTTACTCTCACAAAAAGCTTTTTGAGATGTGGCCAGTTTGAAAAGTCTTATTTACCCTTAGCATACAGAACAGATAATTCTTTAGGTGTCTGGATTTGTGGGAAGATTTTTTTTTTTCATAAAGGGTTTTCTTAAAATATCAACCCTTTTTTGGTTGCTTCATGATAACACAAAAATTTTTATTGCTTGACACATCACTTCTTTCAATCTAGAGGTGTTTGGTAATCAGGAGTTCCTTATTAAGTTGTAAATATCCTTATGCATATTTAGACCTTAAATCCTTATCAAAAACCCATAAAAACCTGTTGCTGTTGAGTTGATTCTGACTCGTAGTGATTCTGTAGGACATAGTGCCCTATTGGGTTTCCAAGGCTGTAAATATTTACGGAAGCAGGCTGCCACGTTTTTCTCTTGTGCAACAGCTGCTGGGTTCGAACCCACCAACCTTCCTGTTAGCAACGGAGTACTTAACCACTGCACCACCAGGGCTTCTTAAATCCTTATCAATTAGCATGTAAATAAGTATTACAATAACCTTATAATTCTTAAACTGTGCTTTACAGTTTATAACTACGTGTGTTCTCATTTATGCTCAATTATCTTGTGAAGCATATATTGTTACTACTATTTTATAAATGGGGAAAATGGAGCCCTGTAAATAGATGATAACTGCTCAAGATTCATCTGAATGGTCACTGATGGAGATGATCTTAAAACCACATCTTCTGACCCCAAATTAAGTGCTCTTTCTGCTACAATCACAGAAGTTAGCACTATGCTCCAGAAAAAAAAGTGTAAGGATGGTTTTGGGTGGGGGGGATAGGATGTGATATTTAACAAATTATATATAACATTTGGAAGAATGGGAATTTCAGAACACTTAATTGTGCTCATGAGGAACCTATGTATGGATCAAGAGGCAGTCTTTCAAACTGAACAAGGGGTTACTGCATGGTTTAAGGTTTGGAAAGATGTGTGTCAGGGTTGTATCCTTTCACCATATCTATACAATCTGTATGCTGAGCAAAAAATCCGAGAAGCTAGACTATATGAAGAAGAACGGGACATCAGGATTGAAGGAATGTTCATTAACAACCTGTGTTACACAGATGACACAACCTTGCTTGTTGAAAGTGAAGAGGCCTTGAAGCACTTACTGATGAAGATAAAAGACTACAGCCTTCAGTATGGATTACACCTCAACATAAAGAAACCAAAATCCTCACAACAGGAACAGTAAGCAACATCATGATAAAAGGAGAAAAGAATGATGTTGTCAAGGATTTCATTTTACTTGGATCCACAATCAGCATCCATGGAAACAGCAGTCAAGAAAGCAAATGACACATTGCATTGAGCAAATCTGCTGCAAAAGACCTCTTTAAAGTGTTGAAGAGCAAATATGTCGCCTTGAAGGTGTGCCTGATCCAAACCATGGTATTTTCAATTTCCTCATATGCATGTGAAAGCTGAACAATGAATAAGGAAGATCGAAGAAAAATTGTGGTGTTGGTGAAGAATATTAAATACATCATGTACTGCCAGAAGAACAAACAAATCTGTTTTGGAAGAAGTACAACCAGAATGCTCCTTGGAAGCAAGGATGGCGAGACTACATCTCACATACTTTGGACATGTTATCAGGAGGGATCAGCCCCTGGAGAAGGACATCACGCTTGGTAAAGTAGAGGGCCAGCGAAAAAGAAGAATACCCCCAACGAGATGGACTGGAGCGGGGGCTGCCACAATGGGCTCAATCATAACAACAATTGTTAGGATGACGCAGGACTGGGCAGTGTTTCGTCCTGTTGTACATAGAGTCACTATGAGTTGGAACTGACTCAACAGCACCTAATAACAGCAACAATAGGATGTGGTAAGTGGGTAATATGAATGCTTTCCAGAATAAATTCTATCCTTTTTATCAGCCATAATATTATGAGGGTACCCAGGCTCCTTCAATAAATGTACATTCCACATCTTGACAGTCCTTTCAAATCCATCAAAATGAAAGTGAATAAACACAATAGGAATATAACCTTAATATAAATATGGTTATTAATATGTCACATTGGATCACTATTAATTTTAATCTTCCTCTCCCAGTAGGCTCTGACTCAATTAAACCCAGGGTCCACTTTGTAATCTCTTCTTCGTTTCAGAAACTATACTCTCTTGACCACTTGCTCCCAGTCTCGTTTTTTTGTTTCTCCATTTTCTCTATGCATATCCAAACTTTCTACTTTCTTGCTGTAGATGATCTTGTAAGGGCCTAGGACTTCAAATACATCACCCCTTGACTACTTTTTGAATTCCAGACAATGTATATCCAACTGCCTTCTTGACATTTCCATGTAGAAGTCTAACAGCCATCTCAAATTTAACATGTCTATAGCTCTTTTGTTTGTTTGTTTCTTTTACTTCTCATCCAACCCAGAATAGGTACAGTAGACTCAATTGTCAAAATATTTCCTCAATCCACCTCATTTTTTGTCTTAACTGTTAACTCATAGTGCAAGACATCATTATCTTTATTTGGACACTGCCATAGCCTCATAACTGGTCTCTTTATTTTGTCCTGGGACTTCTTAACGTACTTTGAGTAGAATCCAGATTCCACACCAAAGTCTACAAGGCCCTGTGTAATCTGTCTCATGCATCTCTGTCAGATCTCATCATACTTCATTATGAAATTGGCACCAAACCAAAAAAAAGCCAAAGCCATTGCCATTGAATCCATTGCAACTCATACTGATCCTATAGGACAGAGTAAAACTGCCTGTAGGGTTTCCAAGGAGTGGCTGGTGGATTCAAACTGCTAACCTTTTGTTTAGCAGCTGAGCTCTTAACCGCTATGCCACCAGGACTCCAAAGTTGATACACACACACAAAAAAAAAAACCAAACCCAGTGCCGGTGAGTCGATTCTGACTCATAGCGACCCTATAGGACAGAGTAGAACTGCCCCATAGAGTTTCCAAGGAGCGCCTGGTGGATTAGAACTGCTGATCCTTTGGGTAGCAGCCATAGCACTTAACCACTATGCCACCAGCGTTTCCAAAGCTGATATTGTACTCTATAAATATGGATTAAATGAAATGAATTACTTCCCATGCTTTGTCTTTTTTCTTATGTTTTACCAAAAATAAAAAAAAATGTCAGGCTTCTTGGAAATAGGAATTGCATGTTAAACTTTTGAAGTCTCAATTAGATATACACACTAAAGGTCTGCCGGTGATATAGCAGGATAAGGTATTTGCGTGGATACTTACTGAGAAGCAAACAGTTAGTGCACAGATGCACATTAGCAGTGGCAGAGTTTTCATCTTTTTCTTTAGTTCCTGGGAAAAGCAGAAATGTGGCTTGTAATTAGTTATGATATTGTGGGTAAGGGATGCATTTTGGTAAAGAACTTACTTTTGTTAGAAAGTACAGTTTAAAAAAGGTCAATGGTTTCTGAAAAATACGTATGCATTTGCATTCAATAGTGGTGAGGCAAAATTGCTGTAAGGCTGAAATATTCATTCAGAGAGACAGCAATGGAGGAGAAGCGAGAGTTTTTCTTATAACTCTTTTGTAGTGTGGGCAGCTTCCATTGGTACTAAGGTTTCCAAGGAAGAACAGGCCCTTAGGAAGCTCAGCAATAAGAAAAGAAATAATTATTGTCATGTTTCTATTCTAATTCTGAAAGGCTTCCTCTTTAACAAATGAATACATAAACTACCTAGTGTTTACTGTACATGGGTTTTGTAGAGGTTCCATGATATTCTTTTAGGCAGAGAAGATTTTCCTTGACTCTGCGTTAAGAGGCTGTTACTTAGGGCAAAGAACTATATTAAATAGATTCTTCCCCAAACTTCATTCTACAGAAGATTTTGACATCTGATGTCTTTTTTCTAAATCCCTAAAGGATAAGAATTATGTTTTATTCATTTTTGTACCATCGTGCCAAGTACAGTGTCTGGTACATAGCACAGACTTAATTTTTTTTTTTCTTTTAAATAACTAGTTCTAAAAGATAATTCTACTCTTAGTTAAAGGTTATAAGAAGAGAGTAAGGGAAGCATGTGACTTTTGTTTTTCTTATTTTGACTGTATACAAAACAAAATAATGGTTAAATCATGGTATTGACAGATTACACATTGTTTTTGGTTGTTAGGTGCCATCAAATCGGTTCTGACTCACGGTGACCCTATGTACAAGAGAATGAAATACTGCTTGGTCCTGCATCATCCTCACATTTGTTGCTATGCTTGAGCCCATCGTCGCAGCCACTGTGTCAATCCATCTCATTGAGGGTCTTCAACTCTTCTGCCAATGCTCTACTTTGCTAAGCATGATGTCCTTCTCCAGTGACTGGTCCTTCCCGGTAACATGTCCAGAGTACATGAGAAGAAGTCTCACCATCCTGTCTTCTAAGAAACACTCTGGCTGTACTTCTTTCCAGACAAATTTGTTCATTCTTCTGGCAGTCCAAGGTATATTCAATATTCTTCACCAACACCATAATTCAAAAGCATCAAGTCTTCTTCAGCGTTCCTTATTCATTGCCCAGCTTTTGCATGCATATTAGGTGATTAAAAATACCATACCTTGGGTCAGGCGCAACTTAGTCCTCAAATTGACATCTTTGCTTTTTAAGATTTTAAAGAGGTTTTTTGCAGCAGATTTGCCCAATGCAGTGCGTCCTTTGATTTCTTGACTGCTGCTTCCATGGCTGTTGATTGTGTCCACAATCAAATGAAATCCTTGACATTGATCTTTTCTCCGTTTATCGTGATGTTGCTTATTGGCCCAGTTGTGAGGATTTTTGTTTTCTTTATGTTGAGGTGTAATCTAGATTGAATGAAGGCTATAGTCTTTGATCTTCATCAGTAAGTGCTTGAAGTCCTCTTCACTTTCAGCAGGCAAGGCCGTGTAACCTGCATATCGCAGGTTGTTAATGAGTCTTCTACCTATCCTGATGCCCCATTCTTCTTCATATAGTCCAGTTTCTTGGATTATTTGTTCAGCATACAGATTGAATGAGTATGGTGAAAGGAAACAACCTTAAAATACACCTTTTCTGATTTTAAACCTTTGTGGTATTCCCTTGTTCTTTTCTAACAACTGTCTCTAGGTCTATGTACAGGTTCTATATGTGCACAATTAAGTGTTCTGAAATTCCCATTCTTTGCAATGCTATCCATAATTTGTTATGATCCACACAGTCGAATGCTTTTGCATCTAGTCAATAAAACACAGGTAAACATCTTTCTGGTATTCTCTGCTTTCAGCCAAGATCCATCTGACATCAGCAATGATATCCCTTGTCCCACTTCTTCTTCTGAATCCAAGTTTAACTTCTGGCAGTTCCTTATTGATACATTGCTGCAACTTTTTTGAATTATCTTCAGCAAAATTTTACTTGTGCATGACATTAATGATATTGTTCTATAATTTCTGCATTCTGTTGGACCACCTTTCTTTGGAATGGGCACATATTGTGGATCTGTTTCAGTCAGTTGGCCACGTAGCTGTCTTTCAAATTTCTTGGCATAGATGGGTGAGCACCTCCAGGGCTGCACCTGTTTGTTGAAACATCTCAAATGGAATTCTATCAATTCCTGGAGCCTAGTTTTTCACCAATACCTTCAGTGCAGCTTGGACTCCTTCCTTCAGTACCATCGGTTCTTGATCTTATGCACGTCCTGAAATGGCTTAATATCAACCAATTCTATTTGGTACAGTGACTGTGTGTATGCCTTCCATCTGCTTTAGATGCTTCCTGTGTAGTTCAATATTCTGCCTGTATTGTAACTTGAGGCTTGAATTTTTTTTTTTTTTGAGTTGTTAGGGCATGTAAATTAGTGTGTGCACATTGTGTGATGTGCTCTTAGATCAGATATACTTTATCATATAGCCCTATGGTTTATCAAACTATCTTTAGGGTTGGCCAGACTTGGTTTAAATACCAGCTGTGCCACTCACTGTGTGACTTTGAGTGACTTGCACTCTTACATCATAAGGTTGTCCTAAGGATCAAATGAAATAATTTATGTTATAAATTGTACTAAAACAATGCCTGATCAATGGTAAATGCTCAGTGGTAGTTAGTGATCTAATTTTGAGAAATCAGCCATTGATAATCCTATGACACACATGGGGTCACCATGAGTGTCATAGGGTTTTCAGTGGCTGATTCTGACCATGAATCAGAATCGACTTGATGGCAACTAGTTTTTATATTAAGAAGAAAACTGGTCCAATTGGTGAAAGGGATTGTTACTTACTATTTTATCAGATTACTATTAGATTATTTTGTCATATTTTCTTCTCTGTATTTTCAAAATAAAAAAAAAATGCTAGACTAATCATATTTATTGCTAATAACACAATAACTCTGTTCTCAAAGAGTTTAGCAGTTTATGAGAAGAGAATAATTGCATCAGATCAACTACTGTATGTATATAAACCCATTGCCATTGAATTGCTTCTGACTCGTAGCAACCCCATAGGATGGAGTAGAACTGCCCCATGAGGTTTTCAAGGAGCAGCTGGTGGACTTGAACTGTCGACCTTTTGGTTAGTAGCTAAGCTCTCAACCACTGCACTACCAGGACACCATATATATATCTATTGCTGTTATAAAAGAAATACCACAAGTGAATGGCTTTAACAAACATGTTTTTTCTTTCACAGTCTAGTAGGCTAGAAGTCCAAATTCAGGGTGCCAGCTCCAGGAAAAGGTTTTTCATCTCGGTGAGCTCTGGAGGAAGGTCCTTGCCATCAATCTTTCCTGGGTCTAGGAGCTTCTCAGCACAAAGATTCTGGGTCCAAAGGACATGCTTTCCTCCTGGCACTACTTTCTTGGTGGTATGAGGTCCCTCCCCCTCTTTGCTCGATTCTCTCTTTTATAACCCAAAAGAGATTGACTCAAGATACAACCTAATCTTGTAGACTGAGTCCTGCTCATTAACATAACTGCCTCTAATCCTACCTCATTAACATCACAGAGGTAGAATTCACAACACATAGGAAAATCACATCAGATGACAAAATGGTGGACAATCACGCAATACTGGGAATCATGGTCTAGCCAAGTTGACACACATTAAAAAAACAAAAAACAAAAAAACAAACCACTGCTGTTGAGTCAATTCTGACTCATAGCCACCGTATAGGACAGAGTAGAACTGCCCCATAGAGTTTCCAAGAAGCTCCTCGTGATTCGAACTGCCAACCTTTTGGTTAGCAACTGTAGCACTTAACCACTACACCACCAGGGTTTCCACACATTTTTTGGGGGGACACAACTCAATCCACAGCAATATATATATAAAATTTTCAAGCAACTTAGTTTATTTTAGGTCCCTGGTTTGTACTCGACTACTAACCTGAAATTTGGAGATTTGCACCCACCCAGCAGTAACCTGGAATACAGGCCTGGTGATGTGCTTCCACAAAGATTACAGCCAAGAATGCCCTGTGGAGAAATTCTACTCTATAATACATGGGGTTGCCATGAGTGGGAATCAACTTGACTGCAATGGTTTTTTTTATACATTATTTTCCAATATACTGAAATAGTCACATACCTGGCCTGTTGTGAATCTTTCTTCTTAGGATCGTCAATTCAGTTGATTGCCTCCAGCCAATCTCTTTAGGATGGTAACTGGGAGTAAAGGAGGAGAAAGAACAAGAGTGCTTTCAGGTTTTATAGCTCTCTAGTTGAGCTTTTCGGAAATAGGAAATTTGATGGATTTAGGATAAGGTCGCTTCTGCCAAGAAATTTTGCTTTCAAAGACAAAGAAAGGATAGTTGTAGTTTACTGAGGTTGACAATAGTCCTTTGTGCATTGATTTCTTACTGGTGAAGTTGGTGATCATCAAAGGTTCTCAATGAATAACTTGATTGATAAGTAAGTATGATGGTGATGATTGAAGCATGGTGGGTGATTGATGACATTTTGGAGATGTGAGCAACCATGGCCCAGGCCCTCCAAGCAGGAAGAGGTCTTTCATTGTTTCCTGATGTCTTCTCAAAATAAGTAGGGTGATCGCTTTCTGACAGTTAATGTGATGGAGCAGCCTTTTTTTCTGTCAAGAAGTATGATTTAGTAAAAGGCAGATGACCAAACAAAATTAATATGATACTGAATACTGCTGAAGGACAATTTCTTTAGAGCTGTAAAATAAACATTGAATTTTTTATACCAGTAATTTTTATTAAAATTATGATTTTGTGTTTTGAAAAAATACGTAAAAGCAGGGAGTGTAATATAAAACCATACACCCATTCTCTAGACTTCACAATTGCTAACACTTTACAATATATGCTAATTTCAATGTTTGACTGAAATATTTCAAGGTAAATTATAGAAAATGACATTCTATCTCTAAGTATTACAGTATTTGTATCTTAAAAAGAACTTTATTTTATAAACACAAGGCCATCAATCCCTATTAATAATTCACAAATATCATTTAAAACTTAGTTCATATTCAAATTTCCCAAATTTTGCTAGAAGTATTTTCATAGTTGTTTTATTCTAGCCAGAATCCAAATAAGGTCCATGCATTGCATTTAATTGTTGTGGCTAAGTCTCTTTTATTATAGAATATTCTCCCTTTTTTTCTCCCATGATATTGACCTGTTCAATGGCTCCACTGATACCCTATAAACATTTACTTTTAGAATGAAACACGAGTACCGTCTTTACAAAGGTTTAAAAAATCAGATGTTTGTACTCTATTAAATTAGCAACCTGGAATATATTTTTGAAACTGTAATTCCAATTCTAGCCAGCTAATTTGTTCTTTTTCACATGTGGTCTCTGAGGGCTGCTTCAGAAGTTACATTGTTCGGGTTTGATTCCCTACTTCTCTAGTTAGTAACTGTAGTATTTGGCTACCTTATAAAGTACTGTGACAATAAAATTAGATAATTTATGTAAAGGGTCTCAGTTATTAAACTGACCTTAGTGGGAAGTTAGGCATTGTTTGTGAGATAGCACTAACTTAGTGGTTATGGGTTTATAATGTCAAGTTATTTCACTTTTTCTGGCCAGTAACCAGTGATATGCATTTACAAGATGCTGGTTGTGGTCAAAATTAACTTTTTTTTTTTTTTTTTTTGGTTGTGGTCAAAATTAACAGTGGAATAAAATTTTTGTTGATGTGAAAACAAGCTTTTCTGAATCCATGCCATGGCTTTAATTTTCAAATCACCTTAAGTTATTGCCCACTTAGAGATGATTTGTAATGACCTGGAAAAATTAATAGGATTTCCAGGAATGGCTAATTGTTTCTGGTCCTGATTCATACCTGAAAATAACTGATTGAATTTTCTTTCAATATTAGGAAAGCATAAGAATAATGACATAATATAAGCTCATACAGTACTTTTCAGTTTTATTTTTCAAGAAACAATGAGTATAATTTATTTATTTTTTCAAGTTCTCGCCACTGGGTATTTTTAGGGAATCATGATCATATACTAGTTTCCAGTATTTATACTACTTTTAGACACAACTTGTGGAAATAAGTGACATACAGGCTAAAAGTCACCATTCTACAATATTTTATATTAGCACAGATTGTTGCAATATGGGGTCTGATATAATAACTGTACAATAGACAAGTTCTGCTCTCCTGGATCATATACTTTCCTACTGCTTTTCTACTCCTCATCGCACCACAGTATGCCAGTGCGTCTTCTTTCCACCAAAATGCTTCATAATTGCAAAAACCAACCAACCAAACAAAAAAGCCAAAAAAATCAATAAATGGAAGTTTCTTATTTGATTCAATCAGAATGAGAGGTGGGCCGATTAATTAAAAAGCTCATTAAAGTAGAATTCATCATAAAAGGTTCTTACCAAGCTGCTTTTTATCTTAAACCCACCGCTAACATTGACTTTTCAGATTATTATTATTATTTTTTTTTAATTCCTCAGTAAAACATTATTAGCATATGGGGAACATGGATTATTTCAGTCGGTTGACTCAGACAGTTTTACTGTACTGACAACCTTTTAGAACTTATTTTGATTGAAATAGTTTGAACTAGCTGAATAGTTTGAAATGGTTTTTCTGGTTTTCCATAGCGAAGTTAGATGAGAGTTGACTTCTTTGAGAGTTTTGAGAGGAGCTTTGCAGGCTGAGAGACAACAAAATCTACTTCCAGGTTTAGGGCAATATAATATGAAATTAAGAGAGAATTTGGCAACGGCATCAAAAGAAGATTGGCCCGGAAAAGTGATAGAGAGCAGTGTCTCAGATATGACTAATCTCGTCAGGGCTTATATAACCTAATTCATGTCTATATTAAAAAAAAAAAAAAAATTCATGTCTATATATGTAAGAAAAAAGAAAAGGGACTGATAGTGCATCTTCGTTGGTTTTTAACCTCCTACTATAACATGGAATATCTAAAATGCACCTGAGTTCTTTATGTTTTCAAAGTGCTTCCATATTGGTAAACTTCATAGTTACCTGTGATCTAGAACAATTATTAGAAGTAAGTATAGCATTCTGGAATCTGTGAGAGTACTCACTTTGTTTAACACAACAGTGGCAGTGGACTAACAATTGATAATGGTGACATTGAAATCTTCTTAATACTGCTTTCTGTAAGTATGTTTATTAGGGGAAGGTTAGATAAATCGTTTGTACTTTCCAGTAAAATGACTCATTTGGTATTTCCATTTCACCCACTTAAGTTAGCTTGTCAATCTTTCCTCATTCCGTCTACCTCTTTTGTGTCAGCTGTGCCCTTGCTGGTTTCAAATTTTCTAGAGCTTTTTTTTTTTAGCCTGGAGATCTTCCTCCTACTCCTTATTTTTTTATTTCAAGATTTCACCTTTATTATTTCCTTCTGTCTTGGGTCCAGCAAAACCAAAGCTAACTGTACAGATTGTAAAGGTTACGCAGAGAGCCCTGTGCCTTTCCATTGAATAAGGCTTTTCTTCATTGAGAGAAATTATAATTATTTCTGTAATTGCTGTCTGCCTCTGAAGTTTTAGGCTTACCTTAAAGATGGCATTTTGTGTTGGAATAGCAGACAAGGACACAGGATAAGAAGGTCTTGGACTTGAAAGGGCAGGGAAAGAAACAAGTCACGTTGCAAAAGGGGGCAGTATAAGTGGGCACTCGCAGCAAGGAGGGGCTGGGAAATCTTTGCATCTGTCCATGGATTGGACTACCCATTAAAGGCCGGCATAGGTTGAGTTGTAGAACTAACAGCATTTCTATTCATTACTATATTATTTTAATACAGATGTGAAATAAATAGAACAGTACTGGACGAGGACATTACCTTTCTGGCATGTTCTCTTCAGCTGTGAATTTTTGTAAAGGGTAGAGAAAGTCTCATTTTCTGAGCACAAGAGGAAACTCAACTGATGTCTGTGTAAAACAGTTTTTTAAATGTGGTATAGCCTTTTATAAACTCTGCTTGCAAACTTTATTTTCTCTTCATACATCATTTTTTTTTTTCCTCCCAGGAAAGGATAATAAATTTGGAAGAAAATGTTACAGTGTTTGATAAAATGTTTGTAATTTCAACTTCTATTTAATATCAAACATCTTTTTTCTAAGCAATTGCTGAGAAAAAGATTGTGCTTAATTTTCCCCTGATCTAAGAAGCAGATAAGGTATCCTCGTGGTACAATAATTAAGTGCTAGGCTGCTAACCGAAAGGTCCGCAGCTCGAACCCTCCAGCGGCTTCGGTGGAGAAAAGACCTGATAATCTGCTCCCTTAAAAATTTAAAACAACAACAACAACACAAACTGTTGCCCTCCAGTTGATTCTAACTCATAGAGACCCTATAGGACAGAGTGGAACTGCTCTATAGGGTTTCCTAAGGCTATAATCTTTATGGAAGCAGAATGCCACATCTTTCTCCTACGGAGCCACTAGTGGGTTTGAATTGCCGATCTTTCAGCATTCAGATCTCCTTTTTGTAAAACCTACAGCCTAGGAAACCCTATGGGGCTGCTCTATTCTGTCTTATAGGGTTGCTATGAGTCAGAATTGACTTGATGGCACACAACAACAAGAAGCAGATTAGGAAAAGATCGCAAAGGAAAAGGGAAACTTTCAGAACTGCTTTCTAGTTAAACCAAACCAAAAACCAAACCACAACAAAAGAGACGTCTAATTAAAGAGTCCCTGAGCAAGTTGCATGGAAATACTGGAAATCCATAATTTAAAAAAAAAAAAAATAGAGGACATGAAGCAAGAGAAGAGCCCTGAATGTAGAAAAACCCTTTGTCTGATTACCTGAGAATAATCAAAAATGAAAGAGAAAGATATCATTGGCAACTCTAGCTACTGCAATGATTTTTGAGGTTGCTTCCCTGAACTCACAGAAAGATGGACCCTAAATATGCCTTAGGAAAGACCTCTCAGTCTAAATAGAGAGGATGAATAATGAGGAAAAGTGTAACACAGTGGGTTAAAAATTATGGATGGCAATGCATTTAAGTTTAGTGCAAAAAAGTACCCAGTTTACTACTAGAGCATGGTCAGGCAAACTCTGGTATGCAGGCCCACAACCTGTATGGGCTTTATACTTTTAAAGGTTGCAAAAACAAACAAAACAAACAAACAAAAACAAAGACTATGCGACAGCACCCACAAAACCTAAGATATTGACTATCTGGTACTTTACAGAAAAGTTTGCTGATCACAGGTTTAGCTAGAGAAACTTTCAAAGGAAAACAATCTATTTCACCATTTAATGTTTGAGTTTGAGTACTTTTTAACTTTTTAAAAAAAATAAAGCAGGAATATTTGTTGGAAAATATTGCTGTGTCTCTGCAGTGATTGATGTGCTATTGGGCTCTGTAGTCAATTTTCTTGGGTCCTGCCCTCTCACATACTAGATGTGTGACTTTACTTAAGTTATTCAACTCCACTGAGGTTCACTTTTCTTGCAATTAATATATGATTATGGGGTCTATCTTATGGTTTTTTTGAAGATTATATGGGTTAATGAGTTTTAAATGCTTAGCAGAGCCTGACACAAAGTAAATGGCTAATAAATAGTAGCTAGCGGAGGAGCACTCGTGGTGCAGTGTTTAAGCACTCAGCTGGTAACCAAAAGATTGGCCGTTCTACCCACCAGCTGTTCCATGGATGAAAGATGTGAAAGTCTGCTTCTGTAAAGATTACAGCCTTGGAAACCCTATGGGCCAGTTCTACTCTGTCCTACAGGGTTGCTATGAGTTGTAATTGACTCAACAGAAAAGTTTTTTTTTTTTTTTTTTTTTAAGTATTACTTGTGGAACTGTTAGATACAAGCATTTCTGAATTCAGGCAACAAGGAAGGAAATTACAGCATTATATAGGTAGTGTTAATCATGACATTCATATTTCTGCCTGACAGGGAAATTCATTTTCAGTTTGGAACCCAATTACACCCACTCCTCACTTATTGACATGGTTACGTTTCAAAGACCAGGTCGTTATGTGAAAATTGTCATTATCTGAAAGTGGAGGATTACCACATCAGATCACAAAATGGAGGATGGCTACATCATTACATAACTACCAAATTACATCATTACATAACTGCCAAGCCACTGAGAATTATGGCCCAGACAAATTGACACGTAACTTTTAACCGTCATAGCCAACGTTACTCCCACCTTGTACCTCAGCTCTTGTTACTACCAGACATATGTTGTTAATGGAAAAAAAGAGTTGGAGAGTAGGTTTTTTACTATTGTTGTAAATGCAAAATGTCAGATAGTGAGACAGTCTATAAATGAGGAGTAGGTGTAAATATTTTTCTTCCCACCCAAGATTATGGATATTAACTCATAATATTGTCAGAGATGTGCAGAAAACCCTTGCAGCTGGCTGGAGTCCTCTGTATAGTGCTCAAAATAGAGAACCACAAACAAACAAACAAACAAACAAACAAACAAACAAACAAACAAACAAACAAACAAAACCCCCAAAAGCCAAACCCATTGCCATCAAGTCAATTCCAACTCATAGTGACCCTATAGGAAGAGTAGAACTGCCCCATAGAGTTTCCAAGGAGTGCCTGGTGGACTCAAACTGCCAACCTTTTGGTTAGAAGCCATAGCTCTTAACCACCACACCACCAGTGTTTCCACAGGACCATAAAAAAAGAAAAAAAAATTTCACACAGCAAAACTGTTTTCAGGTTGAATAAAGCAAACTGTCGATATTTTATAGAGGTTTCTAGAAGAACTAACTGCTTTTATTTACACCTGATAAAGTAAACTTTGAATCATTATACAAGCAGAAACTGAAAAGAGAATATCTGAAGCAAGAAGACACATCCACAGCCCAGATTAGTTTAGAATAAGAACAATGAAGTTACAGAGGTATTTCAGAGAAGCTCCTCTTTTTGCATTTTGGGCTGAGAGATGTTTAAGGGCTTGCGTCATTGAAGGAGAATGTAATTGTTGCTGGGAACTCCTGGTCCTGCTCAGCAAAACTTGTCACAGCCAATAAACAAGAGGCCGAGGTGAGAGATCAGAAAGGCAGCTTTATTTCGTTGCTCAAGGAAAGGAACAGTCAGGGCTGGTACCTCCAAGGCTGTTCAAGGATAAGGTTAGGGAGATGGCTTTTATAGAGTTTACAAGCAGGGAGATCATGTGAATTACACCAGCAACATTCTAAATCACGTTATGCAGGCCCAGTAGGAGTTCAATGCAACTTCATAGGATATGTGTTTAGAAAATGGTGGTTAAACTCCTCTTAGGGGTGGAAAAAGTTAATATGTATGAGGCGCTTAATGAGCTAAGGTTAACTTTAGGTCTCTTGAACTAGTTTAAACTGGCTCTCAAGGGTTCTCTGTTGTGTTCCCTGTCAGGGCAGTTATCTGTTGTAGATAGGCACCATCTAATTCTTCTGGTCTCTGGTTTATGTGGTCTTTTCTGTCTCTTGGGCTCATAAGTACCTTGTGTCTTTGGTGTTCTTCATTCTCCTTTGCTCCAGGTGGGTTGAGACCCATTGATGCATCTTAGATGGCCACTTGCTAGCGTTTAAGACCCCCGAAGCCACTCTCCAAAGTTAGATGCAGGATGTTTTCTTAATAGATTTTATTATGCCAATTAACTTAGATGTCCCTTGAAACCATGGTCCCTAAATTCCCGCCCTTGCTACTCTGGCCCTCGAAGCGTTCAGTTTATCCAGGAAACTTCTTTTTTTAGTCCAGTTGTGCTGACCTTGCCTGTATTGTGTTGTCTTTCCCTTCACCTAAAATAATTCTTATCTACTATCTAATTAGTGAAAACCCCTCTGTCTCTCTCCCTCCCTCCCCCCTCTCATAACCATCAAAGAATATTTTCTTCTCTGTTTAAGCTATTTCTCCAGTTATTATAATAGTGGTCTTATACAATATTTGTTCTTTTGCAACTGACTATTTTCACTCAGCATCATGCCTTCCAGATTCCTCCATGTTATGAAATGTTTCACTGATTCATCACTGTTCTTTATTGATGCATGGAATTCCATTGTGTGAATGTACCATAATTTATTTATCCATTCATCCATTGATAGGCACTTTGGTTGCTTCCACCTTTTTACTATTGTAAACAGTGCTGCAATGAACATGGGTATGCATACATCTGTTCGTGTAAAGGCTTCTCTAGGATATATTCCAAGGAGTGGGATTGCTGGATCATATGGTAGTTCTATTTCTATTTTTTTAAGGAAACACCAGATTGATTTCCAAAGTGGTTGTAACATTTTACATTCCCACCAGCAGTGTATAAGTATTCCAGTCTCTCCACAACCTTTCCAATATTTATTATTTTGTGTTTTTTGGATTAATGCCAGCCTTGTTGGAGTGAGATGGAATCTCATTGTAGTTTTGATTTGCATTTCTCTAATGGCTAATTATTGTGAGCATTTCCTTATCTATCTGTTAGCTACCTGAATGTCTTTTTTAATGAAGTGCCTGCTCATATCCTTTGACTATTTTTTAATTGGGTGATTTGTCTTTTTGTAGCTGAGTTTTTGCAGTATCATGTAGATTTTAGAGATCAGGCGCTGATCAGAAATGTCAAAGCTAAAAACTTTTTCCCAGTCTGTAGGCAATCTTTTTACTCTTTTGGTGAAGTCTTTGGATGAGCATAGGTGTTCGATATTTAGGAGCTCCCAGTTATCTAGTTTCTCTTCTGCGTTGTTTGTAATGTTTTGTATATTGTTTATGCCATGTATTAAGGCTCCTAACGTCATCTCTTTTTTTTCTTCCATGATCTTTATTGTTTTAGATTTTATATTTATGTCTTTGATCCATTTTGAGTTCGTTTCTGTGCATGGTGTGAGGTATGGGTCTTGTTTCATTTTTTTGCCGGTGGATATCCAGTTATGCCAGCACCATTTGTTAAAAAGACTGTCTTTTCCCCATTTCGCTGTTTTGGGGCCTTTGTCAAATATCAGCTGCTCATATGTGGATGGACTTATGTCTGGATTCTCAATTCTGTGTGTCTGTTGTTGTACCAGTACCAGGCTGTTTTGACTACTGTGGTGCTATAATAGGTTCTAAAATCAGGTAGAGTGAGGCCTCCCACTTTGTTCTTTTTCAGTAACGCTTTGCTTATCCGGGGCCTCTTACCCTTCCATATGAAGTTGGTGATTTGTTTCTCTATCTCCTTTAAAAATGTTGTTGGAATTTGAATCAGAATTGCATTGTATCTATTAGATGGCTTTTGGTAGAAGAGACATTTTTACAATGTTGAGTCTTCCTGTCCATGAGCAAGGTATGTTTTTCCACATATGTAGGTCTCTTTTGGTTTCTTGAAGTAATGTCTTGTAGTTTCTCTGTATAGGACTTTTACATCTCTGGTAAGATTTATTCCCAAGTATTTTATCTTTTTGGGGTCTACTGTAAATGGTATTGATTTGGTGATTTCCTCTTCGATGTTCTTTTTGTTGGTGTAGAGGAATCCAACTGATTTTTGTATGTTTATCTTGTATCCTGATACTCCGTTGAATTCTTCTATTAGTTACAGCAGTTTTCTTGAGGATTCTTTAGGGTTTTCTGTGCCTAAGATCATGTCATCTGAAAAGAGAGATACTTTACTTCTTCCTTGCCAATCTGGATTTCTTTATCTAGCCTAATTGCTCTGGCTAGGACCTCCAGCAGCATGTTAAATAAGAGTGATGATAAAGGGCATCCTTGTCTGGTTCCAGATCTCAATAGGAATGTTTTCAGGCTCTCTCCATTTTTTTTTTTATTTAGGGTGATGTTGGCTCTTGGCTTTGTATAAATGCCCTTTATCTTGTTGAGGAATTTTCTTTCTATTCCTAGTTTGCTGAGAGTTTTTATCATGAATGGGTGTTGGACTTTGACAAATGCCTTTTCTGCATCAATTGATAACATCATGTGTTTCTTGTCTTTTGTTTTATTTATATGATGGAATACATTGATTTTTTTTCTAATGTTGAACCATCCCTGCATACCTGTTCTGAATCCCATTTGGTCATGGTGGATTATTTTTTTGATATGTTGTTGAATTCTATTGGCTAGAATTTTGTTGAGGATTTTTGCATCTAAGTTCATGAAGGTTAGAGGTCTGTAATTTTCTTTTTTTGTGGACTCTTTACCTAGTTTTGGTATCAGGGATATGCTGGCTTCATAGAATGAGTTTGGTAGTATTCTATCCTTTTCTATGTCTGAAATACCTTTAGTATTAGTGGTTTTAACTCTTCTCTGAAAGTTTGGTAGAACTCTGCAGTGAAGCTGTCTGGGCCAGGGTTTTTTTTTTTTTTTTTTTTGTCGGGAGAGTTTTGACTATGTTTTCAATCTCTTCTTTTGTTATGGGTCTATTTAGTTGTTCTACCTCTCTTTGTGTTAGTTTAGGTAGGTAGTGTGTGTCTAGGAATTCATCCATTACTTCTAGGTTTTCAAATTTGTTTGAGTATAGTTTTTCATAGTAATCTGTTATGATTCTTTTAGTTTCTGTTGGGTCTGTTGTAATAACGCCCATCTTATTTCTTATTCAGGTTATTTGCTTTCTCTTCTATTTTTCTTTTGTCAGTTTGACCAATGGTTTATCAATTTTGTTAATTTTTTCAAGGAACCAGCTTTTGGTCTCTTTAACTCTTTCCAATTGTTTTTCTGTTTTCTATTTCATTTAATGCTCCTCTCATTTTTATTATTTGCTTTCTTCTGGTGCCTGTGGGTTTCTTTTGTTGCTCACTTTCTGTTTGTTCAAGTTGCAGGGATAATTCTTTGATTTTGGTCCTTTCTTCTTTTTGTATGTGTGCATTTTTTGATACAAATTGACCTCTGAGCACTGTTTTTGCTGTGTCCCAAAGGTTCTGATAGGAAGTGTTTTTATTCTCATTGTATTCTATGAATTTCTTTATTCCATCCTTAATGTCTTCTATGACCTAGTCATTTTTATTGTTCAGTTTTCAAGTGTTTGTTTTCTTTTCCCTGCTTTTTCTGTTATTGATTTCTACTTTTATGGTCTTATGGTCTGAGAAGATGCTTTGTAACATTTCAATGTTTTCAATTCTGCTAAGGCTTGCTTTATGACCTAATATGTGGTCTATCCTAGAGAATGCTCCATGTGCACTAGAAAAGAAAGTCTTCTTGACTGATGTTGGGTGGATTGTTCTGCATATGTCTATGAGATCGAGTTGCTTGATTGTGGCATTTACATCTTCCATGTCTTTATTGGGCTTCTTTCTGAATGTTCTGTCCTTCACTGAAAGTGGTGTGTTGAAGTCTCCTACTATAATTGTGGAGCTGTCTATTTCACTTTTCAATGCTGTTAGAGTTTGTTTTATGTATCTTGCAGCCCTGTCATTGGGTGCATACATATTTAATATGGTTATACCCTCCTTGTAAATTTTTGTCCCTTTAATCATTATATAGTGTCGTTGGAAACGCTGGTGGCGTAGTTGTTAGGTGCTACAGCTGCTAACTGAAGGGTTGGCCGTTTGAGTCCACCAGGGGCTCCTTGGCAACTCTATGGGGCAGTTCTACTCTGTCCTATAGCGTTGCTATGATTTGGAATCGACTTGACAGCCCTGGGTTTTTCTTTTATAGTGTCCTTCCTTGTCCTTTGTGGTGGATTTAACTTTAAAGTCTATTTTACTGGAAATTAGTACTGCCACTCCTGCTTTTTTTGATTGTTGTTCGCTTGATATATGTTTTTCCATCCTTTGAACTTTAGTTTGTGTCTCTAAGTCTAAGGCGTGTCTGTTGTAGGTAGCATATAGGCGGATCGTGTTTTTTTTTTATCCATTCTGCCACTCTCTGTCTCTTTTTTTTGGTGCATTTCATCCATTTATATTCAGTTTAATTATAGATAGGTATGAGTTTAGTGTGGTCAGTTTAATGTCTTTTTTTGTGTATTGTTGACAGTTTCTTTTTCCCACTTATTTTTTGTGCTGAGTAGTTTATATATTGTCTTTTCCTCTTATTTGTTGTTGAATTTGTTTCTGCTGAGTATTTTTTTCTTGTTTTTTTTTTATTTTGATGAGTAGGATAGTCTCCTTTGTGGTTACCTTAATATTACTCTTATTTTTCTAAATTTAAACCTATCTTTTATTTTTTTGTGTCACCTTGTCTCCCTCTGCATTTGAAAGATCTGTGACTACGTTTCTGAGTCCCTCTTTATTGTTTTAATGTTGCCTTCTTTTACATAATATCAACACTATTTCCCTGTTGTGTTTTTTTATCTTGATTTATTTTTGCAACTTCCCTGTCTTGTTTGACATCTGATTGCTCTGTCCAGTGTCCTAGTCTTGGTTTGATACCTGATATTATTGATTTTCTAATGAAAGAACTCCCTTTAATATTTCTTGTAGTTTTGGATTGGTTTTTATGAATTCCTTAAACTTCCGTTTATCTGGAAATGTCCTAATTTCACCTTCATATTTGAGAGACAGTTTTGCTGGATATATGATTCTTGGCTAGCAATTTTTTCCTTCAATTTATATGTCATCCCATTACCTTCTTGCCTGCATGGTTTCTGCCGAGTAGTCCGAGCTTATTCTTATTGACCCTCCTTTGTAGGTGACTTTTCGTTTATCCCTAGCTGCTCTTAAAATTCTCTATCTTTGGTTTTGGCAAGTTTGATTATAATATGTCTTGGTGACTTTCTTTCAACATCTACCTTATGTGGAGTTTGATGAGCATCTTGGATAGATATCTTCTCATCTTTCACGATATCAGGGAAGTTTTCTGCCAACAAATCTTCAACAGTTCTCTCTGGATTTTTTGTTGTCCTTCCCTGTTCTGGTACTCCAATCACTTGTAGATTATTTCTCTTGATGGAGTCCCACATGATTCTTAAGGCTTCTTCATTTTTTAAAAATTCTTTTGTCTGATTTTTCTTCAAACGTATTAGTGCCAAGTCCTTTATCTTCAAGCTCACCAATTCTGCCTTCCATTTGCTCAATTCTGCTCCTCTGACTTTCTATTGAGTTGTCTAATTCTGTAATTTTATTGTTAATTTTCTGAATTTCTGATTGCTGCCTCTTTATGGATTCATGCAGCTTATTATATTTTCATTATGTTCTTGAACAACCTTTTTAATTTCTTCAACTGTTTTATCTGTGTGTTCCTTGGTTTGTTCTGTGTATTGCCTGATCTCCTTCCTAATTTCATTCCTGGTGTCTTGAAGAGTTCTGTATATTAATCTTTTGAATTCTCATCCAGTAATTCCAGGAAGGCAACTTCATCCAGAAGATCTGTTGTTTCTTTGTTTTGAGAGCTTGTTGAGGCAATCCTGGTCCGTTTCTTTAAGTGAGTTTACACTGACTATTGTCTCCAAGTTATCTATAAGTTATTGTGTTAGTTTATTTTATGTTTGCTTACTGTATTCTAGCTTCTTGCCTTGTTTTGTTTTGATATGCCCAGATGGGTTGCTTGAGTGAGTTAGCTTGATTATTTTTGCCTTTGAAGCTCTGACGTTCTGTCACCAGATGGCTAGAGTTGTTATCGGGTATGTGAGTCTAGGAGTCCATTCGCTTTTCTTGTATGAATTCAGCTCAGGTGTCTAGGTAGGTGGACATCAAGTGTGTGGTACAAGCTCTGTCCTACAGTCTTAGAAGGGCAGGGGTGATTGGTGTAGGTATCAGTATCTGGTTGCAGCCCGTGGGCATGGTCTGAACAAGGCAGAGGGCTGAGAACTGTCCCCTGAATGTCTTTGAGGGAAAGTGTGTCCCTGTTCTGTAGAGCATATTGGTGGGCGGGTTCTGTAGATGGACCATGGGCACCCAGTGCTTTTGTTTATAAGGACTGGGAGGTACCAGTTACCCTTTGACCCCTGTTGCTGGTGGCTGGGTGACCTGAGTGGAGCTACCAGTCCTTATGCTCCTGATGTGGGTGGGTGAGGACCCTATTTCATAGGCAAAGCGGTGTCAAATATCAAACACTCACCTTTTCACCACAGAGCTGAAACAGTTGGAGTCTGCCGACAAGGGTCTATTGTCCTGATATAGCCCCACATGTATCCACAGACTGTTTATGCCTGGACAGGAGCTGCTTCTGTTCTGAGCTTCCCAGGTTAGTGGAGCTGACAAATTATCTTTTCCCCCAATTGTGAATTTACTCCTACTCCAAGGCCAGGAGGATGGGTCAGGGTGCTCAGCATGGCTTATCTCAGGCCCAGGGAAATCAATAGCCACAGAAGGCAGCTTGGGGGCTGGGGGAGTGGTAAAATATACACAAGTACTTAGCTTCTGCTGAGAGCACCTTTCTTCTCTGGTTCTGGAGGTGTGAGTAGGTTGTGTGGCTGGCAGCTTCTCCCTGAGGAAACTGCAGCTGAATGCTACCACCAGCCTGCCATAACCGCTCCTGGGAATGGTACCTGAGGGATCCCGGCATTTCATGTCCGGGAACTCCCCTCTGCTTCTGAAACGTCTTCCCCCCCCGCCACTCAGTCTGTTTTCTAACTTTGCCTTTGATGTTCAGGGTTCCTAGCTTTTCATAAATATAATTGTTTCACTTGTTTTTTTTGGTCTTTGTTGTAAGAGGGATCGCAGGATCTGCCTTCTTGCCCCTGCCTCTTGGTTGCCTTTCCATTTTTTAATGATATCTTTTGAGGGGCAAAATTTTTCACTTTGATGAAGTACAATACATCAGATTTTTCTTTTATGGTTTAAGCTTTTATCCCCTAGTTAGCAAATCTTTGCCTAGCATAGGCCACAAATATTTTCTCCTGTGTTTTCTTCTAGAAGTTTTATAGCTTTAGTTCTTACTTTTAGTTCTATGATCCATTTGAGTCAATTTTTGTGTATGGTGTGATATAAAGGTATATATGTGTGTATATGTATGTATATATATACATGTACTTTGCGTATGAATATTCAATTGCTATGGCACAATTAATTGAAGAATGTTCTTTTTTATCTTGGCACCTTTATAAAAGAAATCAATTGATTATATATATGCATGTCTATTCCTGGACTGTCCATTTTTTTCCATTGATCTTTATGTCAGTCTTTACAGCAACAACACACTGTCTTGATTATTATAGCTTCATGTTGTCTTAAAATTAGGAAGTGTACTACAGAGTTTCACCCTTCAGCCAGAGATTAGACAGGCCCATAAAACAAAACAAGACTAAATGGGCACACCAGCCCAGGGGCAAGGACGAGAAGGCAGGAGGGAACAGGAAAGCTGGTAATGGGGATCCTAAGGTCTAGAAGGGGAGAGTGTTGACATGTTGCAGGGTTGGCAACCAGTGTCACAAAACAATATATGTATTAATTGTTTAATGGGAAGCTAGTTTGCTTTGTAAGTCCTCATCTAAAGTACAAATTAAAAAAAAATTATGAAGTATAAGTACTCCAACTTTGTTTTTTCTTTTCCAAAATTGACTTTCCTTGTAAATTTTAGAGTCAATTTCTATAAAAATTCCTTCTAGAATTTTGGTTGGGATTCTATTTAGACTATAGACCATTTTCCGACTCACTTTTTTTATAGGGTCACTATGAGTCATAGTCAACTCACTGGCAATGGGTTTGGGTTTACAGACTATTTTGGGGAGAATTAAAGCTTAACTACATTGAGTCATTCAATTCCTGAACATTCCATTTATTTGGATTTTAGTTTTCAGTGTATAAATCTTGCAAATTATTCTGTGAAATCGTTCCTAAATATTTCATATTTTTGATGCTGTTATAAATAGTATTTTATTTTATTTTTCAATTGTTCATTACTAGCATGTAAAGATACAATTGACTTTTGTATAATGATCACGTATTGTACCTTTCTAAACTCACTAGTTTTAATAGCTTTTTTTTTTTTTTTTTGCCAATTCCTTGGGCTTTCTACATAGACGAGAAACATGTTTTTCTCTTTCAAATATGTGCACATTTTAGTTTTTCTTGTCTTATTACACTAGCTAGAACCTCAGTACAATGTTGTATAAAAGCAGTGAGCAGAGCCCTTAATGCCTTTTTCCTGATTTTAGGGGAAATAATTCATGCTTTCATTATTAAGTATGATGTTAGGCGTAGATTTTTTTTTTTTTTTTTTTTTTTTACTATATTCTCTTTATTAGTTTAAGGAAATTTTCCTCTACTCTTAGTTTGAAAGGAGCCCTGATGGTGCAATCGTTTAGTGCTCAGCTGCTAACTGAAAGATCAGAGGTATGAACCCACCATCCACTCTGGCGATCTTCTCACCTAAAGATTACAGTCTAGAAGCCCTATGGGGCAGTTCTACTCTGTCATATAAGGTTGTTATGAGTTAGAATCGATTTGATGGCACACAACAATAACAACAACTGTGAGTTTTTGTTATGAATGAGTGTTAAATTTTGTCAAATACTTTTTCTGCATGCACTGAGATGACCATACAGTTTTTGTTTTAGTCTTTCAAGAAAGTGAATTACACTGATTGATTTTGAATGCTAAACCAGCATTTCATTCCTAGGATTTACCTCAGTTGATCGTGATGTATTCACCTTTTAATACATTGTTGGATTTGGTTTGCTAACATTTTATTAAGAATTTTTGAGCTCACAAAGGATGTTGGTCTCTAATTTTCTTATAATGTCTTTGCCTAGCTTTGGTACCAGAATAATGCTAGTATCTTAAAATAAGTTAGGAAGTAATCTTCCTCTTCCATTTTCTGGAAAAGTTTATGTAGAATAGATATTATTTTTTATTAAATGTTTGGTAGAATTCTGTCAAGTCATCTAGGCCTGCAATTCTCTTGTGGAAAAAAAAAATTAATACTAAACTCAATTTCTTTAATAGATATAGAACTATTTAGGTTATCTTTTTTTCTTTTTGTGTAAGCTTGGTAGTTTGTGTCTTTAAAGGAATTTGTTGCATTTCATACAGGTGGTCAAATTTACTGACATAAAGTGGCTCATACCAAAACTCATTGCTGTCAAGTCTTTTCTGACTCACAGTGACCCTACAGGACAGAGTAGAACTGCCCCATAGGGTTTCCAAGGCTATAAATCTTTATGGAAGCAGACTGCCTCATCTTTCTCCTGACAAGTGGCTGGTGGGTTCAAACTGCCAACCTTTCAATTAGCAGCTGAGCACTTAACCACTGTGCCACCAGGGCTCCTTCAAGCTGTTCGTAACATTCTTTATTATCTATTTAGTTAAATAGAGTTTGTAGTGATGTTTCCCTCTCATTCTGATATTGCTAATTTGTGTCTTTTCTTTTTTTTTTTGTCTGTTTGGGCTGGCTTGAACTTTATTGATTTTATTAATATTTTTAAGAAGTAACTTTTGATTTCACTGATTTTCTCAATTTTTTTCTTTATCTCATTGGCTTCTGTTCTTATTTATTGCTTTCTCTCTTCTGTTTTATATTTAATTAATTCTTGTTTCTTATGTCAAAGCTGATGTCATTGATTTGAGACTTTTTTTCTTTTTTGATACAAGCATTTGATGCTATAAAATTTCCTGGAGTACTGCTTTAGCTGCATCCTACAAACTTGATAGGTTACATTTTCATTTTCATTTAGTTGCAAGTGTTTTTTTAATATCCCTTTTGATTTATTATTTGATCCATGGGTTATGTAAAATAATATAATAATTTAATTTCTAAATATTTAGAGGATTTTCCAGCTATATTGCTGTTAAATTTAATTTTTCCTTAATTCTGTTGGGGTTAGAGAAGATACTTTGTTTGATTTAAATTCTCATAAGTTTTTTGTGCCTTTTCTTTCTCAGCTTATAGTCTATATTGATTACTTTTCCGTGTTCCTTCGAAAAGAGTGTTTATTCTGTTACTGCTTGGTGGAGTGTTCTATAAATGTCAATTAGGTCAAAAACAACTATAAAGCGTTGTTTGGGATAAAGGTTTTGATCACAAGGGTCACATAAATTTAAGCTATTGTAGGCTTGTAGTCACAACTTCTCTGGGTGATTTTTCTTCCTTGTGCTATGCTATCTTCAACATCAAGATATATATGTTTTGCAGTCCTCTGGTAGTGGTGTTGGGATGGAGTAGGTTGTTTCTTGTTCACGTTATTCTGAGGGTGTTAGTGTTTTGATGATACAAACTACTTGGATGCTTTGTTTTTTGTACTTTCTATCCCCAAATTTGGAAGGCTTTGAAAATTGACGTTTGTTTTCCAGGTTTGCAAAATTGTATTTGGGAAAAACCACCCTCAGTGTTTCGCTTACATCTAATATCAGTAAATCAAAGAAATAACCTGACTTTTATTTTGGCCTGATTATATCTGGTCGGTAATTCCAGGGAATGGAAACAACATATTTGGTTATTTCCGGTAGGAGGATTCATCCAGCTATGTAGCCAGATATATATTTTTTGAAATGGCAGTGCTGCTTTAGGTTAATTAATTAATCATTAGAGATGATGTGAAAGGAAGTAAGTGGATTTCTATTTGATCACCTTAAAGTCCTAAAGAGGAAAAAAACCCTTAGAGATTACCTTGTCTACTACTTTTCTCATGAAGAAACACATAAAAATCACAGAGTGAATCAGTGGCTGAAACAAGACTGGAGGCCTGGTCCCCAATCCACATTTTAGTCTGTCATTTGTTTTATTGTGCCCACCTTTTAAATGGCTCTGATAAACAAAACAAAACAAAACAGGAAAACAACAAAACAAATAAATTAACTAAAAGGATTTGATCTAAAACTGAAGCTTAAGGACTCTCTGAAGATTTTAGTTATCTTTATTCTTTTGTTCTGTTTCTTCCATTAATTCATAAAGAAATATGATCAAAATAAAACCAACAAAAATTATTAGCTAATAATTGCTATTCTATACTTAAAATAGCTATTCGAGTTCAATGCTTAAAGGCAGCTATGAATGAGGCTGAATATATTTTCTTGGGAACAACAGCCAGCTTTATTTATTTCAAGCTGGTGTTAGGTATCTTAACTTCAAGAGGATTAACTTCTAGCCAGGAGACACCAGTGTTCTAAACCACAGACAGTACAGCTGTTGAAATATTCCTACTGATTACAGCTATCTCCTGAAGCCAGACTTTTCAATTTCCTCTGTTTTGCAGGAGATCCTTCCTTGTTTTAATACCACTGTGTTTAGCTTTCAATCATAGAGACTGGTTGTGTGCCACTGCATTTGTACTGCTGTCCTGCATGTAAGTTTGCATTGGAAAAAAGCTGGTTATGCCCTCTCTGTCCTGCATGGAAGACTTTGGAAATAGTGAGTGTGTCCGGGACTCACAGTTCTGTGACCCCAGAGGTGATAAGAGTCTCCTCTGTACCATTTTGATTCATATTGTAGTGATATGATGCAATTTCACAGGGCTGCCTTGGGAGTGACACTCTGCTCGGTATTTTAACACCCAGGAAAAGTCTTCATATTTATTGGTAGGCTGCTGGGCAATATGCTGTTCCCTGTACCTGGAAGACCCTCCTTCCTAAAATTCAGGGTTCAGTTTAAACATCACTTTTTTAGAGAAGCCTTTTCTGGTAGCTCCAGACCTGGTTATGTCCCCAAATTGCATATGTTTGCAGTTCATATTATGGAATTAAAGCATTATATAATTTGCTTCCTGTTCATCTTCGTGACTGGATCACAAACTCCAAAAGGCAGGACCCTAACCCCAAAGGGCAAAGACACCTCTGTGTCTTTAGCACCTAGGGTAGTCCCTGGCAGGGGGTAGATGAATGAACTCTATAAGCCCCAACATGGTGCATTCTGGGCTGAGCTCTAGGATCCCACACTTAGACAAGATCTGAAGTTTTAAGTATTTTCCCTACAATATGTACTACATTCCTTTTATCAAGTTTTGTTCCTGATGACATCATCATTTCCCGTCACTTCAGTAAAAACTCAGAGACTGTGGATACAATGCACATGTTACAGATTTTCCAGAGAAGTAATACTTCATGGAAAATACATACAAAATGGGTGGAGAGAAGCCATGTTAAGCTCTTAAAAGTCATTAACAGCTTGTCTTGAATTAAGTGATTAGTATCAATTCACAAATGCACTATGAAATGCTCCCTAGAGTAAGTTATTGGGTAGCACGTTTTAACACAATAGTGGAAAAAGCTTTCTAAACAGTTAGAGATGTTCAAGAACAATATGAACTATATATTAAAGTAGCGTATGCTCTCCATTCAGAAGTAATTTAAGTAGAGCTTGCAAGACTATCATGCTAATGTAATGAAAGAATTCCCAGGAGGATGGACTGGAGGATCCCTGATAGACCCTCTTATGCTAAGATCTTATGACTTGATGATTGATTTTCAAACTGGGCTCAGTTTTCTTCTTTTTTTATGCAATCCCTGCCTTATGTGTAAAACCAACTTTCTCTTCTTAACCAGTCTCCTGTGCCTTGTTGTTCATTGCCGTTGAGTGGGCACAGAGACTCATAGAGACTTTATAACAAAACAAAAGGTTGCCCAGTCCTGCACTACCTCCTCTGCCTTAGTTATGTAAATTTACTTATTTTATTAGGTTTATTTTTAATGATTTCAAATGTAATAAATGGTCATTGTAACAAATCAAATAATACAGAGATGTTATAATGAAAAAGTTAATTATATGCTCCCCATTTTTCCTTTGACCACACCTAACAGTTGGGTGTTTAACCATTCATATTTTTCTTTATATTCATACTTATGTAGGCTTAAAAAAATTAATATAAATGGGATGACACTGTTTATTATTCTGCAACTTAATTAAATGTTTTCATTTTGCAACAATCTCAAATTTATAGAAAAGTTGCAAATCAGGCAATTAATTTCTTTATTCTTTTTCCTTGAACTATTTGAGAGCAAGTTGTGGACCTGATGGTCTACCATGGCTGAATACTTTAGTGTTAATTTCTATCCAGAAGGTCATTCTCTTATATAATACCATAATAAAACCAAACCAAAACCAGTGCCATCGAGTCGATTACAACTCATACCAACCCTAAAAGACAGAGTAGAGCTGCCCACAGGGTCTCCAAGGAGCACTTGGTGAATTTGAACTGCTGACCATCTGGTTAGCAGCCGTAGCTCTTAACCACTATGCCAGCAGGGTTTCCAACAGCATAATACAACCATCAAAATCAGGAAATTGACATCGATACATTGCTCTCATCTATCCTCAGATCCCTTGCATGTTTCACCAATTGTCCTAAAAATGTTCTTTGCAGCATAAAGACCACAGGATGGAATTTAGTTGACATGTCTCTTTAGTCTCCAGTAAGTACTACGGATCACTTCTCCAGTCTTTGATGACCTTGACATTTTCAAATACCAGGTATTTTGTAGAATGTCTCTCAGCTTGAGGTGTCTGAAGTTTCCTCCTTACCAGATTTGGGCTGTGCGTCTTTGGCAGGAATACTTCACAAGTGTTGCTGCTTCTTCTTACTGCGGTGTGTGAGGTGGCACAGGGTATGCTTTGTCCCTACTCGGGATGTTCACTTTGATACCTTGATTAAGGTAAGGTCTGCTAGCATCTCCACTGTAAAGTTATATTCTTTCCTTTTGTACTTAGTATTTTATGGGGTTGTACTTTGAAACTATGTAAATGTCCATTTCTCACCAAGCTATCTCTTTATATTACTATGGAAACATGGCTTTCTACTTCTATTTATAATATTAGAGTTATAATCCATTACTAACATTATTTATTTTGATGTTCCTACTGTCTCAGTTTTGTCCTCCAAGCTGGCTTCTGTTCTGTTTTGAATGTACCCATCATTTTTTAAACAACCACTTCCTTGTTTTCTGGCATGACAAGATGTTCCAGGCGCTTCTTGTACTTTCCCTGTCCCAGGGCTGGAACGAACCATTTCGCCAAAAAGCCCTGATTTCTTTTAGTGAAGAATTTAGAAGTCAAGATCTGGGCTGTACATGTGCTCACTGTTGTGGGGGATTGTTGCACCTAGGCCCTCTCTGTGAACAGAATTAGGGGATATATCTATGTGTATGTGCATGCATACATGCACATATGCACATACGTGTGTGTGCACCTCAATTTTGATTTATACATCTACCTATATGAATTGAAAACCATGACTACACACCAATACCACCAAGTTCACCTCAAACTTACAGGGTTCATTCTATTTTTTTTCCCAGTATTTCAGACTACCTTCTCTAACAGTTATATTTATTTGATAATTTCCCTGGAAGATTGAACTACCACTATAAAAAAAAGTCTATCGAAATAAATCCAACAAGGTAACCCCAATCCATTCTCACTGGGATTGTGATTGTTGCTGTACTATTTGATAATAAAAGGAAGCCCTTCCTACTCTTACCTATGCTCCTGTACTTGCACCTGGATACGACTCCCTTTCTTGACCCCTGGAAGCCCTCTTACCCTGATGCAATATCCAATACTGGACCACACCCCATCCCTTTCCTCATATAGAATCTCTTCTCACTTTTCTAACATCCCACGTGGATGCCCTCCTCACCTCACATGGGGTCTGACATGCTGTCACCCTGGTCATGCTCTGACAGACTGTGTTGGGCCTTCTCCAGAGTGGACATTCTTTCAACCTCTCTTGGACTCTGACGTCCCACCCCAGACAACCTTCCTATGTGGTTACCTTCCTCATCTTGCTTGGGTTTTGACCACCTGTCACACTGACCCCAGTGTACATGCCTTTCTCATTCTTCTTAGGCAATGACATCTCACATTGGCTCTGTGTGATATTCTTACCTTGCGTGGGCTCTGAAATACCCTGTGCTGGGCTGTACCCAGACATAGACACCATCCTTATCCCATTTGGGCTCTCTGTCTTAGTTACCTAGTGCTGCTGTAACAGAAATGCCATAAATGCGTGGCTTTAACAAACAGAAATTTATTTTCTCACAGTTTAGGAGGGTAGAAGGCTAGGGAAGGGCTTTCTCTCTCTGTCGGCTCTCGAGGAAGGTCTTTGTCTCTTCTGAGTTTCTGCTCCTGGGCAATATTCTTGTGCTTGGTGTCTCTCCTTGCTAGCTTATGCTTAATTTCTTTTATATTTTGGAAGAGATTAACTCAAGACACACCCTACACTAATTCTGCTCATTAACATAGCAAAGACAACCCATTCCCGAATGGGATTATAACTACAGGTCTCGAGGTTAGAATTTACAATACGTATTTTTGGGGAACACAATTCAATCCATAACAGGCCCTGACTCTCATCCCTGGCTGCCTTCTCATGTGGAAACCCTCTTCACCTCATTCCGGCTATGCCACACCTCGTGGGCTAGTCCTCCTTCATTGGAGGCTTTCCTCATTCTATTTGGATTTTAACATTCTGCTCTAGGTTGCCACAGCTCTGCCCATGCAGAGCTGTCTGCTTCCCAATCAAACAAAAAATAACCCCAATCAATCCTCACTGGTATTCTGATTGTTGCTGCACTATTTTTTGTACATTAATTCTGAAAGAATTGACAGTTTTAATGGTAGTATTTTTTCCATTTCGTAAACATGGCAGTTTGTGTATTTAGAACTCTACTTAAAAACCACCTGTGCCTCGTGATATTCAAAGTGGTAAATCTTTGATTACTTTATGAAACTTTTATATTTCTATCAGTTTCTGATAGCTTACGTTTGCTAGAAAACAATCCATTGGTGTTGATTCATCAAACTGAGTTTTAAAGAGATGCACATAGTTTCATTTAATATTTCTTTTGATTTCTTCTGTATTTAAGGTTCCATCTCATGTCTAATTCCTAATGTTGCATATTTCTATTTTCTACTTTTGTTCCTTAATCAGAATTGCTAGTAATACATTTTTTTGATCGTTTCAAGTTATTATCTTTTTGCTTTATCTATTCTTTCTATTATTTAAAAAAATATTACTAATTTCAATCTTTATCTTTGTTAATCTTACTTTTTACTTTAAAAGGGAATAATTTTTGTTGTTATCCTTTCAGCTCAGCTTATTTACTTTAGTTTTTATTTTTTAAATAATAAACCAGTCTATAATTTTTCTTAGATCACATCTTTGATTTTAGAAGGAACTGTTCAACCCTCCCCAGACTTTTAGATAATTTTGTCATTACAGTTTTGATTTTTTTCTTTGTTCCAAGGGTTATTTAAAAGAATGCTTCTTAGTTTGTAGGTAGATCAGATTTTTCCCCTAACCTCTCTTGCCCTATTGGTTTACTTTGTTCTGGCATGACACGGGGAAGAGGTTCTTGGCTTGGGCAGGTTAATTGGAGTCCACACATTATTTACAGCCAAGACCAACTAACTACGAGACAAAAGAAGGTATTAGGAGCAGGAGGGTAGTTGAAAAGCATGTAAAAAAATATGATGGATTTGGAATCTAGAAGAAATAGTTTTAGTGTTATAGTGGTAGGTCAATCCTATTGAAATGTAGAGTCAGGTTTGCTTAGCCCTGACAGCAGTGGAAGGGGAATGAGCATCCTATTCCAGGCACAAAGCTAGAATACAGATGGAAAGAAGAGAGCACCTGAGGAAAGTGAGTTTTTGGAAAACCATTTCCCATCTTGATGATGGCTCCTGAAGCTTGTGACCCACTCTCACTGGATAACTCATATGGCAAGCCCAACTGTAACTCGTAAGGCTGTGTTTTGCCAAACTGTGGATGGTGGCATTTTAGTGGTAAGTGACTAGCATTTAAAAAAATTTAAAGAAAGTGTGCATATGATGGGAAATGTATTTTATCATACATCAAAGATAAATATGAAGAGTTTGAAGAAGTGGTTTTATAGGATATGAGAGTATAAAAGAGCATTATTTAAAAATTAATACATTTTATCTAATAGAGGATTCTAAACATACACGCAGTCTAATAAATTAATCACTGTGTTGATTCAGACTTATGATGGCTGCACGTATGTCAGGGTAGAACTGTGCTCCATGGGGTTTTTGATGGCTGCTTTTTCAGAAGTAAATTACCAGGCCTTTCTTCTGAGGCACCTCTGGGTGGATTGGAACTGCCAACCCTTTGGTTAGCAGTTAAACTCTTAACCATTTGTGTCACTCAGGGATTCCAGTCATAAATAGAAAGTGACAATTTCATCCACCTCTCTAGAAATTTATATTCATGTTATAAATTTAAAACCTTTTGCTTATATTCTTATCTGGAAAATATAGGGATTGATTTATATTCAGGTTGCTTTATATCAAGGTATATATTCTAGCCAAATATATGCCAAGATTGAGGAGTCATAACCATGTAGAGAAAGTACTGGAGGTGCTTTCTTTTATGTGTGGCTAGTTCTAATCATTGCACTTAATTTATCATACACATTGTTTTAACTGAAGCCTAGGGCCTCTCAGATTCCTTTGTGCACAATAACACACAAAAAGAAGGCAGTCATTTCAAACATTTATTAGCTAGGTAAAATCATGAAGGGATTTTCTTTGTTGTAGATTTTGCATCCATGGAAGGCATTTCCCTCTGTTTGGTAACACTAACACATACTCATAAGAGAATTTTCAGTAGGCTTAAACAATCATATGGCCTTGAAAATAAATTAGTCAGCATTTGCGTGTGGATGCTCTGTGAGAAAGGCCCCATCATACATAGTCCCCAGAAATAAATTTCTGAATTTTTTTTGTTAAGTGCACTCCATAATTATTTAAGCAAATTCCATGAATAAAAACCCAAAGTTCCCCAACAGATTCTTTTTATTATTATATTTACTACAATTTAAAAGATATAATACACTAGGCATTTTTCATACTTTTAATATGATTTGATTAAACATAATCAGCTTACATAAAACTTCTTAGGAACACAACAGCAGTAAAGAAGAATATATTGTCTATTGAATTTTTCTTTTATTTTAGCACTATATCATCACCTAGTGAAAGATTAGCCTTACTCATTTCTCAAATATGTCTTGAATGACTAATCTGTGCCTGACACACTTCAGGGGGATAAAATCATCTTTTCAGCAGTCCAGGATTATTGGAATAAAATGAAAATGTCATTAATAATTTATTTTAAATTCTCTAACATTAACTTTTGTTTTTATTTACTTTATGTTGCTTCTAGCTTAATGTTTCTTTACAATATTTTATTAATGTAGTTTGTCATATAAAAAATCCTGGATAAGAATCCACATTGTGCATTTATATTCAGTCTTATGTGATGGAAGCTCAGATAGCTTGCATTCTAGAATATTCCCTCTGATCATATTGATTTACCAAAAAAAAAAAAAAAATGCTGCATTCTTTGGATTAATTTACAAAAGGGAATTGTTGGAGCTTTAACTGATAAATATTCTTTTGATTTAAGATTTCTTAGTGGTAGCCATCCTAATCAGTAATAGAGTGTCATCTTTTCTTCCTAAATTGTCTTGCTTGCAGTTATCTTTGATAACTTTCTAATCCTTTGTATTTATTAAGGATTTATGATTTATACTTGTGTGTGTGTGGATGTCCACCAAATCCAGAGGCATTTGTAGCATTTTCTGGGTGACATGGAGAGTTGGGGAAGTTCAGAGAGGGGTGTTGAATAGAGAGACAAAGGGATTTCTTTGGCCACAGTTTGATTTCATCCTATTTGAGTCCTTAAGCTATCTATAATTCTACCTCCAAAGCAAACAACATTAACATTTTGGCTTAATTCTTTTAAATCTTTCTTTTAGGTATAGGTTTTAGAAAAAAGTAATCATGTTGTCGATCGATTAACAATAAGTCTGTATAATTTCACAGCAATACAATTTATAGTTTTAATTTGTATATGAAATGAAATAGCTGGAAGAAAATTTATCAAGAATAGAAAGGAGTAATAGAGTAGTAATGCTAGAAAGAGTAGAAGTAGAAGATTTTAGATTCAGTTTGAGATTGATTAAGAAGTTAAAAACCAAAAAACCAAACCCACTGCCATCGAGTTGATTCCCTATAGGACAGAGTAGAACTGCCCAGTAGGGTTTCCAAGGAGCACCTGGTGGGTTCAAACTGCCAACATTTTGGTTAGCAGCCATAGCTCTTAACCACCACACCACCAGGGTTTCTGATTAAGAAGTTACTCCTGTGTAAATCAGGATCGACGGTAGAGAGAGTACAGAAGATAATTCAGGTTCAGTTGTACTTTCTGTAAAGGCATCTGATGTGGACTCAGCTGTGTCACTATCAGTGGTGCTATCATTACTAGTGAGTGTAGAGTCATGAAATTAGCTAGGGCTAAGTGAAGAAGTGTCACCAGTAGTGACGGCAGTATTGTCTGTAGTATCAATAGGTGGAGTTGTGGTATTAAGAGGGGTAGTGTCATCAAGTGTGGAAGAAACATATATGGCAGGGTGTGGGAGTCATGGGAGCGTCAGAAGCTATCTCTTCAATGAAAACAGATGTGCTGGGTGGATCAACTAAAGTAGTGTAGGGTGCTGCTGTGGTAACTGATGCAGTGGTAGCAGGTGTGGAGAGGGATGATGAGGTACTAATGGAAGCAGTGCTTGAGGCACCAGCTGTGCTGGTAGAGAAAGCTGAAGTCGTTGTGGCTGTAGGTGCAGTACTGGTTATAACAGATGTAATAGTGTGACCAGGTGTGGTCATAGTAGCCTGTGTCCTTGTAGAAGTGGCAGAAGTGGTTGTGGAGGCAGGTGTTGTGAAATTGGCTGTAGTAGCTGTGGGAGTATAAGCAGCGGCATATCTAGTGCTTGTAGATGCTGAGGGAGATTCACCTGTGGTGGTGGAAGAGGCGTCAGAAATTGCAGTGACAGCTGATGTAGAAAGGAGATCAGCTGTGGCAGTGACCATCTCTGAGGTGACAGTGGTAGTAGTATGAGTAGATGTGGCAGGGACAGCTGTGGTGGTAGAAGTGTTAGAGAGAGACTGTGTGGCTGAGGAAGAAGAAATGGTTGTAGTAACAGAGGTGGTGCTGGGACTTGCAGCTGATGAAATAGAACAGCTGTGTTTGTGGCTGGGGCTGTGATACTGGAAGAGGCAGATGTGCTCATGGCAGCAGGTATGCTGATGGTGGTAGCTAATGAGGAAGACACCTCTGCTGTGGAGGTGGTGGCTTTTTGATGCCAGTAGTAGTTGCATAAGTAGGAGTGCTGATAGAAGCAGATGTAGTAGCTGAGACAGGCTGTGTGATGATTTGGGAAGAAGAAATGGCTTTGTTGGCAGGGGCTGTGCTGGTGGCTTCAGCAGATGAGCTTGAGGGAAGAGCTGTGGTGGTGGCACCTTGTAAGGTGCTGGAAGGGGCACAAGATGTAATAGAAGAGGAGGAGACCTGTGGAGGGGTGATGACAGGCACAGAGGTGGTAGATGTGGAGGAGGCTGTGGGAAGAGCAGTAGAGACAGGTATGGTGATAGCAGAGGTGATGGTGTCAGCCTGAGTGGTGATTGAAGAAAAAGAAATGGTTGTAGTGGCAGGGGATGTGCTGGTGGCTGCAGTGGATGAGCTCAAGGGAAGAACTGTGGTAGTGGCACTCTGTGAGGTGCTGGGAAGAGTAGAAGACATGGCAGCAGATACGGAGACCTGTTCTTTGGTGGTGACAGGCTGAGGGGTGGTATTGGTGGTCACAGATGTGGTACTTGTGGCTGCTGCTGTAGATGCTCCAGGTGTGGTGGAAGAAAGAGAGTCAATAGTGGCCTCAGCGACAGCTGTGGCCGCAGATGTCATGGTTGCAGGAGCAGGTGTGATAGGTGCAGCAGTGGTGGTGAGAGAATTAGAAGTGACAGGCTGTATAGTAGAAGAATGAGAAGAAATGGCTGTGGCAGCAGGTGAACTGAAGGAACTGTCAGTGGTGGTGGTGGGCTCTGCAGTGACAGAAAGATCTGAAGAGGTGGTAGCAGTAAGGGTAGTAAGAGTGTCTGGAGTGGTAGTGTCAAGGTCATAGTCAAAAGTATTTTCACCATCAAATGTAGTAGACTCAAATGTTGTCACGTCTTCTGTGGTGACCATTGTATCTGGTATAGTGTCAGTAGATGCGGCTGTGGTGTCATCTATCATGGCAGAAAAAACAGCAGAGGAGTCAGATGTAGTAGTAAAAATAGCATTTGTGGTGATCTCTGGGGTGGTCACAGTGGTTAAGGGTGAGGTGGGGGCAAGAGACGTTGGGACAAAAGGTGGTGAAATGCTAGATGTGGAGAAAGCTAATAAAGTGGTAGTTGCAGCAGGGGTGGAAGCAGCAGGAGTGGTGGCTGGAGAAGTGACAGCATCAACCAGAGGGGTGGAGGAGAGGGCAGCAGTGGTTTTGGTAGCTGTGGTGGTGCTGGTGGCTTCAGCAGATGAGCTTGAGGAAAGAGCTGTGGTAGTGGTGCTTTGTGAGGTATCGGATGGGGCAGAAGACATAGTGGCAGAAGAGGAGGAGACCAGAGCTGTGGTGATGACAGGCGCAGAGCTAGTAGATGTGGAGGAGGCTGCGAGAAGCGCAGTAGAGACAGGTGTGGTGGTAGCAAAGGCAGTGGTGTCAGCCTGATTGGTGGTTGAAGAAAAAGAAATGGTCGTAGTGGCAGGGTATGTGATGGTGGCTGCAATTGATGAGCTCAAGGGAGAAGCAGCGGTCGTGGCACTCTGTGAGGAGCTGGAAGGGGCAGAAGTACTTGTGGCAGCAGGTGAAGAGACCTGTTCTGTGGTGGAGGCAGACCGAGGGGTGGTGTTAGTGGCCACAGATGTGGTACTTGTGGGTGCTGCTGGAGATGCTTCAGTTGTGATGAAAGAAAGACATTTAGTGGTGGCCTCAGCTACTGTTGTGGCCACAGGTGTTGCAGAAATAGTTGCTGGTGTGGTGGGTGCACCAGTGGTGGTGAGAGAACTAGTAGTGACAGACTGTATAGTAGAAGAAGGAGAAGAAATGGTTGTGGCAGCAGGTGAGCTGAAGGAACTGTCAGTGGTGGTGTTCGGCTCTGTGGTGACAGAAAGAGCTGCAGAGGTGATGGCAGTAAGAGTAGTGACACTGTCAGGAGTGGTAGTATCAAGGTCATAGTCAAAAGTACTGTCATCATCAAATGTGGTAGGCTCAAATGTCATGTCTTCTGAGGTGACTACCGTACTTGGTATAGTTTCAGCAGATGAAGCTGTGTTGTCATCTATGATGGTTGAAGAAGCAACAGAGGAGTCAGATGTAGCAGTAAAAATAGGATTTATGGTGATCTCTGGGGTGGTCACAGTGGTTAATGGTGAGGTGGGGGCAGGAGATGTTGTGACAGAAGATGGTGAAATGCTAGAAGATGTGGAGGAAGCTGATAAAGTGGTGGTTGCAGCAGGGGTGGAAGCAGCAGGGGTGGAAGCATCAGGAGTGGTGACTGGAGAAGTGACAGCATCAACCAGAGGGATGATTGAAAGAGCAGCAGTGGTTGTGATAGCAGGGATGTTGCTTGCGGTTGTGGTGGATGGGACAGAGAGGAAAGCTGTATCTATGGCTACCTGTGTGGTGCTAGAAGGCGCAGATATGCTTGTGGAAGCTTGTGTGGCACCAGGAGCAGCAGAGGAGGAAGTGACTGTGGAAGCAGCTGTGATGGGCACTACTGTGGTTGTGGCAGGTTTTTCAGTGGCAGTAGAGGTGATATTTGCAGATGCTGCTGCTCCTGATGAGGTGAATGAAGCAGACTGACTAGTCGCCCCAGAAACAGCAGTGGTAGCAGCTGTGGTGGAGTCCCCAGCTGTGGAGGTGTCAGGTTGAATGGTGCTGGAAGGAGCAGAAGTGTTTGGGGTAGCAGGTGTGGTAGTGACAGTGTCTGTGATAGTAGAAGCAGAGGAGGTTGTAAAAACACTGGTAGGAACATCTGTGGTGGAAGCATTTGTGGCAGAGGGAACATCTATGGAGAGAGTCGGCTGTGTGGTGACAGGTGAGGTATAGGAGGCATCAGAAGTGAAGTCAGTTGTGTCAGGTTCATAAGAAAGTGTAGTGGTGTCAAATGTGCCAGAGTAAGATGTTGACATGTCATCTTCAATGGCCAGGGTGGTGGTTGTTGTGTCATCTGGTGAAGCTGAAGTTTCTTTTATAGTAGTAAGTGTGGAAGAAGCAGATGTTGTAGTTAAAGAAAGACCTGTGGTTATGTCAGGGACAGTCACAATGGCTAATGTGATGCTGGGGGCAGCAGATGTTTCAATGAAAGCAGGTGAAATGCTTGAAGGTATTGTGGAGCCAGATGAATTATTGATGGTAGTAGGAGTCGAGGTAGCAGGTGAGGTTGAAATGTGTGCGGTGCCTGAGGAGATGGTTGTGTCACTCTGTGTGGCTGTTGAAGGAGAAGAAATAGTTGTGGTGGCAGAGGAGGTGCTAGTGGCAGCAGAGGACGAAGGGATCTCTGCTAAGGTGGTAGAGAAAGTAGACGTGGTTGCAACTGTAGTAGGGGTGTTGGTGGCTGCAGATATGGTACTTATGGATGCTGGGGGCGATCCTCCAGATATAGTTGAAGAAGCAGATTTATTAGTGGCCTCAGCTACTGTGGTGGCAACCAATACAGTGGACAGTGCTGTTGTTGGGGTGGAAGCCTCTGTGCTGATAGAAGTAGTGAGAGTTGTAGGAGCAGGTGTGGTGTCTGTTGCAGATGAGAGAGAGAGAACAGCTATGGTGGTGTCTGGCTGTGTGGTGCTAGAATGAGTAGGAGTGGTTTTGGAGACAAGAGTTGTGATGGAGTTAGCTGAGGCGGCAGTGGGAACATCTGTGGATGTGGTGGGCTGTGTGCTACTAGAAGAGGCAGAAGTGCTTGTGGTCACAGGTGAAATATAGGAGGCAGCAGAGGTGAAATCAGTAGTATCAGGTTCATAGTAATGTGTAGTGTCAAAAAATGTGCTCAAGTTAGATGTTGATGTGCCGTCTGCAGTGAGTAGGGTTGTGGCCATAGTGTCAGTGGTTGAAGCTGTGGTGTCTGCTCCCATAGTCAAATGAAGTTCATCAGAAACAGCAGTAGCTGTGGAAATAAGGTTTGTGGTTGTTTCAGGGATGGTCACTGTGGATGCTGCTGTGCTAAGAGCAGCCGATGTGGTGGACAGAGTATCCGTAATGGTGGCTGCTTCTGTGGTTGTAGAAGTAGTTGTTTTGATGGCAACTGCACTTGCAGTGGCAGGGTTCTTGTTACCAACTTCTAAAGTGATAGATGTAGAGCTGGCTGTTGGCGCAAATGTTGTAGATGTAGATATCATAGCAACAGAGGTGGCAGTAAAAGCCTGTGCTGATGTAGAAGAAGCTGTAGTGGTCACAGCCGTGGATGTGGTACTGTTCTCAGAAGACACAGTAAAGAGAGAAGATTCAGTAGTGGAGGTAGAAGAAGCTGAAGGAGAAGTGGTAGAGGGAGTGGGGGTGACTGAAGCAACAGATACGGTAGAAAGATCCACTCCGGTGGGGGCAACCTCTGTGATGAGAGAGATCGAAGTAACTTTGGGAGCAGATGTGGTAGGGGCAGCTGTGGTTCTTGATGCTGTAGAGAGAGAAGCTTTGGTGGCGACTGGCAACTTTGTAGTATTGGGAGCTCTTAAGGTGCTTCCAGCCAGGGTTGTAGTAGTTTCTGAAGATAGTATGGCTGTATTGACAGTTGAAGCCGTGGGAGCAGTAGGTGTTGTGGTGGTAGATATAGACTGAGAAGCCGAGTTTTTGGTGGTAGGAAGCGTAGTTTTTGAGACAATTACTGAGAGATTAGAAGCAGCAGTTGTTGTAGTGGCAATGGATACTGAGCCAGTAGATTCAGCAACTTTGGTGGCAGTACTGAGGGATTTAGTGGTTTTCACCACAGATTTGGTTGTTGGGACAGAGTTTGTAGTAGTGGCCAAGAAACTAGTAATTTCAGTTGGGTTGAGAGATATAGTGGCAGATGAATTGGTATCAGCTATGGTATTGCTACTAGTTGAAAGTTCAGTGGTGGTTGTCTGAGGCTTGGTAGAGGTAGTCAATTTTGTAGTAGGAGTCACAAGTTTTATAGTTGTGGATTTGGTTGTAAAGGTAGCAGGCTTAGAATTGGTGCTGGCTTTGGGAGAAGCGGTAGGCTTGGTGATGGTACTAGATTTGTACGTAGAAGCCACAGGCTTGATAATTGTGGTAGATTTACTAGTGGTGAAGGCAGCAGGCTTAGAACTGGGGGACGATTTGGTGGTGGAGGTCACAACTTTTGTTGTGGTAGTGGATGTAGTAAAAGTTGTGGCAGGTTTATCAGTGGTAAAGGATTTGGTGACAGGAGCCCGTGCCTTGGCAGTAGTGGGGGATTTGGAGGTATTAACCAGAGATTCGTTAGATTTGTTAGATTTTGTAACTGTGGTATTGAAATTTGGGGAAGATTTGGTGATAGAGGTCACAGAGTTTGTGACAGGCTTTCTGGTAGTTGATGCAGGTTGAATGGTCATGGAAACTTTGGTGGTCAGTAAAGATGGTCTTGAGGGTATAGGCTTAGAGGTTGCTGGATTAAGATTTGTTGGCAACTTTCCAGGTTGTAGGGGAGGACGTATCCCTGAAAAATGATGGTGAGAGCTGGGTTTAGGTTTTAATGTTGGTTTTTGAGAAGGTCTGCGTGGGTGAGGTCGCCTTAGACCGTGCTTGTTTGAGCCAGCGTATTTGGTAGGTTTTTGTGGATGGGGATAAAATGGACTAAAATATTGTTTTTGTACAGCAGGTTGCCAGAGCAAAGGCAACTTTGGTCCAGGTTTTGGTTGGTTAGGACAACACTGCCGAAGGCCCAGCTGGTGAGGTCTCCAATGAGAAGTTGGATAACTTGTCTTTTTGTTTCTTTGTTGTGTGACTGCACTTGCTGTAGGTTTTCTTTGGCTAGGCTGTTTTCTTATTGTTTTATTTAAATGATATTTTGAAGGCACAGTCTGATTATATTTGAGCACATTTGGCCTAGTCATTACTTGACTCATTTCCTGCTTTATGATTGGATTTTTACAAAGTTTTGCTTGTCCAGGTATTTTCCTTGGACCTAATGCTTGTGGTTTAGTTTGACATTTACCTTTTGGACCATTTGGACGTGAAGGTAGTTTGGGTACTTTTGGGTTTTGTTGAAATGTGGTGCCAGGGTAAGTTTTAGGTCTCCTTGGTAAGTTTACAGTAGTTTTGTCTGTGTGATATTTGATAATTCTAGGTTGCTTAGAATCTGATGAATTTCGAAGATTTGGGAGTTGGTGAAGATGCTTTTGCCCAGGTGATTTTTGAAGAGGTCTTGATTGGCCGGATGTATGATGTCTCTGTTTACCAGGTTGTTTCCTTACCGTTTTGGTTTGGTTTGTTTTATTTGAAATAACTTTTGAGTTTCCAGGTTGTTTAACCGTACTTAAATGATTTTTCCTTTGGCCAATTTGTTTTTTTACAGGAGTCTTTGTTTGACTTATTTGTTGTTTCTTGGTTGCATTATTAAGAAGTTTTGAACTCACATATGTTTTGTGTGGACCTAATGCTTGGGGCTTAGTTTGCTGCTGACTATTTCTTTTACCAATTGATACTGCATGTGACTTGGGTCTTTTTGGATTTTGTTGAACTCTGGTTTTGGGATTAGGGTTTCTTAAAATATTTTTAACAGTTTTTCCTCGCCGAGATTTGGTTTTGTTAAATTTTGGGGGAGCTCTTGAATTTCTTTGATTTGGGGAATGGTTGACATTATGATTTTGTTGAAATGATTTTGACCGGGATTTTGATTGACTGTGTACTTTTGGGGTGATTAATAGGTTTGACTTAGTTTTGAGTTTAGTTGTTTTTCGAGGTGAAGGAAATTTGGGTTGATCTAGTTTTGAATGAATGGGGATACCTGTGAGAGGTTTATTATTTTTAATTAACTTTTGAGTAGGTTTAACTGTTTTAGACTTGGTAGTGCTAGATCTTGGTTTAGCTGGTAAATTTAGATAATTTGGGGATCGTCGGCTATTTTGTTGTACTGCAGAACTTTGACCAGATTTTGTCTTTTCAGATCTCTTTGAACCAGTGGGATTTAAACGGGTTTGAAAGCCTCCAGGTTTTTGTCTTGCAGACGCATTTGGCCGAATAGGATTCCGACTACCTTTCCCTGAGGAAGGTACACCCTGAAGTAAAGATGATGCTGGGGCAGCTGGATTCACCTGTAGTCTGTTTTTTAGCCTGTTTTGTCTCTCTTGTGCCGTACTTGTCTACAGGAAGAAAAAGAAAAAGCATTTACCAGGAATAATTTTTCATTTAAAACTTCACAGATTAAAAATCTCGAGTGAGTAAGCTTCATTCTGCGTTTGGTAAAACTCCGCTGTTATTGGATGATGGGAAGAACTCTGTCTTACCTGAAACAGCTAGTGGCTGGGAGTAGAGCTCTGGTTCAGGAGCCCTCTCCAAATACTGTATAGTGGCTACCAGCACGGAGTCACAGAGGCTGCCGCATTCCCAACCCTTGGTTATGCTGTGAATGAGGATTTGAGGTTCTAGTTTCCCTTTTATACTGGAATACTTCAAATTCATAGAGGGACTAGCGCATAATTATATTTAGATCCTTTAACTAAGCGACTTGCTGACAATTTTTTCTCCACTACTTTTCTTACATACTTTTCAGCACGTCCGTGAAACAACTCGCTAACTAATCTTCATAAAGCTTCCTCTAATCCCTTCAGTTCTAACACAAAATACCCTCCCTTTTCCTAATTAAAAAGGGAGAAATGCTTGGCAGTCTGCTTCTGTAGAGATTTATAGCCTTGGAAACCCTATGGGGCAGTTCTACTCTATCCTATAAAGTTGCTATGAGTCGGAATTGACTCTATGGCAATGGGTTTGGTTTTTTGGGTTTGTTCCTAATTAAACAATTTGCTTTAGTGGAATTAATTTTTAGAGTCATGAATTGATCATTTCTAGCTATCTATGATTTGATCCAAGTCTGTAATCTCAACTTTTAAATTTGACATCACATAATCTTCGTTTTTGTCAAAGCAGACCATCTGACAGGATTTATTAGCTCCGTATGTTGTTTAAGTAATTTGGGTTTGAAATGGTTCACACCTCTGGCTGCCATAAATCCTATAAACCCTTTGTTACTATAGAAACCTCCTAATCTTTCTTGCCAAAAGTGAATTATAATCCTAGAAGTGTCATCTATCTTATTCTGTGTTAATATATAGTTACTTATTTGCACATATCATTTTCTACATCACTAAATTTAGCTCCTTTACAACCATAGGTTATCCTTTGTTTATTCTTTGTTACTATTAATTACAGCATCTTCCTTATAAAAAGTCCACAAAAATATTCATTGATTGAACAAGTATTTAACATTGTCTGTCAGAGCCCCCTTAAGATTTTTCTGCTTCAGTCTAAATGTCACCTGCTTCCTTGCTAGTTATGTGCCATATGAAATGATTTCAAGATTATCTACCAGCCTGAAATTCTTCAGTTAAAAGTTTTCAGATTTCAGCGTTTCCCATCGTGAGGAGCAAATCCTTTGGACAAGCCAGGTGGCCACATTTTCCTCTGTTCCTCTCCCTGTTGGCATCTTTAGACCTCAGAACAAATCACCACCCCATTGAGGCCTGATGTTTGTTAACAAGATTAAAAAGATATAATTCCGGGCCAACCATCCCCCCTTCCTCAGGAAGTCAGGGGGCATGATGCAGCAGGATGTTTGTTAGCAGGTTTAAAAAGATACATTTAGTCACTCAGGCTGGGGTTATAAAATAAATAGCTGAGAGAGGAAGCTTTAGCCTTCTCAGCTCTGATGCAGGTGGAGCACACATAACATTAGCTTACGGTCCACCTAAGTGGACCTCCTTGGCCAGGGGGAGACCAGCAGTAGGTAGGGTCCCATTTATGCTCCTCATCCATGGCGCAAAGTGGGACTTGAAGGAAGAGTCATCTCTGCTCAGACAGCTTTTGAGGGGGGACTGCTGGTGATGGAACTTTTCCTGTTGTCTGCTGTCTGATTCTTCTAAGCAATAAAAGCTGTTTTCCATGTGCTAATGTGTGTTCAGGCACTGACTGGAAGGACGTGATGTTTATGTAGCAATCCACAGTCAGTTATTGATGCCCTTTCTTTATTGGCCTCCTGGCTATCTAGAAATTGGGTAGAATGTGTGAGCACCATGCAGATTTGGAGTGTCATCTTACAGTTATGGTGTGGTTGAGCGGGTCTTGTTGTCCTACATCCAGTAATATGTTCCTAGATTTTATTACTTTTTTATTTTTGTACTGAGGCTAATGTGCATTAATGTGCCAGGACCAGTTCAAAGCACATTTTATTATTAACTCATCTTCTGTCACCACAGCCCTGTGAGGTGGTATGTTTTGCTCAGTACAGGCCTCAGCTCTTTTTTGGCCCAGATTCAGTTTACTTTACCTATTTGAACAGTTACCCACATTATTGACTCACTATTGACCATTCATTAAAGTCAATTTGCAGTCAATTTTAAGTCTTTAATTATTTTTTGAAAAATATGATTACAGTTTAAGGTATTTCTTATATTTCCTTTAAGTTGACTTTGAATAACCAAGATAGAGAACTATGTATTACTGGGAGACAATACGATGTATGATAATGTTTAAGAGCATGGACTTTAGAATTAAATATGCACCTGGCTCAACATTGTGATTTTGCCACTGATCGGCTATGTGAACTTTCTTTCTTTTAACCAATCTGAGGTTCAGTTTCATAATATATAAATTATGAAATTATGATAATAACATCTATTTTAAAGGTTCTTTTGAGAGTTAAGTGAGATAATATATGCAACTAGTTGGTATATAGTTGGAAATACAGTAAGAAGTCCACAAAAACTAGCTACTAAAGCTAGCTACTATTATTGATTGTCTTATGGTATATTACATTTTTTCCAATCTGGCCTATTTTCAAGCCTCTATAGACATGGCAAAGTAGCCTTGGTGGCACAGTGGTTAAAGCACTCGACTACTAACCAAAAGGTTGGTGGTTTGAAACCATCAGTGCTCCATGGGAGAAGGATGTGACAGTCTGCTTCCATAAAGATTTATAGCCTCAGAAACCCCATGGGGTAGCTATGAGTCTGAATTGACTTGACAGCAGTGGGTTTGGTTTGGGTTTTTTTTTATAGACATGGCATCACTTTGCCTGAGGAGACGGAGCAAAGCAGAGTTAGTTATGGTTAAATCTGGGGAGTGTTAGAGAAATCATTGATTTTGGTGCCTATTCTTAATGCTAGAATTTCCTTTGGACATAACTATCCTCATAGTATCCACATTTATTGTATCTTTCTCCTTCAGTACAGCTTGAGCGCTTTTGGGCTCTAGTGTCTGTCTTATTCAGAGTTCATATATTATAAGACATACTGCTAGCATTGTGAGAAAAGGAGATTATGGAAATAAAGGAGGAATATTGTGAACAAAACACAGGGATAAGGTAAAAGAGCCAGTGAACAAGTGTAGACAAAAGACCAATTATTTGTGACTGAGGAAATCAGTAATATTACAGAAAATAAAACCTTTGATCTGTGATTTGAAAGAGCATAGAAACAGCTACATTTTTTTTGAATGAGGAACACAATTGGAAGAACTATCATGACTTGATGTATAACATTATGAAGCTATGATTGTATCAGAATGGAACTAGTAAAGACAGCAAGAAAAATCAGCTGATTGAAAACTTGGTACTGAGTGAAGTGGGGATATTAATGCTGAGAATTTGGAAAAGAAGTTACCTCATGTGTTTTTGTAGCCTCAAACCTACAATTCTCAACTTTCAATTCAAGAATTTGATTTAGAGTAATATCAGGCCAGCAGTGTGCCTAGGCACATTGCAGAGACAAATATAGATTTCCTTTCTGAAGGAACTCACCTTTATTCTAGGCCTCAAAAAATGAGAAACTCATAGTCAAAAATAACAGATCTTACATGAAAACAAGTCTATCAGTGAGAATCAGTAGAAACAGTAAACAGCTAAAATAGACCCTCAAAGGACTTCAGGAAATGGAATTGTCAGACAAAAATTTAAAGGTATAAAATTGTGAAAATATGTGTAGGGACAAAACCCAAAACCAAACCTGTTACCATCAAGTCAATTCTGACTCATAGGGACCCTATAACGAGTAGAACTGCCCCATAGGTTTTCCAACGAGTGGCGGGTGGATTTAAACTGCCAACCTTTTGTACAGCAGCTGAGCTCTTAACCACTGTACCACCAGGACTGTGTAGGTACAAAGTACCATGAAAATGACTAGGAAAATTTTAAAAAGAAGCAAAAGTAACTTCTAGAAATGAAAAACACAATTGGACTAAAAAATTGAGCAGATGTATTTAACTGCAGAGTAGGTAAAACTCAAGAGAAAACTGAAAGATAAATCTGAAGAAGTTATTCAGAATGTAATAAAGAAAGCAAATAAATGGAACATATAAAGAGTATTAAAAGTTATGGAAGGTACAGTGACAAGGGCTAAGCTTACACACCGTTGTTGGAATTCTCCTTTCCTGCCCCCCGTAAGGGAAAATGAATGTAATAGAGGTGTTATTTGAAAACATAATGATTGAGAATTTTCTAGAACTGCAGAAAGATACCAATACATAGATATAAGAAGCCTAATACCAAATAAATAAATAAAATGAAATCTCTCCTGCACATATCATAGTGAAACTGTAGAACTCCAAAGATAAAATTTTAAAATCAGCCAGAAAATCATAGAAGACAGACGGCTTTAAGAGTGAAAACTTTTTATTGGCAAAAATAGAAATCACAAGACAATGATATTAAATCTTCAATGTGTTGAGAGACAATAATTTTTAAACTAGAATTCTGTGCCCAATGATGATACTGGGCAAAGAAAGTGGTGAATACAAGGGTAAATCTACTCAAATATTGACTGTATGAAGCAAAAATAATAACTTCTCGTGAGATTTAAAAAGAGAAAAATTGAAAACAATGGTGCATAAATTGGGAGAGGACTGAAAGGAGTTAAAATATTCTATGTGTTTTTCACCATCCAGAGGAGTGTAAAGATGCTGAATAACTTTAGGCTTTGCTAAGGTAAGTTTTCTGTAATTACTAGGTAATCATAAAAGGTTAAAAACACGATTATTTCTCCCAAAGAATATAAATTATTCTTTTCTCAGAAAAAATGGGATGAGAAAAAATATTCAATCCAAAAGATGGCAAGAATGGGGAGAAAAAGCAATAGAAATAGAATCCATAAAAAAAGATGGTAGATATCTTTCCAAATACATCAGTTGTAGTAAATAAATATGGATTAAAGCCTCCACTTTAAAATACAATAATTATCTGTCAGTCTGGATAAAATAAAATTCAATCAGATGCTGTTTATTAAAGACTAATTTAAATATAAGTATATACAAAGGATGAAAGTAAAAGAGTGTAAGAAGGTATTACATGCAAATTCTAATCAAACTATGACTGGTGTAGCTATATAAATATCATGTGTACTTTAAAGCAAAAAGCATTCCTAAAGCTAAAGCCAGTCTTCCATTCTGATAAAATGTTCACATGACCAAGAAGTTACAACAATTTTAAATTCAATGCCTAATAACATACTCTATGGGGCAGTTCTACTCTAACCTATAGGGTCGCTATGAGTTGGAATCGACTCAATGGCACTGGGTTTGGGTTTTTTGTTAATAACATAGCCGCTGAGTACAGTAACCAAAAATTGACAAAACTATAAGAAGCAATAAACAAATCCAAAATCATAGTGGAAATTTTCTACACTTCTCTCAGGAATTGATGGATTTCAATGACTTTTATTAAAATTTAGTAAAAATATGGAACCCTTTGGATAGCATAACTAGTAAAACACTTTATTTAATGGCTGTACTTTCAGAAAAATTCAGCCAACAAATGCAAAGTTCAACTAACAAATGCAGTGCATATTTCTTTCAAACATACACAGAACAATTATAAAGATTGATCATAAACTGGGCCCTGCAGATTAGGAAACGAATTATTTATTCCATGGTCTCTGACTACAATGTAATGACATTAGAAATAAATTAATAAGAACATAAATAAATAGAAAACAAACTAATAAGTAAATAAAAAAGTGGAAATATCTCATTTACTTCGAAATTAGAAAGTACCTTTCTAAATAATCCGTATGTCAAAAGGAAATTTTAATGAAAATTGGAAAGCATTTTTAGAACTGAACAGTAATAACAAATAAAACAAGGAAAGAAAAAATATGAAAGTTGGAAAGGAATAAATAAAACTGGCTTTACACACAGATAATTGTGTGTGTAGGAAATCCAAAAGAGTTCTGGTGGCACAGTGGTTAAAAGCTCAGCTGCTAACTGAAAGGTTGGTGGTTTGAAACCACTGGCTGCTCTGTGGGAGAAAGATGTGGTAGTCCGCTTCTGTAAAGATTACAGCTTTGGAAACCCTGTGGGGCAGTTCTACTCTGTCCTGTAGGGTCACTATTAGTTGGAAATCCAAAAAACTTTAGATAAATTATTAGAAATAATACATAAGCTTATTATCAATATAGAAATACATATACAAATTATATCAATATATACAGAGCTACTGCAATTCTAAAGACTAATAAGCAATTAGAACATATTTTAAAAGATGTCATTAAAAACAGCAACAAAATAAAGCATTAGAATTATATCTATGAACTTTATAGAGAAATATACAAAACTTATTGAAAGACATTTTAAAGTCATTTTTTAAAAGACCTAAAAATATCTAAATAAATGGAGAGATTTATGTTCATGAGTATTATGTTCAATATTATAAATATTTCAGTTCTCACTAAATTGACTCATAGATCAAATTCAATATAATAATTAAAAATAATAAAATCTAGGGATTATTTGGTGAAACTTGACAAATTAATTATGAAATATATAAGACAGTGCAAAGGGACAAAAATAACCAAGACACTCTTAAAAAAGAAAAACAAGGTGGTAAGATTTACCTGACCCACACCAGAATTTTTTATGAATCAACTGTGGTATTAAAACAGTGTGTAGGGAAACGTAATGGAACAGAATAGAAACTCAATGATATATGTCTGAAGTAGTACTGTAGATCCATGAGTAAAGAATAGACTTTTCAATGAATGAGTTACAATTGGTGATTCATAAAGGAAAATAAAACAAAACAAAACACAAGAAATTATGTATCTCACTATACACAAGCAATTTCAAGTGGAATTAAATATGAAAGAAAAATCTATAAAGCTTTTGGAGAAACCATACAGGAGAATAATTCTTGACCTATTGAATTACTAAATTTATGAAATAAGATACGAAAGAATTAACCTTAAATGAAAGGATTGATAAATATAACTACATTAAAATTAAGAGCTTCTTTCCATCGAAAGACCCTATCAAGAGAGTGAAAAATAAGCTAAAAACTGAGAGAAGATATTTGTGACACCTATAACTAGCAAACAGATAATATCTAAAATGTAAAAAGGACTTCTATAAATCAATAGGTATGTTGTCGTTGTTAGGTACAGTCAAGTCAGTTCCGACTTATAGTAACCCTATGTACAACAGAATGAAACACTGCCTGGTCCTGCACCATCCTCACAATCACTGCTATGCTTGAGCCCATCATTGCAGCCACTGTGTCAATCCATCTCCTAGAGCGTCTTCCTCTTTTTTGATGAGCCTCTACTTGACCAGGCATGATGTCCTTCTCCAAGGACTGGTCCCTCCTGATAATATGTCCCGAGTATGTGAGACAAGGTCTCATCATCCTTGCTTCTAAGGAGCATTCTGGAGGATGACTTATCAACAACCAGCGATATGCAGATGATACAACCTTGCTTGTTGAAAGCAAAAAGGACTTGAAGCACTTACTGAGGAAGATTCAAAGACTACAGCCTTCAGTATGGATTATACCTCAATGTAAAGAAAGCAAAAATCCTCACAACTGCACCAATAAGCAACATCATGATAATCCAAGAAAATATTGAAGTTGTAAAGGATTTCATTTTACTTAGATTCATAGTCAACACCCATGGAAGCAGCAGTCAGGAAATCAAGCGACACGTTGGATTGGGCAAATCTGCTGCAAAAGACCTCTTTAAAGTGTTAAAAAGCAAAGATGTCACTTGGAGGACTAAGGTGTGCCTGACCCAAGTCATGGTATTTTCAATCGCCTCGTATGCATGTAAAAGGTGGACAGTGAATAAGAAAGACTGAAGAAGAATTGCTGCCTTCGAATTATGGTGTTGGTGAAGAACATTGAATACACCATGGACTGCCAGAAGAACGAACAAATCTGTATAGGAAGAGTAAACCAATAAGTATAAACAACCAATAAAAAACAGGAAAAAGAATTGAAAGGCATTTCATGAAATAGGAAACGAATTGCCAATAAATCAATGGCCAATAAACCAGTTGAAAAGACATTCAACTCCATTATGAAAAAGATAAATGGCAATGAAAAATTTTTTAAGATATCATCACATACCCACCAGATAAGCAAAAATTTAAATACTGATGCTAAGTGTTGGTACAGGGAACTCCTTTAGACTGTTGGTGGGACTATAAATCAGTATGGTAATTTTGACAATTGGCATCATTTCATTGACTCAGCAGTCCTACTTCTAGAACTTATAACCTAGAGAAACTTTTACTTAGGCTTACTAAGAGCCACAATCAAGGATGTCAATAGTCACACTGCTAATTATATCCAATAACTTTAAAAATTACATTTAGAATGCCTAAATATACTGGTATATTCATATAAAGACTATCATATAGTAATGAAAAGGAATATAGCTGTAGGCATTCATTATGACTGAATTGCATAAACAGAATATTGAGGGAAAGAGCTAGTCAGGATACTTCCATTTGTATGAAATCAAAATGAACAAAATTAAAAAAAGTTATTGTTTAGGAATACATCCACTGTTGGAAAGCAATGCAAATAAAGTGAAGGAAAAACTAGCACAAAGATCAAATAGTGATTACTTCTAGCTGGTGAGTGAGGGAAATATGGTTAGTAGGGAGGGAGACTCCAAGGACTGGTAATACGAGAACTCTTAATCTGTGTGGTGGTTAGATGGGTATGCCTTCTATTGTTGATCTTTAGAATGCAAATATGTGCTTGTACACCCTTCCATGTATATATTTCACAATAGAAATATAAAATTAAACAAGGAATATATCCAGAATCTGACCACTTCTCAATATCTTTAATGCTATCACTGTAGTCCAAGCCACCACTACCTCCTTCCTTGATTATGGCAATGGTATCCTAAGTGTCTTCCTTCTCGCCTACAAAGTATTTCCACATAGCCCAAGTGGCTCTTTTAAGATGGAAGTCGGATCACATGCCTTTTCTGCTATAATGGCTTCTAATCTCATTCAGAGTTAATTTCAAAATCCTTATTATTGCTAACAAGTTAGACCACGATCTGCTCCCTAGTAGCACACTGTCTGACTCCTTTATCTCTGATTAAGAGTGACTACATGAATGCTTTTCTTTGTGATAAAATTTAACATATAGTTTGTAAGTTTTTCTGTGGGGTGATTTTGTGGCTGCCATTATTTTCCTAAAGCATTACCCTTTGTTCCTTCCTTGTTGGTGGTTAAAAATATATAGGGTTGCTTTTTTTGTGCAACACATATTCTACATATGCCCCTTTCTCTCCTACCATCTGCTTCAAAATTATCTCAACCCCACCCCTGTCTGAATTCTTAACACCCTTTCAGGGTTCTTTGGAATGTTTGTATGCTCTAACGCAAACATTATATTTCTGATGTAAGGCCATGTATTGGGCATTAAGACATATAGCATTAGGATATATTACATTGGGCAAATCTGCTGCAAAAGTTCTCTTTAAAGGGTTAAAAAGCAAAGATGTCACTTTGAGGATTAAGGTGCGCCTGTCCCAAGCCATGGTATTTTCAATTGCCTCATAAGCATGTGACTGGACAATGAATAAGGAAGACTGAAGACTTGATGCATTTGAATTGTGGTGTTGGCGAAGACTATTGAATGGACTGCCAGAAGAATGAAGCAATCTGTCTTGGAAAAAGTACAGACAAAATGCTCCTTAGAAGTGAGGATGGTGAGACTTCATTTCAAGTACTTCAGACATGTTATTAGGAGGGACCAGTCCCTGGAGAAGGACATCATGCTCGGTAAAGTAGGGGATCAGCAAAAGAGAGAAAGACCTTGGAAGAGATGGATTGACATAGTGTGGCTGCAACAGTAGGCTAAGCATAACGATTGTGAAGGTGATCAGGACTGGGCAGTGTTTCGTTCTGTTGTCCATAGGTCTCTATGAGTGGGAACCGACTTAACAGCACCTAATAACAACGAGGTCTTGATGCCACTGAACACCAGCCTCTTTGAAATGTGGATAAATAAATGTATACAAAAACTTTCATATTAAGGCCTTCTTCAGTACTTTTTTCCAGAACACTAGAGGAACACACACAGAACAAAAAACTGATATGGCTTGCTAACTGGACATCAATATTGAAAAGTTAAAATACGATCAATATATCAAGGAAATTTAATCTCCAGTTAATAAAGCTCCTGCAAAGAGTTGTCTTTTCTCATGCTTTTTGATTTCTTCCTTTCTGACTTAAACTACTCCAGTCAAGCTTTTATCGCCACTATTTCAGAGAAACCATTCTTGTCAAGATAATCAATGACCTTCATGTAGCCAAATCCAGTGATCAATTTTTAGTCCTGATCTTACTTAAGCTGTCATCAGCATTTGACACAGTTGATTACTCTCGCCTCTGGAACCTTTTTTTTTTTTTAAATTGGCCTCATAGATACCACACTTTCCTAGATTTCCTCATATTTTCCTAGCTACTCCTGAATTTCCTTTGCGGTTGTTGTTGTTTTTCCTTCCTGACTTCTTAATTTTGGAGAACCCCATGGATCATTCTTGGAAGCTCTCCCCTTCTCCATCTGCTTGCACTTCCTTGATGATCTCATTCATTCTCGTGCCACCCAAATTTATTACTTCCTCCTAGACCTCTCCACTGAACTCAGAATCTTGCCTTGTGTAGTCATGATTTCATACTTACACTCAAAACTGAACTTCTGATCATCTCCTCTAAAATTTCTCCACGTGCAGCCTTCCCAATCTCAGTTTCCAATGGCAACTTCCACCTTTTAGTTGCTCAGGACAAAACTTTGAGGTCATCCTTGACCTCTCTCTAACACTCCACATCCAATCCATCAGGAAATCCTGTTGGCTCTACTTCAAAATATATGCAGAATTTGACAGCTTTTAATCATTTTCACTGCTACCACTGTGTTCCAAGTCATCCTCATTTTTCACTTAATTACCTTAATAGTTGCCTAACTAGTATCCCCACTTTTAAGAGTAACCTCCTGTTCTTACTCCAATAACTAGTGTGTTTTAAACGTAAGTCAGACCAATACAAAACGTAGGTTATTCTCAATACCACAGCATCTATTATATTTAAAACATAAATCAAATCATGTCATTCTTTCTCTCAAAACCCTCCAATGGCTGTTTGCTTCACTCAGAGTAAAATAATTTTTACTACAACTTCTAAGGCATTATATAATCTAGTCCCCATTATCTTTCTGATATTTCATATTAATTTCCTTCTCATTCACTCAACTACAAACATATTGACGTCTTGACTGTTCTACACTTTTCCTTAGTGCTTTTACCGTTATTCATCTCCCAAACAGCCTCACACTTGGCTTTCTCTCTTGCTAAAGTTCTTCCCTCAAATTGCACCTTTCCAGAGACTTCCTTTCCTGGCCACCATATCAAAAAAGTTAAGCTGTTACTCCTGTTTCCTTGCTTACTTACTTTTTTTTTCTTAGCGTTTATCACCATTAACATTTATTTATTATTTTGCATTCTACTGTATTCCACTGCCTAGAATAATACATGGTACTTAGTTAAAAAAAAAAAAAAAAACCACTGCTGTTAAGTTGATTATGACCCATAGTGGCCCTATAGGACAGAGTAGAATGGCCCCATAGGGTTTCCAAGGCTGTAAATACACACACACCCCCACACACATATATACATATTAGATAAACATATTTATTAACATTTTAAGTTTTTTATACATACTTTAATGCATAGGTGTTAAAATATTACAAAAACTACTATAGAGACTGCTTATTTGAAAATATTAACTTCATATACATCAAAATGACCATCCTCAACTATATAATTAGAGTACAAAATACCTGAAGTATGTAAAAAAAATAAAGAAGTAATTTATCATACCTTACAGCCTTATAAAGAATTTCCAGCTAGCACAAAGAATTGATTTATTTTACAAAGAAGATTTACTTTGATAGTTTGAAGGCTGGTGCTATGTAGGACATTTTCCAAAAGACTAAAGAGGTACTTCAGAGAAAAATAAATGTATAAAATATGAAAATTATCAGAAAGTTTTTTAAAAAAGAGTACATTAAAAATTAGACAATCATTCTTTTAAAAAAGACATACGTCTTCTGTTCAAACAGATTGAAAAGACTCAGGTATTTTAAAATATTTTAGAAACACTCCCTCAATAATTTCCCAGACAGTAGCTTTCAGATGTTCCCTCAACCCCAGTGTTGCTCAGATGAAGTAAATCTTGTGAGAACTTACTACCAACCACAAGCTTTTGAGAGTATGTACCATATCTTACTCTTCCTCTTACCACCCCCTTACCCCAGTGCTTAGAAATAGGCCTCTTTGACAAATACTCACTGAGCTCAACTGTTGAAATTATAACAGTTAAAATATCAATTAATAGTCTTCGGAGGGTTGTGGGAAGTTTACACAAGTACTCAATGTGCAAAAACGTTTTAGTTTATCCTAATGTCCTAGCTCTTAGGAATACTATAGAGAAATTAAATGGGAAAAATTTTCTGAGTAGTCCATCTAATATGGATTTGTTAAAAAGAAAGCAGTCAGAAATTTTAGGAGGCAAGCTAAATATTGTTATTGTGTTCCACTGAGTTGATTCTAACTCATAGTGATCCTATAGGACAGAGTACAATTTCTCCAAGGCTGTAAATCTTTATGGGAGCAGACTGCCACATCTTTCTCCCATGGAGCAGCTGGTGGGTTAGAACTGTCAACCTTTAGGCTAATAGCTGAGCTCCTTAACCACTGCACCACCAAGACTCCTTTTTGGTATTTGGTAGCCACTCAATAATTATTGTGGAATGAATGATTTTACAGTGGCTTGTTCCACCATCCAGATGGAAAAAATAGCTACCTGGCACATATAAAAAGGATTTAAATGACATATTAATGACTTAAAATCAGATATGAAAGTAGGCTAAACTCAATGATGCTTACCAAGAAGCAAGTCATGAGTGCCAAGAGGCCCAGGGTCAAGTAGAGTCCTTTCATTCTTCCCCACTAGTCTCTGAAAGAAGGCACAAGGTTTGTTAACTCTTTGTTACAACTACATATACAAAAATTATTTTATTATAAAAAGACTATTTCTTGTTAAGGAAATTACTAAGAGTAATAAAAAAATATTTTTGGAATCTTTAAAGGAGGTAAAATGTAAATGCCAAACAAATACCATTACGGTTTAAATACCTTTTACATTTAATGCTTTAGCACATTTGCATTCTTGGAAAACAGACTTTCTTTCAATTTAAAATTAAAAAAATTAGTAAGTATGTAGAAGAGAAAATAGAAATATTGAACCACTTAGAAATTTTTGAATATTCATCATTATTCAAATGCTATAAACTGCATTTCAGCATTGAATATAAATAATTTACAGATTTTGTGAATTTTGTATTACCTATGTTACAACTGGGGCCCTGGTGGAGCAGTGGTTAAGTGTTTGGCTGCTAACCAAAATATCAGCACTTTGAATCCACCAGTAGCTCCTTGGAAACCCTATGGGGCAGTTCTACGCTGCCATATATGGTCACCTTGAGTCGGAATCGACTCGAAGGCAAAGGGTAAGTTACAACTGCCCTTCAGTATCGCATAGTATCAAGAGTTAGTGTGATTATGGGAGATATTGCATTGCATTGGGAATCCATTTAATGAAGTCTTGGAAAGTGAGAATTACTAAGGATCTGAGAGATGATGATGTCATGTAACGAGTTAGTACAGTATGTCATAAGGACACAGTTCCCAGCCTAGAAAACAGTTCTAGCCATTGTACAAAGAGTAGGCATCATGTATTGAGCTAATATGTTCTACGAACTGGGTTGTTTTATTTACATAACTCATTTGATTCTGGCAAGAGCCCTAGGAAGAAGATATAATCATTTTTTTATTTTACAGATAGATAAACTAAGACAAAACCAGTAAATGACAAAGCTAGGATTTGAAGCCACCACTCTGACACAAAAGATAATGAATTTATCTGTTATGCTATAGAGGATAATCTAAAAGATAATATCTTTTCCTCCAAGAAATTCCACAAGAAAGACTTCGTTTTTGGAAGGTTTCTCTAATGTGCACTTATATTTGTTAGTTCTATACCTTTATCTGGGAAATTAATTAAACTGCAGAACTATAGTAATGGAGTAAGACAGGGAACTAAAGTTAATTTTTTTTCATTTACTCAACTATATTATACAAAAGTAAATGCCACAGCTTGATTTCCGAGTGGAAATAATATGAATCACAACATTCAGTCCCTGTGTTAGGAAAAGCATTCAATTAATTTAAGACTACTGTCAAGCAAGTGAATGTTATTTGACATTAAAAGTTTTGAAGAGAAATCTAGAGATGGCCAATTAGATGGTCCTGGTTCTTCCAAAGGGCCTGATGACTATCCTTCAGTATCATATTCCTTAACATCTATTTTGTAAATATATAAAAACAGCATCATTGACTGCACTTTCATTAAAAGCATGTCAAAGGTTTATCCAATCAGAGTGCATTACTAATTAACTTGAAAGATCCAAAGGTAGAAGAATGAGTTAGAATTTCATTCCAAAAGCCTCTATTGAAAATTACCAATACCTTTGTTTGCAGTGTCCTTCTTTCCCAAGGTGGTCAAATTACTTGTTAAATGAATTCTTGTCAGCTACTATGTTTGGGCATCTTTCCGATCCACGAGTAAGTGAAGACTAAGGACAAGTAAGAACCAATGAGACTAAGATGGTTTTTATAACCTGTGTCAGTTCTTTCTCAAGATAGGGAATATTTGGTTGAAAGAGAAGGTCATGTTTGGATTAAACAAAAGGATAGTTGTCATTTACTGAGTTTGACAGTTGTTCTTTGTGTTCCTTCCTGAGGAACAGTTGTGCCGTGATTTAACATGTCAGATATTTCCAAGTGCCTAAATTAAATGTTTTGCAAGTTTTGGTAACTTTTGGGCCATTGGAGTCCCTAGAGCTGATGTTTCCGTATCCTTAAGAAAACCTAATGGCCTTAGTCAAAAATACCCCTCATAATTATGCCCAATTTACCCAAGGTGTAGTGTGCCAGTTGAGAAAGATCAATAAAAAATATTAAAGGCATGCCATCGGCATCATTTGTTTGTTCTGTAAGTTTCATTGATCTGTTGTGTTTTGTTTTCCATTTTTGCACCTGCCTCAGTATGCCTTTTATCATCATGACGTATACATCTGTCTGAATTGCCCACTTGGTTAGAGAAAAGTTTGGTGTCTTGTTCTCCTTTGTATTGGCCATAGTTCCTAGCATAGAACATTGTGCAAATTAAGTACTCAATACATGCTTGTTGAATTTGATTTTATCATATCTCACAGAAGATATGACTTTTAGAAATGGAAAATATAATGTAGAGGAATACTTGAAATATGAGTCTCAGAATTAAAATAGTAAGTGTTCATAATTTTTGTGAACATCATTTACTTCCCTCTTAGAGCTCTGTCACCATTCTTTTTCCCCTGCTTCTCCGGTGATGTTTGGCCACATATTCATGAAGACTAGTTTTCTCAAATCCTATTCCTCTATGAAGGAGCCCTGGTGGTGCAGTCATTAAAGCAATTGACTGCTTCTCAGGAGAAAGATGCAGCAGTCTGCTTCTGTAAAGATTTACATAACCTTAGAAACCCTATGAGTCGACGCAACAGCACTGGGTTTAGTTTTGGTTTTGGTTTATTCCCTTATGAAGCCACCCTTGATGAGATCACCAGTATCGTTGATTTTTTTTCTTTCTCATTTCTCTGAGGTTTGACTATTGGTTGTTGTTGTTGTTAGGTGCCGTCGAGTCAGTTCCGACTCACAGCGACCCTATATGCAACAGAATGAAATGCTGCCCAGTCCTGCACCATCCTCACAATCGTTGTTATGCTTGAGCCCATTGTTGCAGCCACTGTGTCAATCCATCTTGTTGAGGGTCTTCCTCTTTTTTGCTGACCCTCTATTTTAGCAAACATGATGCCCTTCTCCAAGGACTGGTCCCTCCTTAGGGATGTTTTCAGCTGTTTCTTGTCATTTTGAATTGTACCACATCAGCAAATGAAGATCCTGAAAACTTTCCTCCATCCACATCATTAAGGTCATATTTTGAGTGCCTTCCAACCTGAGGGGTTCATCTTCTGGCACTGTATCAATGTCCCACTGCTATTCATAAGGTTTTTACTGACCAGTTTTTTTAGAAGTAGATTACCAAGTCCTTCATCCTAGTCTGTCTTAGTCAGAAAGCTCTGCTGAAACCTGTCCACCATGGGTGACCCTGCTGGTATTTGAAATACCAGTAGCATACTTTCCAGCATCACAGCAACACATAAGCCACCAGAGTATGACAAGCTGACAGAAATGTGAAGGACTATTGGTTAAATTTAGTCCTCTGTTATGCTTCTTCTTCTTGGTCTCCCTCTCCTTTCCTTGCATCTATGCATTTATGATTTCAAATCTGTTAAGTGTCTTATTATTGTTTTCTGAAACAGTGAAGTATCTAGTGTGATACTTTCTCTTCTATTTTCATGCTAGCTTTAGAGTTGCCCCCAAATCATCCAGAAGTTTTAATTTGTGAAGTCTTTGTGTCCTGGAGTCTATGAACTGTGGTGTCTTGCTTACAGAAACTCGTAATTCAGCCTATGAATTTGCCTTGTTTTAATAATGTTAAGACTTATTAATCAAAGGTTATTAGCCAACTAGCTAAAATGCAACAGAAATAAATCAAAAGCTTTTAATTTAATTGCTTTTTATGGAAAGGTAGTAAACTCTTTTATGCCAAGGTAACTGTGGGGCATTAATTTTTGATAACATCAGGGCTCATTAACAATACATAAAGTTGGTATTGTTGCATTCACCATGTCCGTAAGTGTGTACATCATAAGAAGGTTAGACAAACAATTTGTACTTTGCAGTAAATGGCTCATTTGGCATTTTCAGTCTTTTCCATTTGGGTCTACTTTTCTGTTGACTTATATTGTCTGTTCATAAAGCTTCCGTGGATGCTTTTAAAGAATGTTCATTTCCTTTGGTGAAGGATAAGATAGCACACAATACTGGGAATGTCAGCACAGCTTGACCAGATCAAAGTCAAAGAAGTTTCACAGACACATCCAAGCGCCCTGAAAGACTGAGCTACTGGGCTGAGGGCTGGAGATCATGGTCTCGGAGGACATCTACCTTAATTGGCATGACATAGTCTATAAAGAAAATGTTCTACATCTGGCTGTGGTGAGTAGTGCCTAGAATCTTAAAAGCCCACGACTGACCGTCTAAGACACATCTGCTGGTCCCATCCTGCCTGGAGACACAAGGGAAAGACTAGTCCAAAGGACTAATAATGGACTACAACTACCACACCTCCACCAGCCTGAGCCCAGAACAACTAGAAGGTGCTAAGTTACTGCCACTGACAGCTCTGGAAGGGATCAAAATAAAGGGTGGCAGACAGTCGGAGAAAAATGTGGAACAAAATTCAAATTCACACACACACACACGCACACGCACACATATGAAAAGACCACACCTGCTGGTCTGACAGAGACTGGAGAAACCCTAAGAGTATGGTTCCCCAACACTCCTTTAACTCAGTACTGAAGTCAATCCTGAGGCTCACCCTTCAGCCAAGATGGCTAGGTGATTAAGAACTCAGCTGCTAAGCAAAAGGTCAGCAGTTCAAATCCACCACCTGCTCCTTGGAAACCCTATGGAGCAGTTCTACTCTGTCCTATCGGTTTACTATGAGTTGGAATCAACTCGATGACAATGGATGGGGTAGAGTATAAACTCAAAATCCATTGTTTTCAAGCTGATTCCCACTCCTAGCGACCCTATAAGACAGAGTACAACTGCTCCATAGGGTTTCCAAGGAGCAGCGGGCAGATTCAAACTACCAGCCTTTTGGTTAGCAGCTGATCTTTTAACCACTGTGCCACCAGGGCTCCAAGGGCCAAAAATAACATATGTGAGGGATGTGCTTTATAGTTCAGTCATGTATATGAGACTAATGTGCACACCACCCCAAAAGCAAAAATGGGAAGGAAGGAAGGGACAGGAAAACTGGACAAATGGAACCAACTGGGATGTTGACATAATGTGGGGTTGGCAACCAACGTCACAGTACAATTTGTGTATTTACTGTTTAATGAGAAACTAATTTGTTCTGTAAACTTTCACCTACATCACAACTAAAAAAAAAGATTTTTTTTTTTGTTGTTTTGGGTACCTACTATTATTAAGCACAGAAACCATGCTTCTCAAATTCTCTTCCATCCTTACTTTTTCTTTTGATGGCCTGTGTTTTGAGAGACTGTGTGTGAAATTTTCCTACCAGTATTTGCAATTGTCAATTTTTTCTTGTATTTATCACACTTCTTATTTATATTTCAAGTTTTCTGTAGTTAAGGGCATGAAGTTTCATGAGTCTTATATTTTCTAGATAGATTATTACTTTTGTTAATATAAAATTTCCGTTTATCTCACTCAATTTTTTTTATTTTGAATTGTTTTCTTTAATATTGTCATAATACTTTTCTTTCTGTAATATTTTCCTGAATATATTTTCTCTTTTTTCTGTTAGATATTTTGTCAATTTTTTTGAAATTGTGTTTCTTGCAAATAACATTCAACTGTATTTTTAAAAGTAACCGAGGAAATTTTGTCTTTTAGTATGAAATTCAAGCTATTTGTATTTTCTCTGTTTACTGCTATGTTCTAATTTATTGCCTCTCTCGTTTTATATTTTATTCCCCAAGCTGTTTTTTTTCTCTTTTTCCTCATTATTTTTGCTTGGAATAATTAAGTTTTCTAAGTTTTCTCTTTCCTATGGGTTTGAACATTTTATAACTTATTGGTGTTGTTTTCATTAACATTAGAAATTAACATTGCCATTAATAGCTAACATTAGAAATCAATCAAGACCACCCACATACTTAGTGATTTGCTAGAAGGACCAACAAGATTCAACATATAGATGTACTCAAGATTAAGGTTTATAACAGCAAAAGGATAAATGATAGGATCAGCATGGGGGGAAAATACAGGTGGGGTCTGGTAACTCCACATACAGGTTTCTTTATGTTCTCTCACTCCTGTAAGAGAACATACATTTAAGTATGGTCCTCTCTTCAGCAATGAAAAATGTAGTCACGTGTATATCATGTTTCTGCCGACAGGAGCCTAATGGAGGATTCAGTGACCATGGTTTTTACTGGGGGCTGGATATGTAGGCATCCTTTGCCTATCAAGTCCCAAGATTCTAGAATCCCAGAAGGAAAGTAGATACTCAGCATAAGTCACATTGTTTGTATAAAGAGCCTAGGCACAGTGAATCAACTTTATTTGTTAGTAATTCAAGAAACATTCTTCAAATTCAAGTTCCCAGATCAACCTTGCAAGCAGGCTCTTCTAAAGATAACATCCTCAGGTCTGCTGTGTTAATTCTTTTCTGTACAATGCCATACACTTCTCTGTCTAAGCTTATTTATTTTACTCTCTGTGGAGCACCTACAAGGAGCCCTGGGGACTCAGTGGTTAAAGTGTTATGCTGCTAACTGAAAGGTCTTCGGTTTGAACGCACTAGTTGCTCAACACGAGGAAGTTATAGCAGTCTGTTTCTGTACAGATTACAGCCTTGGAAACCCTGTGGGGCAGTTCTACTATATTTTTTAGAGTCAAAGTCCTATTTATTCTTTCCAAAATTTTCAAGATAAAGTTTTTCATCTTTTGTTCTCCCACAAACTTCACGTAAAGGCACTTACAATTTTTAAAGCATACGTAACACTTCCTTGCAATTCTCATTCATACCTCTCTAACCAGAGTACAGAGTATAGTAACTGGTAAAGATAAGCAACACAGTAAACTTTTTGACTGAATTGTTTAATGTGTTAATGAGTGTATAACTAATGATGGCATCCTGCCTTGTGAGCAGTTATTAATTTTATATTGAATTGTTAATTATTTTTAGAATGGAAGCTAGCTGAAGCACAATTTGGAACAGTGAATAATTCAGAAAGAATACTTATTCAGCTAAAATTTTTTCTTGCATTTTTTGTTGTTGTTGCTGTTGACGACCATCTATTCAAGAGACAGACTTGCTTAGACTCCTTAATTTTCACAAAAGTGGTTTGGCTTTACTTTTGTTTTGGTTTACTTTTTCAATGCCTATGGTGGTGCTCTATGGTATTTTGCCAGAGAATACAATTACCTGTTACCAGGAAATTTAGGGGGAAAATATATGATAGAATATCCAAGGACAAAACAAGTTATTCAATTTTTACATTACTATATTTCATCCTTGGATTAAGGTAGGCTATTAGAACAGAGCCCTAGTGGTGCAGTGGTTAAGAGCTAAGGCTGCTAACCAAAAGGTCAGCAGTTCAAATTCACCAGCTGCTCCTTCAAAATCTTATGGGCAGTTCTACTCTCTGCTGTAGGGTCAGTATGAATTCAAATCAACTTGACAGCAGTGGGTTTGGTTTTGGTTCATCAGAAAAAAGAGGGAGCCACGGTGATAGTAGTGGTTAAATGCTCTGCTGCTAGCTGAAAGGTCCGCAGTTAGAACCCACCAACTGCTCCGTGGGAGAAAGATGGGCAATCTGCTTCAGTAAAGAATGCAGTTCTGCTCTGTCCTATAGGGTTGCTATGAGTTGGAATCAAGTGAATGGCAATGAGTTTTTGGGCATTAGAGAGAACGGAGTCCCTGGGTGGCTGCTAAATGAAAGGTTGAAAGTTTGAGTGAACCCAGAAGCACCTTGGAGGAAAGGCCTGGTGATCTACTTCTAAAACATCAGTCATCGGAAACCCTATGGAGCACAGTTCTACTCTGATACACATGGCGTGGCAATGAGTTACAATCGACTTGACAACAGGTTTTTTTTGATATTGGAAAGAACTGGATATTTGAATCATGCTGCCCTTGCTTCTCATAAAAATGCCTTCAACCAGCTGTCAGTTAGGTCATTATACCTACAGGAGCCCTGGTGGTGCAGTGGTTAAAGCAATTGACTGCTAACCACCAGTGGCTCCGTAAGAGAAAGATGTGGCAGTCTGCTTCCACAGAGATTCATAGCCTTGGAAACCCTGTGGGGTTCCTATGAGTTTGCTGCAGTGGGTTTGGTTTTGTATCTACAGTTTACATTGATGAAATTGATTAGAAACACCAAATGGCACCGGTTCCTGAATTTCCTGAAGACTTATTTTCAAGGTTGTCATTTACACATTATATAATTACTCTTACAGGAAGCCCATATTAAAAATACTTTTCAGAATCTGTCAGGAAAATGTTTTCCTTTCTTGAAGAAATGGTATGCTTTGTTTTTCTTATAGGCTGCATATATGTGCTCCTGTTTTTTGGTTCAGCTCACAGGAAGCCTGGAGAAAATTTTAAGTAACTAAATAGATGTCACGGTTATAAGACTATAAACCTTCCTTCTCCACGGACTTACCTTCCTTTTTTTAACTATGATTTCCCTGGCCTTAATTTTTTTTTTTAATTAATTTTTATTGTGCTTGAAGTGAAAGCTTACAAATCAAGTCAGTCTCTAGTACAAAAATTTATATGTACCTTGCTATGCACTCCTAATTGTTCTCCCCCTATATAAGACAGCACATTCCTTCCCTTCCCTTTCCATCCTCGTGTCCATTCAGGCAGCCTCTGGCTCCCTCTACCCTCTTATCTTCTTTCCAGACAGGAGATGCCTTCATAGTCTCTTGTGTCCACTAGATCCAAGAAGCTCGTTCTTCACCAGTATCATTTTCCATCCCACATTCCAGTCCAATCCCTGTCTGAAGAGTTGGCTTTGGGAACGGTTCCTGTCTTGGGCTAACAGAAGGTCTGGGGACCATGGCCTCCAGGGTCCTTCTAGTCCCAGTCTGACCACTAAGTCTGGTCTTTTTATGAGAATTTGGGGTCTGTATCCCACTGCTCTCCTGCTCCCTTGGGGGTTCTCTGTCAGGGCAGACATTGATTGTGGCTGGGCACCATCTAGCTCTTCTGGTCTCGGGCTGATGTAGTCTCTGGTTTATGAGGTACTTTCTGTCTCTTAGGAAACCCTGGTGGTGTAGTGGTTAAGTGCAATGGCTGCTAACCAAAGGGTTGGCAGTTCGAATGCACCAGGCACTCCTTGGAAACTCTATGGGGCAGTTCTACTATGTCCTATAGGGTTGCTATGAGTTGGAATTGACTCGACAGCACTGGGTTGTTGTTTGTTGTTGTTCTGTCTCTTAGGCTCATAATTTCCTTGTGTCTTTGGTGTTCTTCATTCTTCCTTGTTCCAGGTGGGTTGAGACCAATTGATGCATCTTAGATGGCCACTTGCTAGCATCTAAGACCCCAAGAAAGGCGATCCAACTGAATGTGGAAATTATAGAACAATATCATTAATATCACATTGAGCAAAATTTTGCTAAAGATCATTCAAAAAAGGCTGCAGCAGTATATTGACAGGGAACTTCCAGAAATTCAGGTCGGTTTCAGAAGAGGACATGGAATGAGGGAAATCATTGCTAATGTCAGATGGATCCTGGCTGAAATCAGAGAATACCAGAAGGAAGTTTACCTATGTTCTATTGACTATGCAAAGACATTCGACCGTGTGGATCATAACAAAATATGTATAACATTGCGAAGAATGGGAATTCCAGAACACTCGTGAGGAAGTTCCAGTTCCTCATGAGGAACCTTTACATAGATCAAGAGGCTGTTGTTTGGACACAACGAGAGGATACTGATTGGTTTAAAGTCAGGAAATGTGTGCGTCAGGGTTGTATTCTTTCACCATAGCTATTTAATCTGTATGCTGAGCAAATAATCCGAGAAGCTGGACTATATGAAGAAGAATGGGGCATCAGGATTGGAGAAAGACTCATTAACAACCTGTGTTATGCAGATGACACAACCTTGCTTGCTGAAAGTGAAGAGGACTTGAAGCACTTACTAATGAAGATCAAAGACCACAGCCTTTAATATGGATTGTACCTTAACATAAAGAAAACAAAAATCCTCACAACCGGACCAATGAGCAACATCATGATAAACGGAGAAAAGATTGAAGTTGTCAAGGGTTTCATTTTACTTGGATCCACAATCAGCAGCCATGGAAGTAGCAGTCAAGAAATCAAAAGATGCATTGCATTGGGTAAATCTGCTGCAAAGGACCTCTTCAAAGTGTTGAAGAACAAAGATGTCACCTTGAAGACTAAGGTGTGCCTGACCCAAGCCATAGTATTTTCAATCTCATCGTATGCATGTGAAAGCTGGACAATGAATAAGGAAGACCGAAGAAGAATTCATGCCTTTGAATTGTGGTGTTGGCGAAGAACATTGAATATACCATGGACTGCCAAAAGAACTAACAGATCTGTCTTGGAAGAAGTGTGGCCAGAATGCTCCTTAGAGGCAAGGATGGCGAGACTGTGTCTTACATACTTTCAACATGTTGTCAGAAGGGATCAGTCCCTGGAGAAGGACATCATGCTTGACAGAGTACAGGGTCAGCAGAAAAGAGGAAACCTACAACAAGGTGGATTGACACAGTGGCTGAAACAATAAGCTCAGGCATAGCAACAATTGTGAGGATGGTGCAGGACCAGGCAGTGTTTCGTTCTGTTGTGCTTAGGGTGGCTGTGAGTTGGAACTGACTCGACGGCACCTAACAACAACAAAAACAAGACTCCAGAAGCCACTCTCCAAAGTGGGATGCGGAATGTTTTTTTAATAGATTTTATTTTGCCAGTTGGCTTAGATGTCCCCTGAATCCGTGGTCCCCAAACCCCCACCTCTGCTATGCTGGCCTTCGAAACATTCAGTTTATTCAGAACACTTCTTTGCTTTTGGTTTAGTCCAGTTGTGTTGACCTCTCCTGTATTGTATGTTGTCTTTCCCTTCACCTAAAATAAAACTTATCTTCTGTCTAATTAGTGAAAACCTCTTCCTCCCTCCGTCCCTCCCCCATCTCATAACCATCAAAGAATATTTTGTTCTCTGTTTAAACTGTTTCTCCAGTTCTTATAATAGTGGTCTTATACAATATTTGTCCTTTTGCAACTGACTAATTTCACTCAGCATAATGTCTTCCAGGTTTCTCCATGTTATGAAATGTTTCATGGATTCATCATTGTTCTTTATCAGTGCACGTAGTATTCCACTGTGTGAATATAAAAAAAAATATATATATATATATATATATACAAATAGCATAATTTATTTATCCATTCATCTGTTGATGGGCACCCTGGTTGCTTCCATCTTTTTGCTATTGTAAACAGTGCTGCAACGAACATGGGTGTGCATATATCTGTTCGTGTAAAGGCTCTTATTTCTCTAAGACATATTCCAAGGAGTGAGATTGGTGGATTGTATGGTAGTTCTATTTTTAGTTTTTTAAGGAAGCGCCAAATTGGTTTCCAAAGTGGTTGCACCATTTTACATTCCCACCAGCAGTGTATAAGTGTTCCAGTCTCTCCACAACCTCTCCAACATTTATTATTATGTGTTTTTTTTTTTTTTTTTTATTAATGCCAGCCTTGTTGCAGTGAGATGGAATCTCATTGTAGTTTTGATTTGCATTTCTCTAATGGCTAATGATTGTGAGCATTTCCTCATGTGTTTGTTAGCAGTCTGAATGTCTTCTTTAATGAAGTGTCTGTTCATATCCTTTGCCCATTTTTAAACTGGGTTATTTGTCTTTTTGTAGTTGAGTTTATGCAGTATCACATAGATTTTAGAGATCAGAAGCTGATTGGAAATATCATAGCTAAAAATTTTTCCCAGTCTGTAGGTAGTCTTTTTACTCTTTTTGGTGAAGTCTTTGGATTAGCATAAGTATTTGATTTTTAGGAACTCCCGTTTACCATTTTTTTTTCCATTTACCTGGTTTCTCTTCCGCATTGTTTGTAATGTTTTGTATACTGTATATGCCATGAATTAGGGCTCCTAACGTTGTCCCTATTTTTTCTTCTGTCATCTTTATCATTTTAGATTTAATATTTAGGTCTTTGATCCATTTTGAGTCAGTTTTGTGCATTGCGTGAGGTATGGGTCTTGTTTCATTTATTTGCAGGTGGATATCCAGTTATGCCAGCACCATTTGTTAAAAAGACTGTCTTTTCCCCATTTAACTGACTTTGGGCCTTTGCCAAATATCACCTGCTCATATGTGGATGGATTTATGTCTGGATTCCCAATTCTGTTCCACTGGTCTATGTATCTGTTTTTGTATCACTACCAGGCTGTTTTGACTACTGTGGTGGCATAATAAATTCTAAAATCAGGTAGCATGAGGTCTCCCACTTTGTTCTTCTTTTTCAGTAATGCTTTACTTGTCTGGGGCCTCTTTCCCTTCCATATGAAGTTGGTGATTTGTTTCTCCATCTCATTAAAAAATGTTGTTGGAATTTGTATCAGAATTGCATTGTATCTATAGATGGCTTTTGGTAGAACAGACATTTTTATAATGTTAAGTCTTCCTATCCATGAGCAAGGTATATTTTTCCACTTATGTAGGTCTCTTTTGGTTTCTTGCACTAGTGTCTTGTGGTTTTCATTGTATAGGTCTTTTACATCTCCAGTAAGATTTATTCCTAAGTATTTTATCTTCTTGGGGGCTACTGTAAAGGATATTGACTTGGTGATTTCCTCTTCAATGTTCTTTTGTTGGTGTAGAGGAATCCAACTGATTTCTGTATGTTTATCTTTTATCCTGATACTCTGCTGAACTCTTCTATTAGTTTCAGTAGTTTTCTTGAGGATTCTTTAAGGTTTTCTGTGTATAAGATCATGTCATCTGGAAATAGAGATACTTTGACTTCTTCCTTATCAACCAGGTTGCCCTGTATTTCTTTATCTAGCCTAATTGCTCTGGCTAGGACCTCCAGCACAATGTTGAGTAAGAGTGGTGGTAAAGGGCATCCTTGTCTGGTTCCCATTCTCAAGGGGAATGCTTTCAGAATCTCTCTGTTTAGATGATATTGACTGTTGGCTTTGTATAAATGCCCTTTACTATGTTGAGGAGTTTTCCTTCTATTCCTAGTTTGTTGAGGGTTTTTATCATGAATGGGTGTTAGACTTTTTCAAATGCATTTTCTGCATCAATTGATAAAATCATGTAATTCTTGTCTTTTGTTTTATTGATATGGTGGATTACTTTAATTGTTTTTCTTATGTTGAACCATCCCTGCATACCTGATTTGAATCCCAGTTGGTCATGGTGAGTTATTTTTTTGATATGTTGCTAAATTCTATTGGCTAGACTTTTGTTGAAAATTTTTGCATCCAAGTTCATGAGGAATATTGGTCTGTAATTTTCTTTTTTTGTGGTGTCCACCTGGTTTTGATATCAAGGATATACTGGCTTCATAGAATGAGTTTGGGAGTATTCTGTCCTTTTCTATGCTTTGAAATACCTTTAGTGGTAGTAGTGTTACCTTTTCTATGAAATTTTGGTATAACTCTGCAGTAAAGCCATCAGGGTCAGGGCTTTTTTTTTTTTGTTGGTAGTTTTTTGATTACCTTTTCAATCTTTTCTTTTGTTATGGGTCTATTTAGTTGTTCTACCTCTGTTTGCGTTAGTTTAGGTAGGCAGTGTGTTTCTAGGAATTCATCCATTTGTTCTAGGTTCTCAAATTTGTTAGAGCACAATTTTTCTTAGTAATCTGATATGATTCTTTTAATGTCAGTTGGGTTTGTTGTGATATTGCCCATCTCATTTCTTATTCAGGTTATTTGCTTCCTTCCCTGTTTTTCTTTTTTCACTCTGGCCAATGGTTTATCAATTTTGTTAATTTTTTCAAAGAACCAGCTTTTGGTTTTGTTAGGGTTTCTTCATTTTCTTAATTTTTTTGTCTGATTTCTCTTCAAATGTATTGGTGCCAAGTGCCTTATCCTCCATCTCCCCAATTCTGCTTTCCAGTTCCTCAGTTCTGCTCTCTAACTTCTTATTTTATTTTGTAATTTTATTTTTGAATTTCTGAGTGCTGTTTCTCTTTGGATTCTTGCAGTTCATTAAATTTTTCATTATGTTCTTGAATAATCTTTTTAATTTCTTCAGCTGCTTTATCTGTGTGTTACTGAGCTTTTTCTGTACATTGCCTGATTTTATTCCTAATGTCTTGCAGCATTCTGTATATTAATCTTTTGTATTCTACATCTGGCAATTCCAGAAATACATCTTCATCCAGGAGAGTCCTTGATTCTCTGTTTTGGGAGTTTGTTGAAGCAGTCATGGTCTGCTTCTTTATGTGATTTGATATTGATTGCTGTCTCTGAGCCATCTATAAGTTATTGCAATAATTTATTTTATGTTTGCTCACTGTGTCCTATCTTCTTGCTTTGTTTTGTTTCAATATACCCAAATAGGCTACTAGAGTGTGTTAACTCGATTATTGGAGGCTTTGAAGCACTAATGTCCTGTTACCAGATGGTTAGAACTGTTACCAGGTGTATAAGCCTATAAGTCCATTCATTATTCTTGTATAGCTTCAGCTCAGGTGTCCTGATAGTCACTCACCAATGTGTGGTGTAGGCCCTTGCCTACTTTCTTAGAGGAGTAGTGGTGATGGTTGTATGCACGAGTTTCTGGTAGCAGCAGGGGACCATATTCTGACGAGGGCAAGGTGCTGACAGCCTTTCCCCCAGTGTCAGTGAGGAAGGAGCATCTCTGTTCTCTAGAGCAGTCTGGTGGGTGGGCTCTGCAGCTGTATCTTAAGCATCCAATGCTTATACCTGTAAAGACTCTTAGGCACCATTATCCTCAGACCCTTTTCACATGTTGCTAGGCAGGGTGGTTGGAGCCTCAGCCCTCAGGTCCCTGCTGTGGGTAGATGAGGGCTCTGTTTAGTAGGTAGAGTGATATCAGACCTCCAAAACCTCCCTCTCCACTGCACAGCTGAAACAATTGCACTCAGACCTCTAACAGATTTGCCTTTGCATTATAACAGCCACCTGGATCCATGTAGGGGTGAAAACCAAAGTCTGTGGATCATTTATGCCTGGACCGGAGCTGCTTCTGCTCTGAGCTTCGAGTTTACGGGAGTCGGGAAACTATTCCCCCCTTTGTTAATTTGCCCTTTCTCCCAGGCCAGGAGAATGGGTCAGAGAGAGTGTGGCATGGCACATTCTATCTCAGGCCCAGGGAATTCAAATGTTAATAAAGCTGGCTGGGGCAGAGGGGGGAGGGATCAGGTAGGTAGGAAAGAGTACCTTCAGGAGAAGGAGCTATTAGAGCCTGCAGTAAATTAGACAAAATCACTTACCTTGTGTGGAGAGTGCTGTTTTATCTCAGATTCCAGAGGCATGTGTAGCCATTGTGTGGTGGCTGCGTCCATGCCAAGTTTGCCCCAGGGGGTTAGGGCTACACCCAGCACCTGCCTTCTTTCAGTGAAGCAGCTTTGTCCTAAACCCCACAGCAAGATCTGTGGCCATCACACAAGGGGGTCGGGGTGCCAGTACTTCATTTGCCTTTTTTTCACTGAGGCAGCACAAACTCTGCAGGCAGTCCCAACAAAGATGCCACAGTGCTGGGGGAACACAACCCTGCCCCCCTTCTTTGGTGAATCTGCTGTGTCTCAGGAAGTCACCATCAGCCCTGCCACATTCATGCCCAAGAATGGCGCCAAGGAATCAGAACTGAGATGCTGCATGGGCTCAGCAACTCGTGGCTGCCTCTACACGGTCTTTTGCTCACCTGACACTCAGGTTGCCTCCTTAGCCCTGTGCTTGATGCTCAGGGTTCATAGATTGTCATATATGCAATTGATTCACTTTTTTTTTTGAGTCTTTGTTGCAAGAGTGTTCAGGGGAAGCTTCCGACTAGTTAGCCATCTTGGCCCCACCTGGTCTTAATTTTTCAATAATAAATTTCCAAAATGATTTTAATTTGGTTTAGACCTAGCTTTTTAAAAAAATTATATGGTTATAAAAATGCATTTTAATATGAATGTATCTACCTCAGAGGAAATAATTTTTTCAAAATTCAATTAAACATTTATTGGGCACCTACTATATGTTGGGCTCTGTGAGTACAAAAATAAATGACATATGAGTCAAAGAAGAGATGAAAAATGTTGTGAGGGTAGGAGATGGGAGTAAGGTCTTCAACGTGTGTGTAAAGCAACCTCGTTTCCCACATCTTAATCTCAAAGAAGGAATATTCATTATGGTCCCTCCACTGGCCTCTGCATATCCCTCACTCTAGAGTGACTGATCGTTAAGGCAAGAAGAAGGAAATAAACATCCATGGTATAGTGTTTCCTTTGTTCTATTTGGAGCGAGCCTGCCGTCAGGAGGCTCCTATTCTGCTCTGCCCCTCCGTACCATAAGTTTCACAAGACAAGGCTCTGTCCAACATGGAGGTGTATGGTGTCCAGTGTTGCCAGTGTGGTTCAGACTATCTAATTGTGGGGTCCAGAACACATGCCATGTTCTCCAATCTAGCCAATTAACTAGTAAAGCTGGTATTTTGATCTTTATGTTTCAGACTCCAGAATCTGTTAATTTGTTCTAAACTCAGTCCTGAACCAAAAATGTAATTTTTAGGCCTCTTAAATTCCAACATGAAATATAGTAATGTAGAAATAAGAATTAATTATCACAATTTTTCCAACCTCTCAAAGACAAGCACTGTTAATATTTTAGCATATTTTCTTATAGTATTTTTCTATATGTAGGTTTACAAACACCTTAAGCCAGAAGATATTGTTTTAGGTTTGTCTTTATAACTTTATACCTAGAAGAGTTGATATATTAATAAGTTAATGACTTTTTTGTGTGTGCACAAATGCAATTTTCTTCTATAATTCCACAAAATCTCATATTGTTTACAACGTTTTTTGATGACAAAAAATGGAAATGAGCATAAAGTTTAGCAGCAGAAAATTTTATATATTTGAAGGTGGAATAGCAGTTATGATTTTTCTGGCACCTGGTTAAGATTTTGTAGTTTTTGTAGTGCTTTTGGCAAGCAAATGTGATTAAGTTGTCAGCTGGGGGAAGAATCTACTAGGAATGTGAGTAAAGATGTAATATTTATACATTGAATGTGAGTTGTGTTTGCTATAGGGGTTAATTAAAAATGAGGGAACTCCTTAATGAGATGCGTTGATGCAATGGCCACCACAATGGATTCAAACATACCAATGATCAAGAAGGTGGCGCCTGAGTAGGCAATGTTTCATTCTGTTATACATAAGGTCAACATGAGTCAGGGCCCACTTGCCTGCAATTAACAATGACAGCAACAAGATATTTGCAAATAGAGTGTAGCTCTGGCGTAAGAGTATGTCTACTTCTGGATGCAGGGAATTTGTGGATTTGGTATTTGTTTTTTTTTAAGAATAGTGCTGGAGTAATCCTAGTGCTTCTAAGGAGCCATATAATCATAATAATCAGATGTGTTGCTTATGCAATCATCAGCGTCAGCCTCAGAATCAACTGCAGTGTCACAAAATGTGCTGGGGTTGAAAGTCATAATGTCATCAGTTGCGATGCGTGGGTCTGTTATAATGGCAGTTTGTGGAGTTGTGGTATGGAGTGTGGAGAAATTGGGTGTGGTGGTGGAAAGAGGAGTATTGGTAGGATCATGAATGGCCACAGTGGGGGCTGATGTGCTAAGGATAGCTGATGAAGTGATGTCACATTCAGTTACGGGAGCCGATGGAGTGAGCACAGATGAGGAGGAGCCAGAAATGTTGGTAGGTGCAGTAACTGAGGAAGGAGGTGTAGTCATGATGGCAGCTAATGAAGCAGAGGCAGAAGCTGTGGTGCTGGATGTCTATTGTGGCGGAAGTGGTTGCAGGGATAGTCATAGTAATAGCAGCAGTAGGGACAGCAGATGTGGTAGGATTTGTGGTTGTTGAAGAGTCTGAAGTGTTTATGACTGTGGATGAAGATCTGGTGAAAGACTTGGTAAATGAAGACTGTGAAATGGCAACAGGGGTGCTGATACTGTCTGTAGGTAGAATACTTGCAGAATATTTATTTGTTACAGGGATTATCGTAGAGACAGCAGACGTAAGAGTAGTAATAAAAGCAGATGCTACTGCATGTGTTACAGTAGTTCTAGAAGAAATAGTGGCAATAGGTGTGAACAGAATTGGAAGCTACGGGTATAATGGTTGTGGAAGTAATGAACGAAGGACTGGAAGTGGCCTCTGATGAAATGTTACTAGAGAGGGTTAGGACATTAGGTGTGGTAATGGCCAGAGATGTTTCAATTTCAGCAGAACTGGTTTCAGATGTGGTCAGGGATACAATGAGGGGAATGAAGAGGTAGCGGGAGGTGTTGTAGTAACAGATGGCTGGATAGTGGTAATTACTGCACTCTCCAAGGGCTCATTTGTGGTCATAACATCAAATGTCACAACTTCACATGCATCAGAGTCCAAGGCACAGAAGCAAAATATGTGTTGAGAAGAATTTCATCTGAGGTGGGAGTGATAGATAAGGATGAGGATGCAGATGTAGCTGAAGACGATATGAGAGTAGTTGCTGTGGTGACACCTGTGTAGGAGGTTTGAAGGCACTTCCGGCCTGGAAGGGAGCAATGATTGAAGATATAATGCTGGGAGACGTTCTGGTTGTCGTAACAGAGGTTGTAATACGGGAGTAGGTGTGGTCGTGGTTGTTATGGGTAGGGATGTGACTGTGGAAAGTGAATTTGCACTAGCTGTTGGAGTGCGGAGGGCATCTGATATTCTGATAGTAGTCCATACAGATAGTGCTGGCGGTATTGTTTTAGAGGATGTTGGATTTAGACTTGGCGGCAACTTTTTAGGATGACGAGTATGAAGCTCACTGCACAATAATGATGGTGGGAGCCCAGTCTAGGGTTAAATACTGGCTTTTGATGAAGTTTGTGTGGGAGACTTTGATGCTTTTTACCAGGTTGACTTGGATGATGTTTGTATGAGCCAGCGATTGAGCAGGCTTTTGATGATGAAGATGAAGTGGACCAGAATAGAGTTTTTGTACAGCAGGATGCCAAAGTGAAGGCATCTTTGGAAGAAGTTTTAGTTGGCCAGGATGATGATGGCAGTGGCTATGTTGGTGAAGTCTCAGATGATGAAACTGATGTTTTGTCTTTTTATTTCTCTGTTTTGCAATTTCTTTTGCCTTAGGATTTCTTAGCATAGATAGTTTACTTATGGCTTTATTAAATGATGTTCTGAGGGCCCAGTCTGATGATGTGTGGGAACGTTTGGGTGAGTTTTCATCTGAATGGGTTATTGCTTCAAAGGAGAATTTTCATTTGGCTTTGAGAGATCCAGGATTTTCTGTGGATCTAGCGCTTGTGACTTAATTTGGTTTTGACCTTTCCAATAGTGATTCAGTGTTGATGGTGGTTTTGGTACTTTTAAGTTTTGTGGAAATTTTTGTGCCAGAGTAAGATTTAGATTTCTAAAATAACATTTTAGCCATTTTGCTAGGGTGAGATTTGGTTCTGTGTTTTTTATGAGCTGTTAAATTCCTATGATTTGGACATTGGTGGCTATTTTGTTGAGGAGGATTTTGTTGGTCAGATGTCTCACGTCTTTGCACAGTTTATTCAGGTCTCTGTTTAGCAGGTTGCTGCTTGCCTTTTTAGTGCTGTTTTGTCTGTTTGCAGTAGCTTTAGGTTTCAAGTTTCCAGGTTGTTTATGTTTATTAGTATTTAAAGACATTTTCTTAGATTAATTTTTTTTTGCACAGCTATTTTCATTTGATTGGACTGTTGATTCATGGTTAAGTTTTTATGAAGTTTTGATGTTTTTCTGCTCATCTAATGAGCTTAATTTTACCAGTTGAAGCAGGTGGTGAGTTGAGTTGTTTTGGGCTTTGTTGACTATCAATACCGTAGGGAGATTGAGATTCCCTTGGTAACTCTTTTGTTTTGACAGGGAGAATTTTAGTAGCACTATATCTTTTGTTGCTCATTGAATTCCTACTATTTAGGGAGAGGTAGCTGTCCTTTCTGCAGGAGGTTTTTAATTAAGATTTGTTTGGCCAGGTTGCTGATATCCAGGCTTAGTGAGGTAAGAGCATTGTATACCAGATTTTTCATTTGTAGGCTTTGCTCCCAGAAGTACAGATGGTTTCATTTGAGGTCTTTGTTGTTCAATTGTTTTGGTTAAACTAAAGTTCTTGACTTAATTTTGGGCTGAATATTTCTTTGATAAAATGAAAGGGAGTTGGTTTTGTCAACTTTAGGGAAATTGTAGGTACTTTTGAGGGCTCTTAATTTTTTAGGTAAATTTTGAGCAACTTTGAGTGTGTCTGATTTGTTATTACTAGAACTTGTTTTCACTGATGAGTTCAAAATCTTTTGTGACACGGTGCTATTTTGTTTTTTTTCTTGGGTAGGAGGACTTAACCCAGATTTTCCCTTTTCCAATCTCTTTGATATTGTATGATTTAAATGGGCTTGGGAAGCTGCAGATCCTTGTTGAGCTGATGGATTTGATTGCATTGGAATTAGACCCACTTTAAACGAGGAAGGTGCAAGCTGAGGTAAAGCTGCTTTCTGAGGAAAAGGATTCACTTGTGCTCTGATTTTCAGCTTTTGTCTTTCCTCGGTCCTGCTAGACTGTAGAAAGCAAGAGGGAAATCAGTAAGCATGTGTAATATTACCATTAAATTTTTCACAAATAGAAACTTGTGAGAAATTTTCTTTCCAGTATTATTTAATAACAATGTATATAGTTTTCTCTGTTCTTCAATTTGCCTATTTTACTGGGCTTATATATTTGATTGAGAAAAGATGTACATGTCTCTAATATTCCTCCCTGTAATAACTTCCAGATAAAGGCATACCAGAAGATATCAATGTTACTCAAACTGTAGCATGGATCAATCACCTGAAGAACTTATTAAAACATAAATTTCTAGGTCCCACCCTAGATTCCTGATTGGAAGAATTTGGAATGGGGCCCAAGAATTCACATTTCTAATAAGTTTTCAGTTGATGCTGTTGCTGCTGATTTTGGGACATCACTTTGAGAACCAAAATCCTCAATGAGATGGATTGACACCTCAACAATGAACTCAAACATTTCAAAGGTCATGGAGATGGCACAAAACTAGGCAATGTTTTGTCCTGTTATACACAAGGTCACCAGGGGTTAGAGATGACTCAATAGCAACTAACACCAACAATGTTCCAGTAATTAACCTGAGACTCATTTTTCTGCTAATTTGCAATTTTCTGAGATTTATTTGTCTCTATAATCTCAGGATTTGGTTCAGATGTTCATTAGACGGTTATGTAAAGAAAAAAATAATCTTTTTTCTTCCAATAGCCTGTTTTTTTCTCTTCTAACTCTTTTACTAGTCTCCCGGTATATCCCATAGACTATTCAGGAACAAATTCATCTTTTCTTTATCACCAATCTCACTGTTTCCTTCAAAATAATTCACTTTTCTGAATACAGAATGTGTTTCTAACTTGCTCATTTCTGGTGCTCAGTAATTCAATCTTGTCTTCTCTCTTTCAGTTTTGCTATCCTTATACTGTGTTTTAACTATATAAGATCACATGCCATTCTCAAGATAGTCTATGTCTTATGATGCTGCTTTTTTCCTTATGTTATATCGTTTCCTCTGCTTGAAATCCTATTAGTTCTCATTTGCACCTGTCAAAACCTATAATTTTTTTTTTTTTATTAACTTTTATTGAGCTTCAAGAGAACGTTTACAAATCAGGTCAAACTGTCACATATAAGTTTATGTACACCTTACCCGTACTCCCACTTGCTCTCCCCCTACTGAGTCAGCCCTTCCAGTCTCTCGTGACAATTTTGCCAGCTTCCAACTCTCTCTATCCTCCCATCCCCCCTCCAGACCGGAGATGCCAACACAGTCTCAAGTGTCCACCTGATACAAATAGCTCGCTCTTCATCAGCATCTCTCTCCTACCCACTGTCCAGTCCCTTTCATGTCTGATAAGTTGTCTTCGGGAATGGTTCCTGTCCTGGGCCAACAGAAGGTTTGGGGACCATGACCGCCGGGATTCCTCTAATCTCAGTCAGACCATTAAGTCTGGTCTTTTTGTGAGAATTTGGGGTCTGCATCCCACTGATCTCCTGCTCCCTCAGGGGTTCTCTGTTGTGCTTCCTGTCAGGGCAGTCATCGGTTGTGGCTGGGCACCAACTAGTTCCTCTGGTCTCAGGATGATGTAGGTCTCTGGTTCATGTGGCCCTTTCTGTCTCTTGGGATCTTCGTTATCGTGTGACCTTGGTGTTCTTCATTCTCCTTTGCTCCAGGTGGGTTGAGACCAACTGATGCATCTTAGATGGCCGCTTGTTAGCATTTAAGACCCCAGAAGCCACATTTCAAAGTGGGATGCAGAATGTTTTCATAATAGAATTATTTTGCCAATTGACTTAGAAGTCCCCGCAAACCATGGTCCCCAAATCCCCGCCCTTGCTCCGCTGACCTTTGAAGCATTCAGTTTATCCCAGAAACTTCTTTGCTTTTGGTCCAGTCCAGTTGAGCTGACTTTCCATGTATTGAGTATTGTCCTTCCCTTCACTTAAAGCAGTTTTTATCTACTAACTAATCAGTAAAAAACCCTCTTCCACCCTCCCTCTCTCCCCCCCTCATAACCACAAAAGTATGTGTTCTTCTCAGTTTATACTATTTCTCAAGATCTTATAATAGTGGTCTTATACAATATTTGTCCTTTTGCCCCTGACTAATTTCACTCAGCATAATGCCTTTCAGGTTCCTCCATGTTATGAAATGTTTCACAGATTCGTCACTGTTCTTTATCGATGCGTAGTATTCCATTGTGTGAATATACCACAATTTATTTAACCATTCATCTGTTGATGGACACCTTGGTTGCTTCCAGCTTTTTGCTATTGTAAACAGAGCTGCAATAAACATGGGTGTGCATATATCTGTTTGTGTGAAGGCTCTTATTTCTCTAGAGTATATTCCGAGGAGTGGGATTTCTGGATTGTATGGTAGTTCTATTTCTAATTGTTTAAGATAACGCCAGATAGATTTCCAAAGTGGTTGTACCATTTTACATTCCCACCAGCAGTGTATAAGAGTTCCAATCTCTCCGCAGCCTCTCCAACATTTATTGTTTTGGGTTTTTTGGATTAATGCCAGCCTTGTTGGAGTGAGATGGAATCTCGTCGTGGTTTTAATTCGCATTTCTCTAATGGCTAATGATCGAGAGCATTTTCTCATGTATCTGTTAGCTGCCTGAATATCTTCTTTAGTGAAGTGCGTGTTCATATCCTTTGCCCACTTCTTGACTGGGTTGTTTGTCTTTTTGTGGTTGAGTTTTGACAGAATCATATAGATTTTAGAGATCAGGCGCTGGTCAGAGATGTCATAGCTGAAAATTCTTTCCCAGTCTGTAGGTAGTCTTTTTACTCTTTTGGTGAAGTCTTTAGATGAGCATAGGTGTTTGATTTTTAGGAGCTTCCAGTTATCTGGTTTCTCTTCGTCATTTTTGGTAATGTTTTGTATTCTGTTTATGCCTTGTATTAGGGCTCCTAAGGTTGTCCCTATTTTTTCTTCCATGATCTTTATCATTTTAGTCTTTATGTTTAGGTCTTTGATCCACTTGGAGTTAGTTTTTGTGCATGGTGTGAAGTATGGGTCCTGTTTCATTTTTTTGCAAATGGATATCCAGTTATGCCAGCACCATTTGTTAAAAAGACTATCTTTTCCCCAATTAACTGACACTGGGCCTTTGTCAAATATCAGCTGCTCATATGTGGATGGATTTATATTTGGGTTCTCAATTCTGTTCCATTGGTCTATGTGTCTGTTGTACCAGTACTGGGCTGAAAAACGTATAATTTTTTTTTCAAAGTCTAACTTCAATGTTACAACCTCTATAATGCTATTTTGACCTTTCATGTTAGAAGTGATCCACTGAAATCTCCTAACACTTTGTTAACCGTACTTTAGTATATTGCCTAGAACTAAGATTCTCTCTCTCTGGACGACAGTATGATACAATGATTAAGAGCTCAGGTCCTGGAATCACCGCCTAGATTTAAAGGCTCTGTCACTTACCAGATAGTTACCTCAGGCTAGCTGTTATCTCTTAACTATTTATTAGACTGTTCCAAGATCATATTCTTTCTACTATTGCCCTGTTCAAGTCCTTATTATTTGTTGCTTGACTATTCCTGTGGCCTTCTGTGATGGTTTATTTTATTCTTTAACTGGGGTAGGCTGTGATGCCCTGTTGTTTGGTCAAACACTAGTCTAGTTGCTGTAGCAGTTGTTGTTGTTAGTTCTCATTGAGTCATATTAAATAATTTGTTCTCAAATAAAGCAGATTACCCTCCATAATGTGGATTGGCCTCAACCAATAAGCTGAAGGCCTTAAGAGCAAAAAAGAGTTTTCCAAGGGCATAGTCTGCCTTTAGACTATAAATAGAGATTTTTTCAGAATTCTTCCCTTCTTTACTCTTCCCATTGCCTGACCTACATATTTTGGGATGTAAGCCTGAAGAGATCCCCAGTCTGTTGCCTGGCCTACAGATTTTGAACTTGCTAGCCCCCATAATCATGTGAGCCAATCCTTTAAAATAAATCTCTCTCTTTGTATATATGTTTACATCTCACTGGTTCTATTTCTCTAGAGAACCCTGCCCAAGACACTGCTTTTGAAGAACTTACAGTTTAATCACACATTTGGGAAATACTGATTAGTGTTATTATGTTAAATAAAGGCTCTGATAAATCCTGCACAAGAAGTTAAGTTTGTTTAACTGAGGGTGTCCAAGAATCCCTCTTGTTTTTATCATCTACAAACCACATAGATCTAATATTCTATGAAATGCTAATTTATTATTATAAAATGCTGATAATATATCCTGCTCAGCTCTTTTTCTTAAAAAATTTCAGCCATTCAACAAATATTTTTTAGGCAATCTTCGAGATAAATGAAACAGAATAAGTTCACATTCTCTTAGAACTTATGAATATTTATTTTAACAAAGTTTAATAACTATTAAATAATTTCCTGTTTTTTTGAATGAGCGAGTTACAAAATTGATCATGTGTTACCTCATACTCTTATCAATACTAGGCCTGGGCATATTGACGATACTAACTTAGTGAACAAACTGTTTTATTTGCATTGTCATTAGAGAATTCAGACCACAGTCCCATTCAAATATTTTCAGTGTAAGAACCATCTTCCTAAATTGTATGATCTTTTTAATTTAACATTTTAGTCATTGAAAAGTTTGTTGAAGTTTAATGCTTTTTGGGGTATTAACTTTGCTTGATATCAAAAGCAGTGAAATAAAATCCAATAGTTCTAAATAATTTAGGATTTCTTTGTTAAAAGTTTAAGATGTTCTATTCCTTGAAAAAATTTAAGAGAGGTCAATATTCTGGTTGCCTGTTAAACATTTAATATAGTTCACCTACTCTGCCTCCCTGAATATTGGATCATAAATTACTTGGGGTGAGAGTAGCAAGGAAGGGTGGACAATCAAGGACTTTTGAGTTTCTGGTGGTTATACCAAATGTGGAGCCCTGGTGGTGTAGTGGTTAAGAGTTTGGCTGCTAACTGAAAGGTCAGCAGTTCAAATCCACCAGCTGCTCCTTGGAAACCCTATGGGGCAGTTCTACTCTGCCCTATAGGGTTGCTATATGTCAGAACTGACCTGACGGCACCTAACAACAACATACCAAAAGCACTGGCCTAGATAGGAAATGTAAGGCACTGCACTTCTCTTGTTCTGATTAAAGGAATAAGGGGTAGTGGTGTGTCTTTCTGTGAAAATCCATTCCCACATATACTTTTTTATCCCTGCATTAAAAATATTAATTCTTAATTTTTAGAAGAATATTTCAGAGATTCTGTGAGAATGATGAGAAGATACTAGTTTTGCTATAAGTGCTATCTTTATTTCCCCAATCAAATCTTGATAACCATTGGACATCAGACTCTGTGAAGTCATGAGAAGAATAAATGCAAAACTTTTCTTAGACATTCAGTGTCCACCAGTAGAATGCAAAATCTCACAAACCTGAGACAGTATTGCAAACAGATAGGTCAATAATATTGAAAAAAGTGAAGTATAAAGTGACAAGGAAATGCAAAGCTAATGATTAAGTAAAATAATTCAGCATTGAATTTGAATGTAATGTCATTTGATATACAGTATATGAGAAGTTTTGTATGAGTTTAGAGACAGTTTATGATTTAAAGTCCAATATAGAGAGCCTAACCATGTTTACTGAAAAGCAGGTCACCAATGCCAAGAGATCCAAGAGCAGGCAGAGTGCCCTCAGGCTTTTTGCTCTTCCCTGGAAGCAGGCACAAAGATAGCTCACTGTCAATTGTCATGGAAGATATTATGGGTTTGACCAAAAATTGTTGTCTTCATAGAAGAAAGAATTTAGGAAAGAAATCAGTATGAATCATGATTATTAAAATCCTGGTAAAAGAATATATCTACAAAAATTTGAAGAGCTTTTGAAGTTAGGAAGATATGAAATATAAATGGAAAGAATCATCATTATGATTATATTACATTGTTCATAGATTGAGCGTAGGTATTTTTGCTTTGATGGAAAATAACCAAAAAAAAAAAAAAAAAATTGCCATCGAGTTGATTCCAACTCATCGCGGCCCTATAGGACAGAGTAGAACTGCCCCATAGGGTTTCCAAGGAGCATCTGGTGGATTCGAACTGCTGACATTTGGTTGGCAGCCGTAGCTCTTAATCACTATACCATCAGGGTTTCCTTCGTGGAAAATAGGTTGATTGAATTTTTAAATTCTATAAAAAATCCATCATTATTTTCAAATGTAATATAAATTTTAGAATCAAATACAAATACAAAAGACATATGGGTTTCCTCCAGCATTTAATGGTCTAAATGAAACTTCCTTAGTATCATAGTTAAGATCATCAACCTTGGAACCAGAGAGCCTGGCTTTATATCTTGGCTTTTGCTACAAACTAGCTAAGTGGCATTGGTTAATTCTATTACCTTCTCTGTGCCTCAGCTTTTTTATCTGTAAAACAGGGATAATATTAGTACCTACCAAGAATGGATCCAGGTTTTGTGACCCAAAGCTTATGCAATTTTGGGAGCTTCCTTTAAGAAAAGTATATAAAGTATCTTTTCAGAAATTCTCTAAATGTGACCATGTGAACATATTGCTAAGGTCTCTAATGAAACATCAGTAGCTTTCGTGAAATCTACCTTTCTGCCAACCTCACTGGGTTTCTGGGAGGATTAAAACAGGCAATGTATTTAAAATACTTTAGAATAGTGCTTGGCATGTCTTCAGTGCTGTGTAAAAAATTACTACTCTATTATTAGGCTGTATTATTCAGACTTGATGTAATTAAAAAACTTCCCCTGAATTGTGAATTCTTTATTTAGTATAATCATAGCTTATCAGAACCAGAAGGAATGAAAACTATTATCAGGTTTGTTTTGTGTACCTAGTGTAATGTAAAGACACCTCCTTTTCCCAGAAGATAATCTTAACCATTAGGAGCCAATATTTAATGAGTTCTTACCATGGAGCCCTGGTGGCGCAGTGGTTAAGAGCTCAGGCAGCTAACCAAAAGATTGACAGTTTGAATGCACCAGCCACTCCTTGGAACCCTAAGGGGCAGTTCTATTCTGTCCTACAGGTCCCCATGTATCAAAATCGACTTGATGGCAATGGGTTTTTTGGTTTTTATCATGGACTAGTTCTGGATTTAGTGCCTCTTCTCAATAGCTCTATAAAATACTATTGTTACCCCTTTTCATATATTAAAAAACTGAGGAAGAGTAACTTTGAAAGAGTAGTAAAACTTATTAGTAGCACAGCCAGGATATGAAGCATGGACTTCAAAGCCCTGATTTTTGTACTTCCTCTCAAATGGCTTGTTTTGACTTGGTGGTAATTTTGGAAAGGATGTCCCCCTCTATGCCCTTCCATCAACCCTCTTTACCCACCATTCCTCACCTTGTACCTTCCACAACATTGAAAAGAAGGGTCCTTGGAACATCTTTCTCATTTGCGTTCTTTCTAAGATAATATTTCTGGTAAACCGTTTACCTGAAGATCAAGATTTATACAATAATATAAGGAATATTCAGCACTTATTTTTATCATTTATGTTGTTGTTGTTATTAGGTGCCATTGAGTGGGTTCCAACTCACAGTGATCCTATGTCCAACAGAACAAAACACTGCCTGGTCCTGTGTCATCCCCACAATCATGGCTGTATTTGAGCCCATTGTTGAAACCACTGTGTCAATCCACCTCATACAGGGTCTTCCTCTTTTTCATTAACACTCTACCAAGCATGATGTCCTTCTTCAGGGACTGGTCCCTCCTGAGAACATGTCCAAAGTGCATAGGATGAAGTCTTGCCATCCTCACTATTATGGAGCAGTCTGGTGTACTTCTTCCAAGACATATTTATTCATTCTTCTGGCAGTCTATGGTATATTCAATAATCTTTGCTGATACTATAATTCTTCTTCTGTCTTCCTTCTTGATTGTCCAGCTTTCATATGCATATAAGGTGATTGAAAATACCGTGGCTTGGGTAAATATCATTTATATTTACTCTTAATTATAATATAGATAAACTTGATACAATAGTTTTGATTTCAGAACAAAGTAATGTCTAAATCAACATTCCTCCATTTCATTAGGACAGGTAGTCAATACATGTGGTCAGTAGTAAGTATGTTATTTGGCATTAGAAGTTTTGGAAAAGATGATGAGAGATGTGTGTTAAGTAACCCAAAAACCAAAACCAAACCCATAAGTAGGGACAAGGATTTCCTAATAATACCCCCATGAGAACTTGAGTGATTTTCTCTGGAATGCTTTTCTTTTTCATACTCAAATGCATATATGTGATTTGAAAGAAAAATAGCATTGTTGATTTATTTACCCTTGAAAATAATAAGTTTAAGAGATTGACCCTGGATCTGTATTCAAAAACAGCTGTATGTGGATCTCAACACCTACCTAAATGGGATTCTTTCTCCCAGGCCACTTATCAGAAAGAGTCCTGTCAGCCCCTGTGCTTGGACATCTTCATACCCAGGAGAAGCAGAACAACAAGGAAGCAAGTGAGGGGCCAGGAGAGGATAGATGGCTCTTGTAGCCCTTCTACTTGATTCATATGGACGTAGCGAGAAAGGTTGTATCTGGAGGGAGACATTCTGTTCAACAAAGAATAGATAGTTACTTCTGACAGACCTTGGCAGTTGTTTTTTACACATCCATTCTTCCGGAAGAACTGTGCTGTGGCTCAGTATAAAAACAGCTTGGGGGTAATATCTGACCTCCTTCAACTCCACAAGGGAGAAGGAGAGCCAAGATCAACAACGCGAGGCTGATTCCCATAAGGGGGAGGCCAGACAAGCCTCCTCTCTCTGTCATCTTTACTAATTCTGACACAAACCCTCCCTTGCACAGCACTCTCTACTTCCGTGCTGGGTTCAATAATTCATTGCAACGGCCACACAGAACTCACAGACCATACTTACGATCATGGAGTTTATCAGAGAAGTAACAGTTTTCAATTCAGGCTCAGGAACACTAAAGATAAAATTCTTCCATTAGAACAACCTCTTCCTAACTATGCTCAAACACACGCCTGTCCCTGGCCCTAGGCCTCTCCCCAAAGGCACTCAGCTTTCTCTCTTTGTGGGCTGGGAAGCCTAACACACTGTTTTCTGCTACCAGATCTCTGTTGCTGGGTCTCTCCTGCAATACTGGCTCTGACCGTCTTCAGGGTTACAGCTTGCTCTCTCTCCCTTTCTGTCTCCTGCTTCCAAGAGCTTCTCAGTACAGGGATCCTGGCTCCAAAGGTCGTGCTCTCTGCTCCTGGCTGTTCTTCCTTGGTGGTGGTAGGATCCTCCTGTCTGCTTTGGAATTGGCTCTTTTAAGGCAAAACTGACCAATCCCCTTGGTAGGCCACAATTACTCTATCACACAGTCCCACCCAGTCACCTGGGTGGGAGTTACAAGACCATGGCTAGGAAAGCCACATACAAAAGTAATTAATTGGCTGGTGTACACAAGTTATGTTGACGTTTGCATTTTATTTTCTGCACTAATACTTTTAGGCAGTTGGTGGTGTCTGTAATACTAACCTCTCCTCTCTTCAGATGGAGATATTGTCTTTATCAAACAAAGCTCCTTATAGAACTGCACAATTGCTCCAGGTTATTATTTAATATCAGCAAAATCTGATTTAAAATATATCCACAAAAAATTGTTCAAGGCTGTCAAAACTTATTTCATTCATGCAATAAGCACTTACTGACATATTTTTATGGGCCAGTCAGTACCCTATAGGACAGAGAACTGCCTTATAGGGTTTTCAGGGAGCGGCTGGTGGATTTGAACTCCTGACCTTTAGGTTAGCAGCTGTAGCTCTTAATCACTGTGCCACCAGTGATCCAACCTTTGGGTATATGTCATATCTTCACTCAGCATGCTAGTTAATAGCATTTCTTTCAGCTGGTTCTTCTGTGATTAAAGATCTACATTTAAAGCTTCCTGTTGTGAGATCTTTCAAACTAGTTCTTTTGGATAATTGCTATGTAATGCTTTAAGTAGTTTCCCAAAACTTTTTACCAAAATCTAGTCAACTTCTATCATCTTATAGTATTCTATCTTTTATTTAAAAATGATATATGTCCACTAATGACACTTATCACACTTAGTCTTTAGTAATGTACATGTGTCTACTTCTCATACTAATTTTTAGACAGATTTTATATCCTTTTCATCGTTGTGTCCTCTGTGGCACTTTGCATAGAACTTTATTGTACAACATAGATGTTTTACCTGTTAGTTATTTGCTAGAATAAATAGACCCCAAAATGATTAATGGATCACACTCAAGAGAGATTTATTTGTTTGCATCAAGACTGGTGTCCTATGTCAGTGGTCAGCTTTCCTACATGTGGTGATTCAGGGTCTCAAGCTTCTTTCATTTTGTTGTACTATCCAAAAAAAAAAAAAAACCAAACTGAAACCTGTTGTTGTTGATTTGATTCCAACTCATAGCGATCCTATAGGACAGAGTAGAACTGCCCCAAAGAAGTGGCTGGTGGATTTGAACTGCAGGCCTTTTGGTTAGCAGCCAAACACCTAACCTCAGCACCAAATGCCTTTATCCAGCTGGTGGAAGAGAAATGAAGGAGAGGGTATACAAACTTCTAGAAGCTTAGGCTTGGAAAAGACCCATATTATCACCTTTTGTGGGAGGTCACATGACCAACTAGTAGCAAGGGAGGCTGAGAAATGTCTAGCTATGAACCTACAGAGAAGAGGAAATAATTATTTTACTTTTTGGTAAACAGCTAGCAGTATCTTCTCTGTTTAGTGATTTTAATTTTTATTGGAACAAAATGTACTAAATTTAAGAAATGGAAAATACCTCTTCATATTTATTGAATGCCTACCATGTTCCAGACATTGCTCTAAGTATTTGGGTTACATTAATCAACAAGAGACAAAAATCATTGCCCTCATGGAGCTTTCCTTCTAGCTTGTGTGTGTGAGACATAAAATAAGTTAATTACATAGTATATTGAAGGTGATAACTTGCATGGAAAAATATAGTATTGGATAAGAGGAATCAGAACTGCTAGTGGAGGGGGCAATGCAATTTTAAATAGATTATCAGGGAAGGTGTCCTTGAGAAAAGCAGCAGTTGGCAAAAAATGTAAAGGAGATGAGAGAGTGAGCCTGGTGATTTCTGGAGGAAGAGAGGCAGAGAGAACTGCAAGTTTAATGACTCTGAGGTGGCTAAGTGTCTGATATGTTTGAAGAAAAGCAAGA